>NC_135737.1:43741339-44046793 GCF_041903045.1 Epinephelus lanceolatus
TTGAGAAACACTGTTGTTATGTTAAATTGCATTCTGTGTGTTGCTTTTATTCTGTCAACACACCTTTATTACGTATATGGCAGGAAGCCCTCCATCTCCACACTCCACAAAAGAGGAACAAAGTAAAGGAGCCTTTTCTATTTGTGTGTGTTTTCAAATTCACAGCCAATAAAATGCAGTATTTACCGTATTGGTCTGAATATAGGAGCATTTTTTTTTCTTGAGATCAATCTTGAAAAGGTGTCATATCAATGTAAGAACTACACACATTAATGTATTCACAACATCAGATATTCTTTATGAGTGAAGACAGGACTGGTGTAACATCAGCTCCTTCAGAGAGTGTTGCATTATGGGTTGTTTGTAGCCTTAATGTTGCTAAGCTAAGTTAACAGTGTCCCTGTTGCAGTTAATCATCCCTGAGAGTGTTCAGACAGCCTGGTTTAACCTGCAGCAGTGTCTGAGGGCTGGTGATGTGATTTGCTGCCGCAGAGGAAATCAACTCCTGACCAGTGAAAATGTCGTCTTTACTGTAAAAAAACAAACCGGAGAGCAAATCATCTGTCAAACAGCCCAATTACCAGCGTCACAGAGTGTCATGTTGAAGAGCTCAAACAGAGAAATTCATTCTGAGCGCTTCAGCAGTCTGACAGGAGAGGCTGTGACTGATGGATATGCTACGCACACTTGTGAATCTGGCTGTGCTTTAATATAAGTGTGTATAAGTTTGACTTTAGGAGAGAAAAGGCTGCAAGAATGGGGACTGTGTTCTCCATGGAATAATCTCTGAGAAACTTTTCCAAATAGACTGGTCTGACAGTGAGATGATTAGTCAGATGATTAAAATGTTAAAATGTTTAATAAAGTCATTATAATTCTCATTTTATTTTGATATATTTATCATCCAACATGTATGTCCTTCTTTTACCTAGAGCTGAACTCAAAAAAATGACTACTCAAACTACTCTGGGACGCGCATCGTAAAACTGTAACCGTAACAACCCTGCAGCACCAAACATTCAAAAAACATTGTGTCTCAACGCCTCTTACCGACATAGTAGGAGAAGGTCCTCTTGAGACGGTCGAAGACGAACCAGCGTTTCTTCCAGGACTTGATCTTGCCTCCCATCTTCACTAGGTAGCCCTTACACATCTTCTCCGTGAGGATGACATGATAGCACGTCTCCACGTTGTGGCCCGACGACTCAACGTGGGAACGCAGGTCGAACTCCTCCTTCCGGATGGGCAGGTAGCGAGTCATAGGACGGGCCTGGGCGGAGCAAAGCATCGGACAAAAACAGGAAGATAAACATCAAGCAGGAGGACGTATCATTACAGTGTTCATTTTAAAATGATGGAATATTCTGATATTCTGCACACATGTGTAAAGACGTCTTATTTTTCACATCTTTTTCTGGTCCATGAAGAGACTGAGCGTCCTGTGATGGTGTAAATGCTCTTATACGTGTTTCAATTCTGAAGCAAAACTGGAAATAAGTTTACTTTGGTATGAAAATGGTCAAATTGAATGATATTGAATACTGGCACAAAATATAACCAAGCAGAAGCTTTGCTGTCAGAGTCGGGTCGGCAGACTCATTTTCCACTTTTCCACCATGCAGACTCAATTATGTGTCATTTTACTGACCTGAGAGAAGTTCTTGGCCCTCATCTTGACCTCCTTCTCCACGAGCTGCTGCCGGTGGAAAGTTTCGTCTTGCAGTCTCTTCTCCGCCTCCTCCCTCCTCCTCCTCTCCTCCTCCAGCATCTGACGACGAGCCAGGCTCTCTCGTTCCTGGAGGAGAGAGCTTTCATTTAATATTTGTTTTGATCTGTGGAAAGGCTCTGCAGAGCATGCATGCTTCTTTTTTTCAGCAGGATTTCGGCTTCACATTCATACATTCATGTTCATTTGTCTCTGCTGAGAGCTGCTGGCCACCGTGCAGCTCCACCACACTGATCGATTCTTTAAACAAACCGCTTTTGGCTATGTGGAGAAGTAATAATCCACTGTGTAGACGGCAAACACACACATTCATATACAGTGCATTCAACCAGACATGCAGAGGCCCTAAAGAAAACACAACATGCAGAAGGCAACCAGGAGGGGGAAATACAAATAAAACACACTGTGCTTAAAGTATCTTTGTCTTTTATAAAATCCTGACAGCAACACATCCTGCACACTGGTACAACAATGTTTTGGTCCTCAGACCCTGAGCGGGTAAAATATTCTGAAGGGTGCACACTGTTCCCTTATTTACATCCACACTTCCCTCACTTGTATCTCATCCTTACATCTGAGTCACCCCCACTGAAGACACGAGGAAGAGGTGTAAACAAAACATGTGAGGAGAAGAGGTTTGAGAAAACATGTCCTTGGAGAAGTGAGCTGTGTTTTACTTGAGTTGGTTTTGTTATTTGTCTGTTGGTGTGAAGCTCCAGTGATGTGATGTGGTATCAGAGCAGACAGATCAGCATCGACAACAGATTTCCAATAAAGAGGTGTGTCAGTTCAGTTAAACTCAAACTCAACTTCATGTTACACCTCTCACACAAAGATGCAGCCCAGAGTTCTGCACGTACCAAAACTGAAGCATAAAATAAATTAAATTAAAAATAAATTAATTAAATTACATTTTGTAAGACAAAAAATTACAACAATAAAATGTAAAAAAATATAAAAAAATCAATAAATAAAGGTCAAGACCTTGTTTTTTTGTTTATTTTGTTGTTGTTGTTTTTTTTTGGGGGGGGGGGGGGTTGGTCCATAATTTATCACACATTTAATAATAAATACGGCCTCAGATTGTGTCAATCATGTTCACATACTGACTTCAAAACTTTTGTCTATCATTGAAGTTTTCAAAACAGGACACGTCTTTCTATTTTCTCCCTAATTGTGATGGCAAGAAAAGTGTTTTTGCAGAGCATTATGATGTCACAGGTGATCTTTGACCCTTGACCAAGCAAATTCGAATCAGTTCATTCCTCAGTCCAAGTGGACGTTTGTGCCAAATTTAAAAAAAATAAATAAATAAATACATTTCCCCTCAAGGCATTTTTGAGATATGGCGGCCATGAGAATGAGACGGATGCACAGTGACCTTTAACCATCAATTCTTATCAGTTCACTCGTGAGACCAAGTGGACGTTTGGGCCAAATTTGAAGAAATTCCCTCAAGGTGTTCTTGAGATATCGTATGTATTTTGGGCCTGTGTGTAGCAGAGTGGAAAAAAATTAATTTTCCCCTCAAGAATTAATAAAGTATATCTTCTTCTATTAAAAAACGCATATGAAAAATACAGACTTTGTGTGGAAAGGCCTTTAGGCTGTAACATTACTCCATTAAAGAATTTGTTGAGGTTTCATCTTGTGTGTCCTCGCTCATGTCTCCCTAGAGATCCCTTTTCACCAGTAAATACGGGCATTATCATGAACCCACATCTTTGACGTAACTTTATAAAATTCCTTAATGTTTTAACAAATTCATAATCAGATCTGTCTGAAAGGAGTTATTATGGGAAACAAGTCTGTTACCCCGTCACTCCAAACAACTGACCTAATACATAGAACTTGTTAAAAGGAGCTTCATTCATATTGTGAAATTTTCTAAAGGAGTTCAGGAGTGATGCTCAGTGATAAGAAGTACAGCTTCAAGTCGAGTAGAGAATTGATTTGATCTTTGCAGTCGAAGCTTCTTCATCAGGACACAAAGACATAAAAATGTTTGAAACACAGAGGCCAATAAAAATGAATGAGAGCCCTGAGTTGCTTTTGTTCCAAATTCATGATCAATTCAAAGCTATTGACAGAAGCACCACAGGACCTCTCATCAGTCACTACTGTAGCTATGGATTCCGAATAATCAGCTTCTCGTACTGTAACACTGTCTTCTTTTGAAGTCTTACCCGCGATTCAATAAGTCTGGCTTTCTCCAGCTGCGCCTCCTTCAGCATTTTCTCCATCTCCTCAATCTTCAGCGCGTCCACTCCTCCGACGCTGAAATGCAAAGACACGGTGTTACCACACAACATACAGGCCGACACGTTCAGATCCAGAGCAACGACTCGTACATCTAACAGCTACGTAGCAGCACATCAACTCAGTTAACCTTTCACTTCAAAGCAGGGTTCAAACAATATCTGTAGGGCAATTAAGCAGACAGTATTTGTGAATTCATTTCCCTACAGATCCGAGGGCAGCCTTGTGTTTCAGTGTTTACTCCAGACGTGTAAAAGTGAGGAAGAAAACAGTCAAAACACACTTGAAATCCCAGAGAACAACAACACTGATAATGACAATTAAACCTTTTAATGAATCACTTTACTGAAGGAAATCAGTGCGGCAGCGGCAGCGGCAGCGGCAGCAGCAGCAGCAGCGGATAAACGCTTCTGGCAGGTAAATGATTTAAAAAAATGTATCTGTGAGGATCAGCAGGTGGAAATGTGATGAAATAAAGATGTCTTCTGTCTGTCTCTGTGTTCACCAACCCAACAATGTCTTGTGTATTTTCTTAACTGCCTAATTCTCTCTTTGACCACAGTTGCTATTGATTTCATTTAAGTTAAGTCTTAGTTTTCACAGCATGTTTCCTAGTTTTAGTTCAGTTACTTTAGTCAAAAGAAAACTTAGCTTCCATTTGCAGGATTATATTTGGTGGTATGGCTCTGTTTTGGGGCCTCTCTAACCTTTCTTAGACCTATACAGAAAGCCTTAGGAGGAGAAAGCACACCTCTCTGCCCTTACACACACATACAGAGAAGCCTATGGTGGAGACAGCAAACCTCCCTGCCCTTCCACACACATACAGAGAAGCCTATGGAGGAGACAGCAAACCTCCCTGCCCTTCCACACACATACAGAGAAGCCTATGGTGGAGACAGCAAACCTCCCTGCCCTTCCACACACATACAGAGAAGCCTATGGAGGAGACAGCAAACCTCCCTGCCCTTCCATGCACCTACATGGAAAGCCTAAGGCAGGGAGAGCAGCAGTACTTTTCATGTCCAATGCGATGCAATTGCGTCATGGCATCAACTCCTGGAATCTAAGTCCATTCAGTTTCTGTGGTTTAATATCACAAGAGCTGATGGGACTTCAGGCTGCCTCCTTTTATTCATTAGGAATATATTATAGCTAAAACACTAAAACTTTGTAAAGTTAATTTACATTCATTTTTAATTCATTAGTTACTTCACCAGGCAACATCGTTTCAGTCTCAGTTCTCAAAGAATATCTATTTTATTCACTTTCATTTTACGATAGTATTTTTCCATTTCAGTTTTCTATAATAACCCTGTTGGGAAGTGGAACGACGACTCATTAAAAAATCAAAAAACGCTGCTGTCAGACTGTCAGTTCCTCCCTCAGGTCTCCATGGTGTGAAGTTCATTACAGAACAAGTCCCATTAAAGTCAGCTCAGAAACACGACTAATTGTTTTTATAATTTGACTCCTGAGAGCAATAAAAGGTGTCTGAACAATAGGTGCAGCTGAGAGCATGCTGTGGTGAACACTGTCGGAGTGCAGCACACAGCTGGGCCACATTAACAGATGGTACAAATTAGCCGACCTGTGGACAGAGACTTTACCTGGTGGGAGCAGCAGAGCTGTCTGAGTGTCTTCTGACTGCGTTTGTCTGTGTTTGTTAGGGTCTGAATCGTAATTTGAAAGCACTGCCTGATGTTCTTGGCACAAATGCATTTATATTTATAATACCATTAGTGCACTATCTTTTGTGAATCCATTCTTGGTGAATTCACCCGTGTGTCAAATAACACAGGCCCTCAATTAAATGATGCAATCTAATAACAGCAAAAAATAAAGAATAAATCTCTCAGTAAAGGAATTAAACAAGCGGAGGACAGTGAGCCTAATTTGCTAAACATACACAATGACATAAGAGATTAAAGATAATGTGAATATGATTGTGAAGAATTCCCTCTGTCTCCTCTGACCACGGCTGTCTCCTGGATGCACGGGGCGCACTGAATACAGAGAGCTATGAGGAGGAAGCATCGTAAAAATCAAATCTTTGACCCAGAGATTATTATATATTGTTTTTATTTGATACTAAAGGAGATGATTCACCAACAGAGACACCGCCGTTTGGTACCTGTCAGGCTGATGGAGGAACGTTTTCAGGTAAACTTTTTAAAGATATTTTCGGGTATTTTTAGCCTTTAATGGATAGGACGGACATGCGTGAAGGGGGGAGAGAGAGGGAGTGACATGCAGCAAAGGGCCACAGGCTGGAGTCGAGCCCGGGCCGCTGCGGCAACAGCCTTGTACATGGGGCGCCTGCTCTACCACTAAGCCACCGACGCCCCTTCAGGTAAACTTTCTAAATTAAGATTGTTTAAGCTGTGTGCTTTTAGCTGCTGGTAATGTTAACAACTGTTAGTTAACTTAATATATAATTGTCAACAGTGCACAGTGCATCTTGGGATAGACTAAGGATTCATATTTTGCATCCTCCAAATTCTGGGAAAGAAGGCCCCATTTAAAGGAGCCTTTGAAATGAGACAGCCTTGGTCGTGCCGATGTGGCGCAGTTGGTCGTCAAATGGAGCCGTCGAAGGCTGCAGCCGCTGAATTGAGACACAGCTACTGATGTCTTTTGTTCTTTGTTCAGTGAATTAATATTCATGAATGTTAATCGTGGCAACTGTCGCCTGTTAAAGCATTTTTAGCACCTCGTTCCCAGCCTTTCAATACTGTATTGTTGATGTCATTCATCTGTGCCATTAAGGCTATGGTGAACACATTTTGCTTTCATCCTCTTTGTTTTATTGTTTTCCAGAAACCATTTGTCAGTCATGTCAGTCATCAATCATCAATACCTGTTACACCTGTTACCTGTGGATAACATTCACTTGCCTTGCTGTAACCCCCTGCCTATATTCAATACTAATTCTGAACTGTAAAATCTGGACTCTGTCTGTGTTTATAAGTGAAGCCAGTGAGTGGGATTCAAGTTACCCAGCCAATGCAAATTGTTTTCATATTCCCTTGTTTTCTATTCTACCTTACTTGGTCAACGCACACATTGATGTAAAAGATTAAAGATATTAATATATTAAGATGATTATACAATAGAGCATGTTACCTGGACATGTTATCTGGTGAGCAAGCCGAGTTGTTCCCCGTGGACACGCTGGTGTCCATGCTGTCAGAGCTCTCCAGGCTCAGGGTGTCGTAGGGCTGCTCCCCGGCTGACGGGGGCTGGTGGTGCAGGATGGAGTGGTGGACCAGAGGGCCGGGGCCTGCGGAGCTGTGGCTCAGCGCGGGGCTGTAGGACATGATCGGGGAGTAGGAGGGCGACGAGGAGGACGAAGTCATGAGGTGGGGCTGCGAGCCGTGGAGCGCCTCCCACTGACACTGAGCCTCCACCGCTGCTCTCTGTTTGAGCTCGGCCAGACGTCGACGCTGCTCTTCGATCACCTGCTGACCTGGAGGGAGAAGGGTGGGTGACGATCAGTGGAGGGTCTGATTTTAAACCAAGGTGGAACTCTCAACCTGCAAACTACTCCATCAACAAGTCAGCAGAGGTCCGTTTGTTTCCTACAGAGCAGGAGATCACCACGCTTAAATCAACATGCTCACTGTAGAGGAGGTCACCCCAAGCATCCAACTGAAGAACCACTAAATGCACAACCATCACCAGCACCAGCCCACAGACTACAGACCATAAACCATGCACCACACATACAAGTATGTGCTCTCTCTGTAACACAAGCTGGAAGATAATTGCAAAAAATACCCCGCAAATTCCCATCACCACAAACTTCAGTATCTATCCAACTTCTCACTTCTCAAACCCATGCTGCTGTGCACCTGATAATGGGCACACACACATCTGAAAAGAAGTGCCCAGGTCGATAACTGAAGGAGGAGCTCGGTGAATGCTGAACATGCAAGATTTATTCTCCACCAGCAGGAACATTCATAGAAGATTGATGGGAGAAGAAAGACTGCTCGATGTTACAGACAAAAGAAAAGATGAAAAGGAATCTTCGGGGGAGAAGAGTTAATGACACACCAGAGATGAAGAGACTGAGAGGGGAGGATGAGGAGAGCAGGGTTAGGTGAAAACAGGATCTGAAATTAACAGCTGCCAAGTGTCAAGTTCTGGTAAACGTTACCTTTGATGGATGAATCAATAAAAGTAAGCTGCCAGACCGGCTTAGGTTTTGGATAAGACTTGAAACTTTTAGGTGCACACAGACTTTGGTACTCGGCTATGTCGAAGCAGGGTCCTGATTGGCTGCCTGCGATGCTCTCTGCTCTGCTTCTCTTTAGTCTGCATGGTTAATTAGCCATATGGCAGATTAAAGGAACACTTCACCTCCCAAATGACCATTTATGTATCAGTTACTCACCTTGTGTTACATTGAAATTGGGAAGAAAACATTGTTTTTCCTGCATGCCTCTATGGTGAACAAAGATTTTAGAAATGGAATAATGGCTTTGTAAATGGAAGTCATAGGGGTCCACCTTTAACAACAGCAAAACTACATCAAAACATTTGTTTACAAACTCTCACGCAACTCATGTGGTGTAATCCAAGTCTCATTTATCCAGTCGTATGATCAGTGCTTTCCAGAGAGCCCTTTTTGACAGTAAACTGAATGGAAATTGAAATTTATTTGTGCTCTCTTCAAAACCAGACTTCATTGACAGAAGCAGTTATTCTACCTTGCTGATCACAGGAGCTGCTGGTCTTCCGCTGCTTTGATCTGTAGTTTGTTTGTGTTGTTGTGTGACTTTGGTGTTTTAAACGGTTAGTTCAGATTCACCAAAGTCACACATAAACACAAACAAACTACCAGATTGAAGCAGCAGTAGACCAGCAACTCCTGTGTTCAGCAAGGTAAAATAACTGTTTTTTCCCAGTGGAGTCTGGCTTTGAAGAGAGCATAGATAAGATTCACTTTCCGTTCAGTTCGTTGTCTGTTTGGGAAATACTAAGCATACGACTGGATAAATGAGACTTGGATAACTCTGCACAAGTTGTATGAGAGTTTGTAAACAGATGTAGTTTTGCTGTTGTTAAAAGTGGACCCCTATGACTTCAATTCATCACAACTTTTCTCTGTTTTTGGATTCTTCATTCACAGAGAAGGCACGCGAAAACAGAGTTCTTCCCGTACTTAAAGCCCAGTTCAGACCGAAGATTTGCGACGAGACCAACTGAAACAGGCAGCTACTTGCAATGTGTAGTTCTGTAACGTTTTAAAAGCCCGCCAGTTCACACCAAGTCAACTAGATGAGACGGTGTATCATCTCTAGTCAACAACTCTCTGTACTTCCGTTCTGATTTGCAGCTTTTCAGACTTATTTTGTGGCTGAATATAATTTGTAGCGTCTTAAAATCTGAATGAGGATAGTGATAGTGAGATACTGGCTACAGTGATGAAACAAAACCAGCATCAGATGGACTGGATTCATAATCAATACGCCACAATAATATAAATAACCAGTGCCAATTCATTTATCAATGAGAATGTGTGTGTGTGTGTGTGTGTGTGTGTGTGTGTGTGTGGGCGGGGCATAAGCACATACAGCCAGCAGCAGCAGCGACCCACTGTCCGACACCGGCACACCGTGAGGACAGAAACAGAGGGCCCGACGGGGACGGAGAGCCTGCTGCAGCAAGCCAACACGCCGTCTGCGGTCATTTTGACTTGACCTGCGGACTTCACTTAAAGCTGATTGGCTGTAGAAACAGATGACGTGCTTTAACACTGCTTTCATTTTGTACTCGGAGGTCAGAAGTCGGAAGTGGGAATGACGTCACCTCCGAGTTGACAACAGTGGACAAGTCGGAAATAAACATGGACGCCCGCGAGAAAGCCTTTGTTGCCCTTGCACTTTCGGAGTATAGACAGCTTCAAAAACATCATGCACTCCAACTGATGAAAGCCACAGATGAGGCTGACCTAATGTGAAACAAATAAGATAAAATTGCTATAAACAGTACTTCAGCAGAGTGTTTACTCACTATGTATGTGACCGGCAGCCATCTTGAATTCGTAAGTCGGGGTTGATGCGGTTGCTCCGAGTTTCCGAGTTGGAAATCTGACCTCAGGGTGCGTTCGAGTTTAAACTTCCGACTGGGAACTGGGAATTTCTGACCTCCAAGTACAAAACGAACGCACCATAAAACCAGACACCTGCGATGTGACCAGCTGAGTTGCAGGTGACACCATCAGCCGGCTTGCGTTGAGCTCAGACGGCCAGTTCCCACCGCTGCAACTTTTCTCTGCAGCGTTCTGAAACAGTTTCATCTCGTCGTGAACCTTTGGTCTGAACTGGGCTTTAGATACACATATTAGTATGGTCATTTGGAGAGTGAAGTATTCCTTTAAAAGTAACTTTTCTGAATGGTAAATCACCGTTTTGGTGAACTCTATTAGTGGGTTTAACTACATCTAAGTGATTCACGCATTTGAAAGATTCTCTGAAGTTTTGTGTTGGCCCTTGGCAGTAGAGACAAACAGTTACTCTCAGACACTGCGTGCGACGTATGGAGAGACAGAGGATGAACCAACAGGATGAGTCCCGCTGCACAAACTGAAGAAAGCGTAAGAAATCATCAACTCCTGGACGCAGCGATCCATCTACCTGCTGAGCTTCCTTCTATGGTGATGTGTCTGGAGGTCTGGGGCTCTGTGGTGCAGCAGAGCAGGACAGAGACAGAGACAGACAGGGAGACATGAAGAACTGCAGACGCTCATGAATGTGACTGTATCCGGTTTCCGACCCAGCACCCTGAGCTAAAACACCAGACTGCTCTCCTCTGAACCACTGAGTCAAACAACACGACTCTGTGAAGCTCACTGATGCCAGACGTGTAGAGGAGAGCAGGGTAACACTTTACAATAACCAACACTAACAAGTTAATGAGAATAAGAGTGTGCAGCACTGAAGGCAAGCACACTAATTACTGCTGAATATATATTCATCAGTTTGTCTACTGCAGAGTTTACTCATCATTAGAAGATGCTAGAACACTGTTTTAAAGTCTAATGACTTCGCACATACAAGTATAACCAGCAGACAACCCCCCAAACTCCCCTCCCAACTGATGCGTAACTTGTTTTGTGATTCAATGATTCAGTGCCATATAAAATATTTTATGTTCCTCAGTTTGGATTTGAATGGGTATGTTTGCTCAAAAGAAACTCTGTGCCTCTGTGTCTCTTTTATTAATCGGTCTCAGAGCATATGATGAGCAGGCTCATACAGAATCTGCGCCCGCAGAACTTTTGTTGACTGGCTTTTTAACACAACGGTCTGTTAGTTTCCTGGTTGCTTAGCCAGTGACACAAATGCTGCACCAGTTACAACAGAAACACTCCATCAGGATGTAGAACTGTCAATGATTTATCTGTTATTACTCCAGATAGGACAGCGTCTGGGTGCAGACCCTGGGGATGGAGAGTAATGGAGGTTAAAGGGGGACACAGATTGGTCATTTTTCTAACAAGGGGGACACATGCTCTCTTGTGCCCCGTCCAACAGCCTGCTGAGTATAATATTAATGTGTGCTCCTCGGGCTTGTGAACATCTGCTGCTGCTGTAAACGGCTCTTTCTTTTTTATTTTCTGTCCTCTTTTTGGGGAATGCACTTGAGGCGACCTTAAATGCATAAACTGTGTTATATAAATAACATTTATTGATAGTAAATGAAGCAGTGTACCATAGTCAACAGTTGCACGTCTGTGACCAAGTACATGAAACAGGGATTGAATCGTGTCCTGTCCTCTCATCACACCACAGTGATTATTTAAGGTATGAATACCTGTAGCATTATGTACTAAGGACTGATTTACTGTCAACAAATCATTTACCATTATTGAGTAAACATGTAGAGTTCTTATTGCTGCTGTGACTGAAACGTTAATTGATAATTAATGAGCACTGTTGCGTGATGATGTTGTGTGTGGAGTGGAGCTCAGAGGCCTCAGTTACCTTTCTGCTGCAGAGCCAGCTGTCTCTTGGTCTCGATGTTCTGCAGGGTTGCAGCCAGGTTCCTGGGCAGACTGCCAGTGCTGTTGGCCGCCAGCAGGGGGCTCTGCAGGGTCACAGGGAGCAGACACAACATGTCTTACAAGTCAAAGATTAACACACAAGTAAGACAAACATGGGCTCTGAATAATGATCTGGGTTTCAAGCGGAAGAAGATGAAGATTTAAGACTACATTAGAAGTCGATGGCTGTATCACTACATCAGCTGGAAATGAACGACCCGTTTACCTTTGGGCTTGAGTTGCGTCCCAGTGTTGCTGCTCCGTGCTGCAGAGGGGATCCAGAGGCTGATTTAGGCTGATCACTGTCCAGCTTGGAGCGGAACACCTGACGGAGGAAGAGATAAAGATTAGAGAGTGCTGATAAACACATGTGACAGCAGATGGTGGGGGTTAACAACAATGTTAGAGGAGCAATGAGATCCACCACGGATGACTCACGAGCACCTGCTGGAGAACAGTGGTTAAAGGCACAATTAGCATCACGCTGTGAGTGCTAATGAACACTGACAGGGTTAAAATAAATGCTGGGATTAATTTATTTAAGGTGCAATCATGGGTAAATTTAAGTATCAAAGAGTGACAAAAATATATCAAAGAGTCTGAAGAAAATTCATGAGTTTAGCGCGCACACACACACACACACACACACACACACACACTAAGAACAACTGCCTTGTCTATTTCATTGAACAGCTCTTTGATCAGGCCCACTTACGTTAATGCTGCGTTCATGTACTGTGTGAAATGACTTGAAAGGGTCCACACATTTTCCAACTTTATTTAAGTGGTGCTTTAAGTTTTTTGTGGCCTTCCTCTGCTCCTCTTCAGCTTTATTCCAAACTTAACACACACAAACTGACTTCATGTTTTACACCAAAGCAAACCCTGAAGCTCCAGTCACAACAAAAAGTCCCAGCATGCAGCTGTGTCCTGGTTTTTGCTTTCATTTGTCAGAATGAAATGAGGCAGTTTATTCAGTCATTGATCATCTCAAAGCAGAGGTGAACGGTAGTTTCTTGTAGTTTTTTTAGAGGCTTCATCAGGAAAACTCTCATATGGTGTAATTTCAGTATTATTTAACATCAGGGGTCGTATTCACAAACATTCTGAGGACACTCTCACTGTTTATTTACGACAACTGCAAAACTAAGCATCTTAAAAAAAAAATCAGTGAAAAGCCAAAAGATGTTTACAAAAAAAAAAGAAAAGAAAGAAAAGACAAGCCAATAAAGACGCTTAGGGTACGCTGTATTTCTATCTATTTATATATTGATTTATTTTATATCTCAATTTATCAAGTTATTTAATTTTTTAATGATAAAAACTTAATATACAAAAATCCAGGCAGGCTTCTGGCAGCACATATAGATTAACTATAAGTGCTATAAATACATTTAAAGAACATAAAATTATATTACGCTTTATTTTTCTCCATGGTTACAAAAAGTTACAACAGTTTCTGTTTACGCTGCAGAGAGAGAAGTTTGTCCCAAAGCTTGCCACTGTGTTTACATCATACACCTTAATGGAGGGAGCTTCATTCAGCTGTGAAGGTGACAACAAATGGAGTTATACCCGGTGACGGAGTGGGTGGGGTTGGGTTTTGGAAAGGCCTGTTGTCTGTGTGATCACTCTGCTGATGGAAGGCTGAGATAGACCAAAGTCGTCTCTGCTGCACTGATGCATTGTGATCATTTTGTTTCTGATGTTATATTATTAGGTGAGAAACATGCGTGTGTATTTCCAATAAGATCGACCACAAACATCCCTGCACGATCTAATCTGTGGCATCTCATTAACTCATTCAGTGTCTGGAGAATATTTTTCTGACCTCTTTGTGTTTCTTGATTAAAACTACTAAAAGTCCTCCCCTCTGCTCCGAACAGTTTCTCACCTTAAGTCCTCTCTTAAGATCCAAGATGCTTTGTTAATAACTCTTATGTATACCAGGACCTAGTCTTAACTTTAAGGGGAAATTCTAAGAAAACATCATAAATCTAATAATTTTCTTAGGAGCAACTCTTTGTAGGAGGAAGCTTTGTGAATGCAGCCCCTGATGTTTGCAGACTTTTTTTGCTGTTGGTTAGACACACACAGCTGAAGCAGTGTCAAGGTTGGAAGGAGAATAAAAGCACACAAACAGCAGACAAATGAGTGGGGAAAAAGGAGGAGAAAGAAGAAAGGCCCTCTACCTGCAGCACAGGCCTGCGGCCCGACAGAGACTTGGCTGGCAGAGGGGGAGCACAGAGCTGGCTGGAGCCAGCCATCAGCTCCTGGTACCACTGCTCTAAATCTAGCTTGGGCAGGTGAGACCTGCTACCTTCAGACGGGTACTGGAGAGCACATGGCGGAGCGGCAAGGAGACACAGAAGAAGAAGAACACAAAGACGAGAAGAGAAGACAAGAGGAGATTAGAAAGCATTCAAAGACAGTAGGAAGAGGTAGAAACATTTGCTTTAAACACCCTCAGAGGCTGTAATTAAGGGTTTTTTATACTTTGAAAATGATCCTTAAATATGTTCAACACATTATTGTTGTCAGCTGCGTTAGGCTTCATCGCCTCCAGCTGCTACATCGCTGCTTTACATGTCTCTATTCTAACTCTGTGTTGCTGCTGCAATGACCCAGTTTCTAACAAGAACATTTAAGTTTTCATCTCATTTTATGTTTTACTTCACTTCAGTGTCCTCGGAGCTTAATGCATACTACAGCTCATAATGTCTGAAAGAATAACTAGAGTTGTTTAACCACAGTTATTAGTGCTCCCTGTCTGTTCTGTCTCTGTTGTCCTGACCATAAAAAACATTTTGAGCAGATGATGGCGACACGCTGCTCACTGACAGGACCATCACGCAGCTTAAATAGATCAGTTTGGTTTTGATTAGCATGATATGAAATGTTATGGTTTATAAAAGTGGAATCAGCGGTGTGACTGTGAGCTACGTTTGGTGATTCTCAGGAAACAATGAGTTTGTGACACAAATGAGGGGCGCTATAATCCCAGGCCGAAGCAAAGTGAAGAAACCAGGGGAACACCACTTTTTAGTTGCGCTGGTGAAAGCCAATAAACTACTGCAGTATTAAAAGCAGGAAGGATGGAAGGAGGGAGGGAAGGAAGGTAGGCAGCACACACCTCCACAGAGAGAGAAAGGGAGGAGCCGTGTGGAGAGGAGAGGCAGGAGAAGGCGGGGTCTACTGCTCCAGGCTGCAGGGGCTGGCGAAGCGGGGAAGTCGGGGACGACTCCACCTTGGGCATCCCGTACATCTGATTTAACTGTCCCACTGTCACATACTCCTTCGCAAAGGCAACACACACACAGAGGAGGACGGAGGAGGGAGAGGAGACAGGAGTGAAGACAAACACGTCAGTACGACAGGCAGCAGGAGGGAAACATTATATTCACTTAGTGACCGTCTGCATCATGAAGGAGTGAGGGGAGGAGGGTTGTTACAACATACAGTCAACATTAGGTTTAGACTGATATAAAGAGCTGCTTCTCGTTTACCTAAAATGCTGCCATGAACATTTTATTGCTCTGAACAGGCAGAAATATTTGCTCATATATTTATTGCTATGCTGTGTTTTTGTCACACGAGAACAGAGCTGAGTATCAGTGGGAACCAATCAGAAACATTTCCTCATTTAAATCATAACGTTGCTCATTTTAGATTATGATTATATTTGGGAGAAGCTCTTTTATGGCTGATCGATGATGCACTCATCAAATTTTGCTTTTCATTGTTAAGGCAAACCGTGTGAAGCTTTAATGACACACTTAAATTTAACGCTTTTTAAGACCTTTTCAAAATAATTTCTAGAGTTAGGTTAATGTACATCTTGCCCACAGGTAACAGCAGGAAAACATAAAAGTGTGATGATTCTCATCTCATCTTTTTTTCTCTAAGATTTCTAAGCAGATTTATAGAATCTTTTCATGATGTAGCTCGGACATAATGACATCTTAAGAAAATGTCAGTCACACTGAATGTTAAAATATGTGTATCATGTCTTTGTGTTCAGATTTGACGAGTACAAATGACACAAATTTTAAACTCCAATGAAAATCTTCCTCGTGTTTTTAGAGCGCCTGCATCTGTAGAGTACAGAGAATAGTTAATACTGATTTTTGGATTTTCACAGGTGAGTAGCTTTCGGTCCTGTGCAGAGGTAGGTTTAATGTAGGAATTAGATTATTAGAGTGAGTTGGGTTTATCTACATTTTGCCAACAGGTCAGTCTAGTAAAGTAAAAAGACAGTGTTAGGTTCAGTGGTAGGTTTAAAGATCTGTGACCTCAGAAATGTGGACTTTCACACAGTAGAGCTTAACTCATTTTAATAAAAGTAAATTAAAAGAGGAATAAATTAAGATAGATAAAATTTGTGTAGCAATTAAGACCTCACAAAATTCAAATTTAAGAGTATTTCATGATTTCTAAGGACTTGTGTATCTATAAATCTGAATTTAAGGCATTTTAAGACATTTTAAGGACCTGCACACACCCTGATTTGTCTACTTGACCTGTTATGTCTCTACTTTCAGTTTTCAAATACAGGCATAAAAATGCACCCTGAAATACCTTTATTAAATAATTTCTTTGGTACCAGTACCCAAACTCATTGTACTGACACTTACATAAAACAACAACAACATAAAATCACACCCGGCCCAGTTTTGTTTTGCAGAAGCAAGAAAATATTGAATATATTTGGCATGCAATTTTACAATTTAACTTTTAGTTGCCTCAATGCAAACCTGCATTGATCAGTCCAGCCCTAATTAAACCCTCTGCACTGCTGATATGATGCAGTTACAGATCCTACTGTAAGTGAGCGCTGCCTTCTGGCTGCAGACGGGGTGAGTACAAGTCAAGATGCTAATAATACCAACAGCTCATGTAGCAGAGAACAAAGCCAACACTTTGATTAACAGCAAACCAGCAGAAGGAGCAGCACGATATAGAAATGGAAGGATGGATAGAGATGGTCAGACAGACAGAGAGGAGAGCAGAGAGACAGAATCTCATCAGGACAGAGACAGACAGGAAGTGATGGTACCTCGCAGGCGCCCGCTAATGCAGCATCGACGGCAAACGAGCGGCCGTGAGAGGCGGGCTTGCTGCTTTCGCGGAGGCCGCCGCTGCCGTACATCTTATAGACATCCGACAGCTTCATGTACTCCTGAGCAGCAGCCAGCAGCCAGCAGAGGTCAGACAGGATGAGAAGCCATGAGGACAAAGCTGCACCGCACTCATGTACAGTATATGAACACACACAGAAACACAGAGCCCATAGAGACGTGTTGTGGGAAATAAAGCAGGCCCATATTTAACCTAAGTGCTGGTGCTACGGCTGAGAGGTGCACGGAGACAGCAGACAAACAGGAACACACCAAGCAACAGAAAAAGCATCTTTAGCGTCACAGCTGGCTGACACACACAGCATGTCACACACGGGTACTTTTGTTGGCTGTTACAACAACCAGTGATGTAGTGGTAAATAAGAACATCCATATCCTCCACTACATCCCTGAGCACGGAGCAGACAAACTCAACACGAACTGAAGCTGCTGTGCCGACTGCTACTGTAACACAGCTGCTGTAAACTGTGTCCGATGGGAAAGAGCAGCCCAGCCAGGCACAACACAGCACAGTGAGCCACAGGTGCAATTAGAGCTGAAGTGCAACCAGGACACTGACAGTAAAATGGGTGAGCGCTGGGGTGAGTCACACAGACAGCAGAGGGGGAAGCAGCGGGCTTCATGCAGGAGTCGTTAGTCTGGTTACCTCTGTAGGGCTGCTGGGGTACAACTGACAGAGAGGGGAGGGATGTAAGTAGGAAGGAGAGGCTCGACAGAGGGAATGCTGGGAGGAGTGGATATCCTCCAACAACAGGTCGGCCTCGCTGATGTGGAGCGCTTCCTGTTTTAACAGTTCAGGAAGAAGTGCCTTTAATGTCTTCAGAGAACGTCAGGACACAGATACAAGTTCTCCACATGAAGCAGAGCTACAGGGAGTGTGTGAGACAGGTGTTCTGTCAATCACCCTCCGTCTGTCAGAGGTGTTCACACCTGGAGTAACATGTGTCTGTCGTGATCTGATCACAGCAGGACAGCTCGGTCTGCTCACACCTTGAGTTACAAAGTGTGTGTCTTGAGTGACCACTTGAGAAATCCTGGAAGAAGATCAACTCAGCAGGGATCAGCTCTAATGACGCATGTAAGAAGCACTGGGTGCGTTTACACCTGTACTTCCTACAGCTGTCCATTTGTGATCCAACAAACCAGGACTCATGTTAACACCCGGTGTAAACAGGGTCTTAAAGCATCAGTGAGTTAGTCTGCGCTACACACACATCATCAACAACTCCGCATTATTAACACACCCAACATCAAGCTTTAGTCTGATCACAGCAGTCGTGCTGAACAGTTAAATCCTAAAATCTAACACCAAGTTTGGAAATCACTTCAAGTCAAAGACGTGAATGTGGTGAGGAGTCAGCTGTGAGTCATCAACGCTCCCTTTTGTTTTAAGGCCGGCAGCGCTGACTGTGTGTGTTCAGTCGTTCTCTCACCTCTCTCATCGCAGTGGAGGACTTGGGGAAGCTCTTTCCACCCGTCAGGCTGTGGTATCTCTTCTCCAGGGCCGACAGCCTCTCCTTCTCCTGGAACATACAGACGTACAGTGTGTTAGCTGTTGGGGAGCAGCTCTTTAAATCGAGGCTTTGGGTGAAACATTATTCAATGCACTCACAGTAGCCCCCTTTACACTTGACAGTTGACAGCTCAAGGTGGAAATATCACGGCAATACGCTGCCTCACTGTTCTGTACATAAGGTACGATCATGGAATGGGGGACAGAGTTGTCTCACCTCTGAGCCAGGAATGGAGGTGGTAACAGAGCCAAAATGACATTCTGATGACATGTAATGCGTGCAACCCACTGCAGGAGATTTAAAAAGTAGATGATAGCAGTTAGCAGCTAACTCAAAGAAGAAGAACAGCAGCTAAAAATGTCCACAAATTGGGAAAAGAATTAGGTCCAGGAGCTCATTACCCTCCGAGCAGAGGACGAGATCAGCCACCATTTAAAAGGGACAGTTACACCTTGTTTCCACGTACTTATGTGACTGGTGTCCGCAGATCCGTAAATACACGGATGAGGCCTCCAGTGTCCAATGCAAGGAAGTGCCTTTCCTTACAGATGGATAGAAACCTGATAGAAGCTACCTGTAGCCATGGTGGAGAGGCTAATTTTGTCAGTTTTTCACCATCTGGTAGTTTGGAATATGCGCATGGAACATTATCGAGGAAATATTTAATCATAAAGACATATGAATGGCTGAACAAGTCATAAAGACAATGTCTGTACATAATCTATAACCATATTTTCGCAGATTAACACTACTCAGATTCACACTGTGTTATAACAAGAAAAAAAAGTTATTTGTAATCAGTCAAACTCGCTTGTCAATCGACACAGGGAACTGAATTGAAGGAAAAAGCCTGTTAGCTACCGTCCCTCAAAAGTTAATTTTTTAAAATACTTGAGGTTATTTTTCAGACTGAAACATTACGGAGGAGAGGAGGCATATCAGACATCACAGAGATTCCCATGTGAATGGACTTCCTGTAGACTCTTCTCCGTACAGATACGCAAGTAGAAACACGAGGTTACTGTCATGTTATGCGCTTGTTTATAAAGTGCTGCCAATGCGTGTGTTATATGTCACACTAGAGGCCGACGCTGTTTTGTTACATGTCACACCTGTCACGCCTCTCTTGATTCTGCAATGCTGGGATCTTGTCTATAATCTCACATTGGAGCAGCATGATGTAAAAATGCAAAGGCGGCATAAAGAAGGGACTTTGTAGCGGCTCTACAGCGCCATCTCTAGGCTAGTGTGAGCATGAAATGGTTACCAAGTACCTTTTGGAGCATCTGCAGTGTGAGGGTTCTGTCTTTGGCCAGCCGCTCACACTCCTGGGACGCCTGCAGGCCGAGCTGGTTGGCTTGGCTCTCCAGAGCGGATACCTTCTCCTAAAGATGGCAGAGAGAATGAATGAAGGCTTTAGTGTAGGCTGTGCAGTGAAAACAGCAGAGAACACATCCTTTAACTTTATTAATGCCAGAGTGGAAGGATCCGGTGGTGCAAAATGAATGCATGGTGGTATTTTCTTGGTTTTACATCACAGAAATTGAATTCATGCAGGGAGCAGAGGTTTGAGGCTTGTTTGGTTGCTCCCTCTCTGCCTGCTGTTGCTTACACACTGCATCACTGACCTTCTGAGTACATCGAACATAATAACCCACAAGCTTTGCTCTTACAGTTAAAAGTCTGGTCAAACTAAACAGATACTGAATCTCTGCAGAGATATTTGCCACTGGCGGCTCCAGCTCTTACACATAAGCCCATACTACACACACCATCATCATATCCTCGCACTGAGTGATGATGTTTCCTTACCTTCCTCTTGGCCACACTGTTGTGGTACTCGGCTCTCTCCTGGAGCAGCTGCTGGCTGATGGTTTCTCTTTCCTCCTCCAGGCTGCTCTCTCTCTCCAGCTGCTGAAACTCCAAGTCCTCAAACTTTTTGGTTCCTGTCTCCAGCGCCTCTCCGTCCTGATGGAGGCGCACACACAACGTCAGCGGTTACATCATAAACAGGGAAACAGCACTGAACACACTGAATGCTCATTTTAAAGCCATCCACTACTCTCAGACTAGCGTAGCTGCCGACAGTGAAGCCAAAACACCTCGACTTTTATATCTGAGACAAATGAAAACATTTCCCAGCAGGGATGAAGCTCATTTTGGGGACAAGTAAAAGCACATTGTGCTCAGTCAAGCAGACAGTCACGAAGAACATGCTTCTACTGCAGCACAGCAACTGGTGTGTGTGTGTGTGTGTGTGTGGTCATTAGATGGACTGTGATACACAAGAGGCAAAGGATGCTCATTTACATAAAATACATATTTATTTTTTTACACTGGAATATTTATGGTCAAAAATGTGTTGTTGTTTTTTTTAACTTAATTTGTATTAACATAATTTGATTTTTCCCTCTGTCACTTTCTCTCCACAGAATTCTTTTACTTAAACTTCTTGAGAGGAAGCTCCTGCAGCACAATACCCGCAGTGAGGTCAACTCTTGAGAGGACGTTCAGGGGTAATTTGAAAGATGCTTCTTTTGGTTATTGAACGCCTGTTGGTGAGTCTGTGCTCGTTGGGAATTATAGGCTCTGACTGTTAATGATATCGGGAGGCCGTAAAGGTGACATAAGTAGAAATACTATATGAGATTTTGATTAACAGGATGTTGAATCACCACCACATTTAAATGAAAATTTTTAAATCAGTTAATCCATGTTTTAAACTGTTTTTAAATGTCCTTTTTTAAACTGAATTGCCTTGTGTGTCTGGTTTATGTCTGTTTAATGTGGAGCCCTCAGTGCTTATACTGCTCTTATTGTAAAGCACTTTATGCTGCATTTCTTGTATGAAAGGTGCTTTATGAATTACGATTAAAATAATTATTATAATTATTATATCAATGTATTTATGGTAGTTAACTTTCACACTTACAGCCTCAGCTCAGTGATGATATATATTTTATTTTTATTTTTTTTACATCTTAAGCATTAGTGTTAAACACTGTAGCATACTGCACATTTTATTTTTTATTTTCATTTTTTATATATATATATTTTTTTTGACAGCAGTTTATGAAGCAAAACATAAATTATGATAAAAAGTCATTTCTGCCGCTGTTCAATTTTTCACAATTTAGGAACTTTGTAGAACATTTTTGGAGAGATTAAGTGTACATATCAGCGCCACATGTCAGGGAGACTTGAGGAGGGATTATTCATGCTTTATTTTAATGTACATATTTATTTCTATTTTATTTATTTATTTTATTGCTTTACATTGACATACTTCTAGTTCATACTTATTCTTACTTCTTATGATTCTCTATTCTTTACATCGAAGCGACTGTAACGAATCACAATTTTCCCTCAGGGATCAATAAAGTATTTCTGATCATTTTTTATTATTACTATTATTAACGTGGCCATTGGCAACAATTTAAAAAAAAAATGACGATCAATAGGGGCAACAAAGAGCAAAACGTGCACCTGGGAAAAAAAACATTTCTATATATTCTAACATATTTTGTTGCCATCAGAGTCAGGACTGGATCCGGACAACGCTGCACATGCGTGGGCACATTTACTTGCGTACACACAGGCAAAGCAATTTAACGTGTTTGACTGTTTGGTGAAAAGTTAAACCAACTTGTCAAAATCCTGAACGTATGTGCAAATACTTCTTCAACTGAAAAATAATCTGATGAACCTGAACGGATAGATAAGATCTAGGGTTGCTCGATATTGGATTGTTTGCCGATATCCGATATGTAAACAACTTATTTGGCTGATAACTGATACCGATATCGCTATATTCACTTTTTTGCCCTCCTGACTTTAGTGATCATCAAGTCTCTTCTGTAGTGGAATTAACATCATATTATACAGACATGAAATACTTTTAAATGTATGCACTGTTCAGTCATTGTGCAAAATAACAAAAAGCATGTTGGCCAATTCTGACATTTAATTTTTAACCCAATATCCACCTATGCTGATGATGCCCCGATATTATCGTGCAGCCCTAATGAGAGCAGATAAACACAAACTACAAATAATTTCCATTGGTTACTGTACTAAAGCTTTTAAACATTATTTTATGTCATATTTTCAATATTAAGCTGCCATATAACTGCACAGTAATTATTCATCATGTAAGGTGAAAAATGGCAACCATATCTTCGGTTGTGGCAACTAAATGCCTGGTTGCTAGCCCAGTTACCACTTCTAAAAGGTCAGAGTTTAGCCCTGCACTGTTCGGACTACAAAAACTATCTTACAAATCCTACATGGAGGAAAGTATGATTCATGGAAATATAAGATACTGATGGCTTAAATGTAAATACATATAAATCTGTAAGGTTTCTCTCAGGTATCAGGCCATCCTCCATGTTGTTGCTCACAAGTTTAACTTCTGTCAGCAGCAGGGAGACGAGTCTTTGAGTCTGTGGGCTCTAAAGAATCTTTGGAGCAATTGTGAAGGAGCCGACAGGCTGCAAAGTTAATTCACTGAGATGAAAATGACTCATTTTACACAAGTGGTCAAAACAGGAACAAAGAACTCAGAATGTTAAAAATCTACTGTGGACGTTTAAACAAGTCTGAAACCTTGGGAGCAACTTTTGTTCTGAGTTTAGACTTTATTCTACTTAGCACTTAATGTTGAAGTGTATTTGTGCAGCCTGACGCCGCTGCCAAGACACTGATTCTCAAGGTTTGGTCTCTCACTGAGCCGAACAAACTAAAATAAATAAAGACTCCAGCTCTACATACAGCTTCGCTGAATCTGATCTGCACACAGAGCATCACCGTCAACACATAAATGCAGCCTACAGTAACTCTAACTTGTTTTTGTTTATTTCAAACAACAAGACTCATTTCCAGAGAAGTCACAGGATGAGAGCAGGGGGAGACAAAGCATGGATCTAGTCAGGGCCTATGTTAATTGATTAGTCAGCAGTTACACAAATTATGCGAGCCATGACAAATCAGAGAAGAGATGCAGATCAGATTCACACATGCAGTGCAGCGCCGCCGTGTCACATGACGCACAGTTTACCAAAATGCATCACCAGCAGCTGCAGTGACCAGGAGCTGCGCGTGTGTGTGTGTGCGTGTGTGAGCTCCTGAGGGATTCAGTAGCATGTAGGTGTTGTGTGGAGGAGGCAGAATTCCTGCAGCTTGTGGCAACAGCACGTCTGTGAGGGAGGCTGTCATAAACACTGAGTGTGTGTGTGTGTGTGTGTGTGTATGTGTGTGTGTCTAAAACCATACAGTATGTAGTGGGCCCCTGCTGAAGGGTTAAAGGTGCCTGTAGCACTATGTGCGATGGCATGTGCTGAGGCCTGGCACCCTCACTGTCCTACTAACACTGAGAGCAGTATGTACAGTAGCAGTGAGAGTGTGACAGACAGAAGCGTTGTAATGCTTTTATCTATGCCTTTTAATGTGGATTATCTGACCCCCCAAAAAATATCACTGCACTTACAATCAATCAGACCTAGAGTTGTCTCCTTTGGTCTGAATCAGGGACTAATCTCGTTCCAAAGTTGTATAATTGCCTCAGCTCTCAGCTAAAACTCTGCCTGGTGTGAAGAACGTGTGAGGTGTGTACATTCCTTCTTTATAGGTACCAGTTAATGTGTGGAAAAAAAGGGGTACACATCGTTCATATATCTGGCCCCAGATGTTATAAATCCAAAATAAAAAAAGGGTGCTTAATACCAAATACTGCTTCTGTGCGTCAGGCTGGTGCTCAGGGGACTGGGCTGATGCTACTCACTAAGAGGCTGTGGGTGGGATGGTGACTGTGGGGTGGTGTGTGTGCATGTGTGTGTAGGTGGTGGATCAGGTCATGTTCTGTGGATTCGAATGGTCAGGCTGCTGCAGACTGAAGTCTATAGGAGGGGTGGGATGGTGGGGGGGGGCGGGGTCTATGTGCTTCTGTTGTTCTGACGACCCACCCTTTTGAGCTGTTCTTGCAACTGTTCCCGCAGCGACTCGGGACAGTTATGAAGCTGGTTCTCCAACTCAGCGTAGCCCTCCTGGAGGCTCTGCAGGGCCCGCCGCTCGGCCTCAACATTAGCCCTCTCCTAGAAAGACACAACACACACCCACACACAGGATGGATGGACGAGGGGAGAGAAAGAGACAGAGAGAGAAACACACTGCTCAAAAATCCACGCCATGCAAATAAAAAGCTGTGAGGTGTTAGCAACAGACATGTCGGGGCAGATCTCTAGGGCTCGGCAGGGCACAGGAAGTAGCTCATTGATTGCTGGGATGTTTCAAATGGCGGTCTGGGATTCCCTGATGGAACATGGTCTTAGAATAACCAGAGAAGATCATTCCACCCCTCTAGTTCTCCTCATACAATTAATTTAATTTTAAGTAACAGACACATTTGAGTGCCTTCTAGGGACTTGCTAAAATCCTTCTGTCACTGACAACTACTGCCTGTAAATATCCTTCAAAAGACTTCAATAAGCTGTTGGAAAATTGGCCCATAATTTGCTTGACATTTATTGGTCCCAGAACATTTATACTTGAAATCCTGAGCAGTGTTTGTCAGCAGTGACACTGTCTCAGCTGATTTCCAGTTAAAGCACAGACACATCGTGTCTCTTTGGTGCTGCTCCAGTTTCAAACTCAGAAACACTTTCTTCAGTTTGATGTGTGAAGTTGAAAAGGTTGGCAGGTCTTTGAGGACTACTAGCACTGACAGGAGTTTTGGTCCTGAGTGAAAGGCAGGGCACTGTCTTGTGTCTTCAGAGTCGAGGGGACACTCAAGGCGAAACCTTTGGGTTACAAAGGTAACCCCGGTTCTCTAATTACATGAGTGTGGTATCAAATCGGGGTTCCGTATCTTAGTGCCCGGCGGTCGAGTGGTTAGCTCAGTCTGTGGGCTGTTAAGCTAATAGTCCCGTTGGCAGTCTTGTCGAGACATTTAGCTTTCTGGGTAAAAAAGCGAGTTGAGGTTTTTGAACAAGCTGGTGATGCTGCATTACCCCCTTTTACAGACAGAGGATGTTCCTCCTCTTGATGCAGTTGTCACGACTGCGAGCCTGTAGCACTGGGATAATGGCATTGGGCTTCCGAGGAATACGCAGAGGGATGTACCCTCCATAGTGAGATACCGAACAAATGTTTGAAAGAGAACACAGGAACAGGAAGTGTCACACTGTCTCCCATCAACTGAAGACTACAGACAGTTATTACTACATTTATGATAAGATCTGTACTTAAAATCAAGTGTGGATGACCATTGATTGAACTTGATTTCTCAACTTACTCTCAACAGTGATGCTTTATAATTTTATTTTAGGTAGTAGAACCACTTGTCTGAGTGGGCGGAAGTTCGCTGCATAGATCAGCCTCTCATTGGGCGGAACGAGCCACCCGCTGAAGTCTCGCCCTACCACCTCTGTTTGCAGTTTTCAACACATCCTTTACTAACTTTTGCGGTGTTTGATCTTGCGGGGATGTAGCCATTTTTCTGCCATCGTTCGCGTCCTGTAGGCGATATTTTTGTGGGCGTGTTACACCAAAACCTGTTTCCCCCTGGCAATATTTTTGCAAGCACACCGTTGCTGTGGCACCGCCCAGAACGATTGTGATTGGTTGAAAGAAATACAAGCAGCCGGGGCATTTTTTTCTCCAATCTTAAAGTGAGAGTTGGTGAGCGAGACTATAGAACCACAGGTTCAGGGAGAATTTATCCTATAATCTTTTACTAACACCTCAGGTTCCCTGACATTTCTGTGCCAAATATTGATCCACTTTCGTGAAAAGTAATTCCACAAAAGATAACTTGTATTCTTGGACTTTCAAGACAAGTTTATCGCGTAAGAGGGGCGATAACACTGAGACATCAAGCCAAAGTGGCCATTCCTGATTCACTGACTCAATGACTTATCCTCCAGTAAATCATTATTAATGTCACCTTTACATTTCACTGGGACCCCTGTCGGACCCTCACAGGAACATTTGGGAAATACAGACAAAAACATTGGATTTCGGAAGTTTCACAAGAGCTGATTTAAAAACAAATTTACAACCAACAGTCAAGCTGCTAAACGAGCTTACTCTTAACGTCCTTTCTTTCATACTACAGTTCAGATGTGGTGGGTGCAGGTAAGGTAGAGAACATGCTAGTAGTTTCCCCCATCCACTATCAGACCCTCCTATTCGAAGTCTCTTGTAGAACCCGTGCACTACAGAACCAAAGACTACAGAGCCCAAACAGCCATCGGAGGGCAGGTTTCCTGGCCCACAGGGTCTGTCATGCAGACAGTGAAGAAACAGGAGATCGCAGTGGATCAGAGATACAGCAACTGTGAGTGCTGAAGAAGCAGAGGAAGGATTAGGGGTTAATGGATGTCAGTTAGTCAGCGGAGTCCAGATAAGAAGAATACAGATGGGAGTTGACCTGAGAGCAAATTACTACTGTAGAAACATGCAAAAGAGAATACCCAAGGAGATCAATCCAGACCTTTGCTCAGCCCTTTACACAGCTGTCTGTACCAAACATTTGAATATATCAAACAGACAGTGATGCCGTCTGATGTAAGGACACCAACAGTGACGAACCAGTAGGGAATGTAAGATACCAGAGAAGGTTGTTTAGGAGACCGTCAAAGCACAGGCAGTGAGTGTATGTGTGTGTTTCCTCTCCTCTCTAAGAACCTCAGCAAATATTTGAATCCTGCGTACATGAATGGATTCAAATACGGCATGTAAAACATCCTCTGCTCTCTGTACCTTGTCTTTCTCCCTCTGGATGGCGCTCTCCAGCTCGTCCAGCTTGTGCTGCAGCTGAGTGATGATGTCCGTTTCGGCCTCTATTTGGTCGAGCTCCGCCTGCCTCTCGCCCTGCAGCAAGGCACGCTCCATCTCTGCCTGGAAGAGTGGAGCAAATAAAGTTACACAGTGTCACCAGTGAGCTACGAGGATAATATCATTCTTTAGACCAGTGGTTCCCAACTGGTCCAGCCACAGGGTCCAGGTATGTCCTTAGTCATCAGTTCAAGGACCACACAGTTTAAAATATTCAGCGTCATACTTGTGTTTGGCCATGTCGTTGAGCTAGTTTGCTGTCTCTGTTAAGTAGCTGTCTGTTATTCACTCATGTTGCAGCAGGAAACGGCACTTCAAAGTAAAAGCTCTGTGCCGAATATTCACTGTGCTTAAAAATAAAGTGTGTTTTTTTACAAAGTTGACACATTCGCAAGGCCACTGCGATCCATTCAAAATGGACCCACGACCCACTTTTGGATTGCGACCCAACATGTGGGATCCACGGCTTTAGACTGCACAGTAACAGAACCACATCGTAATGTTGTCGTGACAATCAACAGCACTCTGCTGATTAGAGCCATAGAGATGTCTTCACCTTGTCCCCAAAGAAGAACACTTTTTTGTTTCTGGTAAAATCTTTTATAAAGGTTCCACATGGAACCCTTTCATACCCCTTTTCCACCAACATTGAACCAGTTCCGTTCTGGCTAATTTTGTGATGGGGTCAGAACACTTAGACTAAAGATAAATTGATTCAGAACCTGAAAAGTTAGTTCCCAGCTGGAACCAAATAACAGGCTTTCCTTCACCTGTAGTGCGACCCGTCATGACGTCACTGAGTGTGTGATGTTCTACAGGTTGGACAGACAGGATGGAGAAGGCAAGTGGGAAATCGTCGGACAAAAAGAACCTGCAGTGGTCTCATTGATAGTTGGTTCATGCTTATTTTTTGGATGAAAACAACATTGTAAAAGTTCGCAGCCAATGAATGTTATTTGCTATCTTTGCTGCTACGGTTTACTTCTGTTGTGCAACGCCCTCCATTGAGGACACATCCTTGGCTACAATGGTTCCGTGCAAAACTGGTGGAAACACAGGTTGGATTGCCGGTCTGGTTTGGATGGCACCAAGGCTCCAAGAATCCTGAATGCTAGTGGGTCAAGAACCAGAGCTAATTTGGTGGAAAAGGGTTATCAGAGGGTTCTATCTAGAATCCTACATAAAGGATTAAACCTAGAACCATCTGTGGAAAATTCCACCCAGGACCCTCTCTGGGGGTATTATCCAGAACCTTTCAACCTTTCAAGGGTGCTAACAAGAACCCATCTGATGAATTATACCGAGAACCAGGGTTGGAAATTAGCACCAGCCACCAGTAAAATATGCAAGTGGCTACGAGATTTGCTTCACTCAACAGCCAAAAAAACAATGGCAATCTATGGAGTGGCCAGTAGCCACAGTGCCAGGTGGACAAAAAAGTGAATTTACAACACTGGCAAGAACCCTTCAATATTTCAACGGTTTCATCTAGAACTAACAATAGCAATGGACTACATTACCCACAGATCTCTCTCCAACTAATAATGGTTTAGTGTAATAGGTTAGCCTTGGGGCCAAAGGAACCACGTTCAGCAGCCTTGGGCTTCATAGGACCCAAAACACAATTACAAACCTAAACCGGATGCAAAATGCCCAGCATCTGACACCTGTTTAAAAAACAGAAGGCAGACCATGTGGTACTGTATGACATGAAATGGTGGTACAACACATGTGTTAAATTAAATGAACTGATTAAGGGGATTCCAGATACATCTTCATTAAAAAATACCATTTGACACATTTGAGGGTGAGGATCATTCAACTCCCATACTTTCGACAATCCTTGAAGAACCCTTCAAAAAAGGTTCTTTGGATGAAAAGAATTCTTAATGAAACCCTTAGTTCTACAAAGAACCCTTTCAAAAAAGGTTTCTCCAGAAGCGAATGGTTCTGGGTAAAACCTCAGCCCTTTAGGAAGAACCCTTTTGGAGCCCTTATTTCTATGAGTGTATCCAGCCTGTGCTGCTGCTGTGAAACTTCTCCTCTATGTAGACATTTCAGATCAATATAAATGTAGGTATTTTACTTGAGTCTGAGTGTAGACTGAAGTCAGATAACAATCCCTTAGCATCCACTTTCTGTGTTCTACCTCTTGTTTGGACTCCTGGAGTTGCTGCTCCAGCTCCGTCAGTCTACTCTTGAGCTCATCGATCCGAGAGAGGACGCGAACCCGCTCGTCTTCCAGGTAACCCAGCTCCAGACGACCTGCGCTGCCTGAACTGGAATCCTCATGCTGCATGGAGAGAGAACACAGGAGGCTTTCAAGAGATGAAGTGAAGCCAGGGGAAGAAGGGAGAGACACACATACACACCTTTCACTACACGTCAGATACTGTATCGGGCTCTTGGACGGCGTTGACTTGACTTGTACTCAGTGTACTGTGACGTCTGTTTACACACCAGCATTCATGAATGTACGCTATAATCACTGTTATTACTTTATACTGTTACATGATTCACAGGGGAATGTTTAGAGTCTCAGGTCTACACTCAGTTTCAGTGGATTTTTAAGCATCCTAAATGCAAAACTGTATGCTGGTATACAGATGATCAGCTCTAGGCATAATGTCATACAGTCTATAGACAACCTAACTCCAAAACTGCCGGCATTAGGAAACTCTTTCTTGTCATAACAAACAGACAGAGACAGAAGAAGTAAACACAAAGACACAGACAACAGCCCATTTTACACGTCCTGTTCAAGGCTGGAATATAGCACCATCACGTGCTGTATATAAGGTTCGATCGCAAAATGGGGGACAGAGTGGCCTCGCCTTTGAGCCGCCTCGGGAGGTTATAACATCACTGAAATGGTGTCTGTATAAACAGGACAGCAATAAGGACAGGACCATAAGCAGGATGGGTGTGACATTTTGATAAGGTGTCATGCACATGACCTACCACTGGAGATTTAAAAGTAGGTTAAACTGTTAGCAGTTAGCGGCTAACTCAAAAAAGAAGACGAACAGGACAATAAATGCCGCAATTAGGGAAACAATGAGATTAGAGAGTTCATGACCATCTGAGGAGAGGACCAGATCAGCCGCAATATAACAGAGACGGTTAATGATTGTTATTGCCACGTTAATACCATTGTCACTGTTTATAAAGTGCTACTGACATATATGTTTTACGTCACACTAGAGGCCAATGTTGCGGTGTTACATGTAAGGCCCATCACGCCTTTGATTCCAGCATGCTGTCTATAATCTCACACTCGAGCAGAATGATGCCACAGTCAAAAAATGCAAAGGTGGCATAAAGAAGAGACTTTGTAGCGGCCCTACAGCGTGATCTCTGTGTAAAAAAGGGGCTATAGAAAGGAGGCAATTGATAAATGAGGTTCATGCAGCAGCCACTGTACAAACAGATGTCAGGCAGCCTCTCACAAACAGCCCAAAAAACAATAAATGAGAGTTAAGAAGAGAGAGGGAGGTTGTAGTACAGGTGCAGTTAAGCAGCTTAATGCTTTAGCCAATGTTTTCTGACTATGTACACCATTACAGCACAGGGAAACACATTGCACCCCCTGATGCTTCTCTTTTCCTGGTCATGCAGGGTCACTGAGGCCACACAAGTTCAACATTACAGAACATGCATGACAATCACAAGTTTCCATCTATGTGAAACAAGATTCTAGATAATAACAGCAACTCTGAGCAGCTCGACAAAGCAAGAACAGCTCTGTCACTCTGTAATGCCGAGGGTTCCCAAAAGCGATCGTGAACAGTCTTTATCTCATCGTACTGATCACCGCAGCCTCACTTTTCTGTGCTATAATCAAAATGTGGAGCTCCATGTGACAATGTGACCAACCTTCTTTAAGAGAGCTTAACCGGAGCTGAGGAAGGATTCACCAGGTTAAAGACTGACAGGAGCAGCCAGTCCTGAGAGAGTTAAAAGCAGAGCGGGAGGTTTTAAGAGATTCACAATTTCTCATGAAACTGTGTGAACTGTTTAAATGTGTCCCGTCTCCAACACGCCCATTGATGTGCAGACTAAACTGTGTAGAATAATTCATTAAAACAAGATGTTTGATGTGCACATAAGCACAGTGGGGGGGTCTGCGGTTATTTTACAACACTCTGATGCTGGTTCTACGAAATGTGAGCAGCAGATCTGCTGGGCGTTATTACAGTTTGACGCTGTGCGACATCAAGATGGAACAGTGTAAAGGAAAGACCTCGGTGAACCGCACTGAGGTGCACCAGAGAACATGTATGTTAATGTTAACATGGCGAAAAGAACCCTGAAAAGATCTGATGTGAACAGACACTTGGATGTATTGACAAGCGGACACATTCTGGTAACTTTAAACGGAGCCCTCGGACCTCCTGATGGTCCCTGAACCTCACTTTAAGACACACTGATGCAGCAAAGCCAAGCACATTATTGCACATGCTGGTCTCACAGCGGCATGCAGAGAGCGTCTCATAGGGAGAGAAGCGTTCCCTCTGACCTGTCTGTCTCCATTGTGCAGTGCTGATGCTGTGCTGAGAGCAGGAGACGTCCTCACCTCCTGATGAGTGCTCTCTGTACTACTACACTCCTCCTTCAGGTTCTCCTCGTCGCTCTCTCTCTGTCTCTGCAGCAGGCGGAGAGCAGCTGAGGACGCTGTCCCTCCGAGGACATTCTCCATGGACGGTCTTCGCCCCATGCCATCTGCTAGCGCTCCTGGGAAACCTGTTCTCCCTGAGGCCAGGGGGTCCAGGCCGGTGCTCTCGCCTTTGTTGTATTCAGCACAGAGGTTCAAGATGGTCTCTAGTCGCTGTCTCTCCTGTGGACACAAACAAAGAGGGACATCAGATCAGGGTTTCCTCACCTCTTAGCAACGACATTGTGTTTTGTGAAGACTTAATTTGTTGTATACTGGCTGTGTGCTGGTTTTACTTTATTTTTCAGGCAATTAATTACAAAACATTTTATCAACTTTTTTTCAGACATTGATAATTTTGGACATTTCATTGACATTTTTATGGACAATTTAACAATATTTTTTGACATTTTATTAACAATTTCCAGACATTTTTTTTAATTATTTGTTGGACATTTATTAATTATTATTATTATAATTTTTTTTTTTTTACTACATATTTCCGACATTTTAATAATGTTTTTTGGATATTTTTTTCAACACTTTTTTGGACATTTGATCAACAATGTCAACAAATTATCAACAATTTTCAGACATTTTAAAACTTTTTTTTTTTGGACAATTTAATAATATTCATCGAACACTTTATCAACATTTTTTAATTTTTTTTTTTTTTTTTTTTTACATTTTAATTTTAAAAAATTGACATTTCATTAACTTCTTTTGGATAATTTAATAATATATTTTGGACATTTAATTAACATTTTTTGGACTTTTTAAGAATATTTTTTGGACATTTTATCAACATCTTTTTTGATTAAAAAAAATTATGATAGTAATAATTTCATATATTTTGATTATGTGACTCTCTACGTTGAGCTTCAGTTTGAGAAGTAATAACCTGTGCAACATTTTGTATGGGATGCTATTGTACTGTATGTCGTAATCTGCGATTCAGTAGGTGCTGTCATCAAACTTGACGTCGTACACTAGTTTATCAGATCCATGTCGAACAGTCTAACTGCACTAAACTTATAAGATTGCTTAAATCTCACAGTCTGTAGGAAGCTTCAGTAACAGTTAGCCAGGTTCAGTCTCAGTGAGAGCAGACATGGAGTTTGACATGACTCCTCTCAGCCCTGAAACAACACAGCAGCCCACGCCGTCCTCTCCCCCGGGTGCTGCATGGGAGTCAGACTCTGTGACTGGTTATCCAGCTGTCACTATGAGAGGTCAGCCCACCTATGGGGGCCCTGGCAGACCAGGCCAACAGGGTGGCCTCTGAACTCTAAATGTCAGCTGCTGTCTGCCGCTGTACCCCTCTGCTGCAGACACAGCGTCTCTGAGCTCTGCTGAGCCACACAAACAACAGCTACGCAGCAATGTGAGCTTACAAAGAAACGACGTCTATTTTCAAAACTCATACATGTCATCCCGATGGTCCAAGACGGTCCAAAAACACTGGCAAACAAGAGCAATTCTCTCCCAAATCCAAAAACTAGATGCTAATAAAAAAGCTAAAACTGAAATTAATTGAACAAAACCAATTCAGGGAAACAGTGGGATTACGTCCATCTAATAACGTCATGCAGGCCAAAAATAATTTTTTCCATCAGCTTACATGCCACCTGCTAATCATTTTTAACACACTCACACACCGATGGAACAGACAGCAGGAGCAATTTGGGGTTCAGTATTTTGATCAAGGATACTTTGACATACAGACTGGAGGAGCCGAGAATCGAACCGCTGATCTTCCGATCAGTGGACAACCAACCTACCTTCTGAGCCACAGTTGCCCGCCAATTATCACAGACTGAATGTTCAGACAACTGGCAATTCAAACCAAAAATATTGGTCAGCTTTGAAAAACTCACCCCAACTACTCATCACAAACTCTCCCCCCAAGAAACTGAAGAAGCCTCTAGGATGAGAGGTGAAACGTCTCCAAGAAACTCAAGCAAGTCCAGTTGCCTACGATATAGCACTTAAGATTACCATGACCTGGATGACTGAGAATCTTCACCAACAATCTCCCCCCTCATAAATATATTTTTTGCTTGTTGTAAAGGAACAAGGTCCTGGAGCCAAAGACGCACTGAGCTACTTTATGCTCCGGTTCCAGCCTGATCTGTTTCCTGTCGTGTAGGAACACTTGGCAGCCAAATGGATCTCACCCACTAAGAAATGCCCTGGTGTATCCTCTCCCCCAAACCTGCGTTGAGCACAGCTTTCCCACTGTGGGAGCATCTGCATGATTAGGAGCTACAGCCCCACCATTAGCTTTAACCTGTAATCTGGGACCAGTTAGCTTTTAACTAAGCGGGTGGGAGTGAAAGACCCCTTTGGGCCGTGGAGCAGTGCTGAATATGTTCAAGAGAAAAAGAGTCAAACTTCAAACATTTACTGGCAACTCTACAGCTACTCATGAGTCCTCCCACTCAACATCTGCTTCAACATACACACAGATTAGACCACTGAGCGTTGTGACGCCCGTCTCGTTTTTGTCAAGACACCTGATTGAATGCTGGCGCTATCATTGTCTCATTTGATCACCAGACAGCCTTGAGGCTACCGAACTTGTATGGATGAGCAGCAGCATCACAGACACATTTCATACCATTAAATGCGTTTGGCCTCAACATAAATCAACTTGACGCAGCATCAAATTTGATGCCTGACATATGCAAACTGGGCTCAAATTACGCTCTTGATCGACTGCATGCAGACAGATTTGTGTGAATCCCATATTTTCTGCGTTTTCTCATGTGGGACTTTTAAATGCCAGAGGAATTTTTATGTTCAGAGGCTGTGGCTGCCACAGGCACTAACAATCCTGAGTTTATAAGTCTCCAGGTCTCTCTGCAGAGAGCATGTCCCTCGGGGCTCGGAGAGCTGGCTGGGAAGGAACAAGGTGGTACATCGGTGTGTTAATCCAAACCTTTTAACCGGATGCCAAACCTCCATGTCCCAGTAAATAGGGAGGTTTTGGCTTGAACAACACAGCCTAATTCCACAATAGTCCAAAGCAAATACAGGCCTTTCTGGTTTGCCTCGGTGAGTGACTAAGAAATATTCCCCCTAGTATACAGCAGACAGCTTATAAAACAAGGTTTCCTGACCATTAACCTAAAATCTGTTGTCAAATTTCCCCTGGACGCTGGAACAAAGACTGAAAATCTGGGTTTACTCACTCTCATGATGGACACTGTGAGAAGTAACAGCTCAAACCTTGAAATGAGGCTCACATTCAAGCCAAGACAGGCTGGCAAAAAGACAGATGAACAAATTCTGGCCTTTAAAAGGCAGGACCACCCCCCCCCCCCCCTCCATGTCACCACCATAACAACAAACCCCCATCTGCTGGGAGGATAACAGGGTGATAATGACAGAGCTCCACGGCAACGTTCAATCATCTGCTGTTTAGAGAAGCTTCTCAAATCCAAACTAAAGTCTGTCTGTTGATTCATGGTTAGAATATGGAAGGTGTGCAGAAGGATGCTGCCTTTACTTACGGTACTGTATGTTAAACCAACAGATGTACAAAGTGTAAGTCATTGATGAACTTCATTAAGGCATCTGCAGGTGTCACCAGGCAATTAACTAGCCTGCAGTTATTCCACAGGCTAGTTAATAACATGTCGGGCAGGAAATCCAAAGTGTGGGATCATTTTGAGAAGGTGAAGGACGAACCCAAGGTGATATGTAAACTCATCTTCATTGGTCGACTACAAACATGACGTATCATCTGAAACATGGAAGTAGCTACATGCCCATTAGCCCACAGCGTCATTAACAGGCGGCTCGCTCAGTGTGTGACGTGCACTTGGAGATAAAATATAGGCCTATATTAATGAAGGTTCATTAGTACGGTTTGTATTTCTCTGTAATGTAGGACAACTATTGGTCGACTGACTCAACTAGGAAAAGTCTTAGTCGGGGGCAGCCTGAGTTTATATCAAGGCTGAGCAGATATTAAGTGAGCTAACAAGCTAAACTGACCTAAACACAAATGCTATCGAAGGAAAATGGTTGTTGCATCACTGGACGATGTAGAGTCTGCATTTTCAACTTGTAGATAGTTCCCATCCTGCGTGTTACAGCTCTAGCTCTCCTCTTTCACACCTGGCCCAATTAAGACCCAGACACGACAACCTTTGTTACACCTACGTTAGATCAGATGTGCAAGAGAGCTGAAAGAAAACCTGACTGCTGCACTCTGTATTTATGTGTTTAACCCCTCGATACTCGTTTGCCACCTGAATTTTCATGTACAACTGTTTAGAGAGTGTCCTCTTCCACCTTATTATCGTCCAATACAATGTCTTAGTCTGCAGGAAGCTGATCTCTATCTGTCGGCAGTTGAGACAGCCTCAGTGAGCTGAGAGAAAAGCCAAGTCACAAGTCTGAAACCACCAACAATGTGATACACACATAAAGCTTAGTTTAGACATGTTTGCCAAACACCTCCTGAGAGGCAGTGTAGGTACACACTGTAGTATTTGATAATCATCTGTGAACACAGACATAAACCTTCCTCTCTGTACAGACTTTACACCAACCAACTCTGTGCCTTCCTGTATACACAGAATGAATGTTTCTTGTTATTACTGAACTCCTGTATTATCAAAACTACTACTCTGAAGTAAAGCGATCAGACCTTACAGTAGGCAGGTCATTGTAGCTGCAACTTGACCAGCTCATGTAAATCCCATACACGTGAGTGTTTATGAAAAGCCTCAGTGTGGGGTGAAAGTCCTCCAGACTCTGTGTCTATCAGAGGGGAGGGGGGGATACTTCCAGACAACCGCAGGCTTGTGGAGGAATGCCTGGATCCCAGAGTTCTCCAGGCTGCAGCCAACACCCACCCCCAGACACCAGTTCACACATTCCTCAGCCCTCCATGTCTCACCTAGTGGGTGGCTCTCAGGACCGCTGGATTTGATACAGACAGCTGAAGCTGATGATGATGATGATGATAATGATGATGTGTCCTTCAAGATGTTGCTACTCCATGGCAAAAAAAACCCCACAACTATAAAAATATGACTTGAGTGACTTTGTGACAACTAAAGAGACAAGTCATACAGGTCACAGCTTTTCCAAGGGGACATAATGTTGTTCAGGAATCGGTCTGGCCACTGAACTAAAAAACAACTGATCCATGAACAAACAAACAGCCGACCATAAGCCATGCTACCAGAAATGGAACCCAACCCAACCAAAACCTGAAAAACTAGCCATTGCAGAAACACTGCATATAAAACAAAACTTTACCATTCAAAATCTTAGTTTAATGCTTTGTTTTTTGTTTCTATCTATTTTCCCCCAACCCTAGTAAACAACCTGACTCAGCAATGTCGGGGTGGGCGATATGGCCCTAAAATAATATCACCATATTTTAGGGTATCTTTGAGATAACAATATTCTTGACAATATGACAAATTAGTAATATATATATATATATATATATATATATATATATATATATATATATATATTAATTTAAGAACACAGATTTGCAACAAAATAAGTGATATAGTTTCACAGTTTGCTTCAAATATTCAGTAAAACTAAAAATTTCCTCTCATTTCTTCAGTTTGTGTACAACAACAGTAACTCAGAGTGTGATACAGATTCTGTTACAATATTAATAGTTCAACTAAATCAAATCTACCACAAATTACACATTTAAACAGCTCCCAAATACAAAAAATGTCCCCTGGGATCTATATATATATAAATCAACAGGTGATTTCCTTCTTTTAGTAAAATCCTAAATGACTGAGTTGGTTTTTTTTTCCACCTGGACCTTTATGCTCTGCCATTTCTCCTGTAATCATCACACTGTAACCTGTGACAGGCTGTTATGATACCACAACTATCACACAGTCACATGTGTGGAGTTTATTCACGTAGGTTTACATCAAGTGACAAAATCACTTGACGATACAGATTCCCGTGTGCGCACAGTGAGAGAGGAGAGGGAGAGACGCTGTGCTGCTGCCAGAGGAGCCGCTGAATGAGTTCCCTCTGAGCGGTAAGTCACTAAAGGAGTCTGAGAAGTCCGGGGCTGTTCATAAAACATTCAGGACGCCACAGTTCATTCCACACTTGAAGCCCCGACATAAAAAGTTGTTTGGAAAAACGTCATTTGAACTCTGTTTGTAGCCTCATTGTAGCCTGTAGCTCTGACTGCCTCTCTATGTACACTGTGCTCTTGGTGCACGCTTGGACGGGAGACCAGCGAAAGCACGTGAACACACATGAACGTGGTGCCCATGTCTCACCGTCTCACGCAAGCACACACACGTGAGCGTGGTGCTCAGAGAGGCAGTTAGAGCTACAGGCTACAGTGAGGCTACAAACAGAGTTCAAATGACATTTTTCCAAACAACTTTTTATGTCAGGGCTTCAGGACACTTGGATCACTACGGACGAGCAGTATGGAGATATTTTGTGCTTTCAATTATGTGTTTTTGGATGTTTGAATCTGGGGCGCCGTCAGCCTCCATTAGGTGGAGTTGTGTTGCTACCTCCTCTCCCCTTGGATCTCCGCAAGTGTTGTGAGGACTCTAAAACTTCACCTGAGCCTCCATCAACATATGGGTGAGTAGATAATGGCTGAATTTTCATTTTTGGATGCACTATCCCTTTAAAATAATTATAAAGTATTACTGCTTTCTTGGGTTTTTTGTTGTTGTTTAAATGGATGCAACAATGTTGTTTTGCAGCAACTGGGAAAAATCCCATTCATTTATTCTCATGTAGACAGTTTTGCAATGTGACAGTCTACATCTCACTCTCTCAGTTTTCCCTCATTTAGTCAGTATGGTCTTCTCACTTTACTCTTTACTTTCCTTATTTTCATCCTCCCAGCAGTCAGCATCTCTTCCTCATGTCGCCCTCCCTCCCCTGAGAGTCGCTGTCTCCTGTTTTCTCTCATGCCCTTTAATGTTTCCCCCTCCTCTTCCCCTCCTCCTCCCTGAGCGCCCCGGGGCCATTCCCCGTCTGTGTACCTTTGATCAGAGCAGTTACTTTATAAGTGTACAGCCATATTCTTCTTTGCCGTGTTCACCTACGTCACAGGCATAAACACAAATCTCACGCGCATAGTATTTCGAGAGTAAACCGGGGAAAGTTCAACAAAGCCTTATTCTCTACATATATCTGCAGGGGCTGCGTAACAGTCTGCAAAACAAACCCCATTCATGATGGGACTCTGATCCTTGGGGGGTTCGTGGTGCTCAGGTCCCAAAGGAGGAACAAACAGATGATCCTAACAAGAGATACTTCTCTTTATTTTCTGCTGCTGCTCCTTCTTTTCTCCCCCTGTGGAACACAGAGGCATCAAAGCCAGGCAGGGGGAATAGGACAAGCAGGCAGCTAACCTCTCTGTATAATAAGCTGGTGGTCCTCCATGTTGATGTCACTGGCACTGATCTCACGATGAAACTAAGGAGTAGTTGCTCCCGGTGGGGGCGGCTGGCATTTAAACCGCTGAAACCTCCCCCTCAGCTGGGATCCAAGACCTGGAGGAATCTTTCAAAGTGACAACCAAGTCCCAATTATCATGTCAAACACTTCCAGCGCAGAGATGAGAACATCAAAGCCTAGATTAAAGGCTAGATGGGAGTCGTTTTTTCACATTCTCTAAACACTGCTGCCGATAATAAGCAGGCTTATGGCTTGATTATTGTTATAGGAGGGAGATAAAACCCGGGCTGTAAGATCTGCAGTCAGTTGCATCAGCTTTGTTAAGTTAAACAATTTGCTGTGCACGAGAAATTATGAGATTAAATATCAATACCGCCCACCCCAGAACTAGAAGTCAATAGCAGCTGGTTTGTACAGTAGTGAACCTCAGTGCTGTATATACATACGAGACTGTTTAGCCAGAGGAGATTTAGAGAGCACACCAGCCAAAGTAAACAGCAGCACAAAGCAAACAGTCGCCCAGCTGTCACACTGCTGACGCTCACAGCCGCCTGCAGCTCAACAGCCAGGTTACAATCCAAGGAGCTGCATGTAAATTAAAATGTATGTTTGCTGTTAGACAACCTGACTGCACATATTTATGTAGATGCATTATGCTAAATGTTGTAGCACTGACACACTTATTCATTTAATCAAAGGAATACTTCACCCCCCAATCAACCATTTGTATATCAATAACTCGCCCTGTGTTATCCTGAATTTGAGAAGAAACATTTTTCCTTATTTTTAGTATTCCTTTATTCAACTGGTAAATCTAATAATAATATGAAATTAACAATAGTTTTTCTAATCTCAGAAGATGAATGAAGAAACAAGACATCTACAGTCACACTTATGGCTCTGTGAGGCTGCGGTGATTTGAGCAAAACGCTAACATCAGCACTGCTAATATGTTTGTTTAACAGGTAATGACGACCATGGTCATCATCTATAGCCCCTTTTACACTGCCAGATTTTCCGCGAATGTTGGGCCGTTTTGCCGGCAAGCTGCGAGCGTTTAGACACACAGAGCCGGATTGGCGAGCTGATCCGAGGCACCCAATTTTCCGCCTCATAGGGTAGACATATTGGTGGAACCCTTTTAGTTTAAACAGAACAAGGCGGCCTTCCACAACGGGAGGGGCTGTTGATGACTTGTGGGAGGAGCTGTTGATGACGCTGCACGTGCGACCCACTGGCGGTGGATAAACAGGAAACAGCTGATAGCAGGAATTAGCGAGCAGCTAGTAGCAAGAGGGAAACGCAAACCTGACAGACACTGTAAAGATGAGCAACTGGGGAGACAAGGAATTGCGCGCCCTCCTTGTCCTCGTAAACGAAGAGGCCATTAACCGTCAGATGACGGGGACAGTGAAGAACCAACTTATAAGAAAATCGCAGAAGGACTGACCAGCCGCGGCTTCCCTCCCACGTCACTGTTTACGTCACACGCTGAGCTACACGTTTTGTTACTTGCTCACGCCCCCCATTGCCCCGAAAAAGGCACATTCTGTATAAACAAAAGTAGGTTGGTGGCATTTTGCTGCACTCCCCGATTTTGTTTTTATACTGCCAATGCTGAAAAAAGACTGATTGGGCTTTCCTGCAAATTTGCACAATTCCTGTTTAAAAAGGGCTTTAGTTTAGCATGTTAGCATGCTAACATTTTATGACAGGAACAAAACAAAGTACAGCTGAGGATGATGGGAACTAGAGAGTCACCAAAGTTAACATGAAGGGGATCCTGACTTAAGGTTTTCCTTTCTATTTAACCTCATCCTCTCTTTCCCAAACATGCATACTCCTGTCTAGTGTTGTCACGATACCAAAATCTTTGTTTCGATACCAATACCAATATGAATTTCGATACTTTTCAATACTCTTTGGTACTTTTCCTAAGGAAAAGTCCTTTTGGATACAAACCTTTAGAACAATAAATAGTAGGGGTGTAACGGTACCAAAAAAATCATGGTTCGGTAAGTACCTCGGTACGGACGTCACGGTTTGGTAACTCAAATGTTCCACCAAGTTTGTGTTGTCTCGTGTTGTCTCCCTTTGCAAGGCAGACTTTCTCTTGTCTTTTTTCATGTGCGCCAGCTGCAGATGTTGATACAGGTGCTGTCATACACACCACTTGCGCAATCTGTGCTCCAATAGGAACAAGGAAGGTGTTTGTGTGCATAAATGAGTAAAATAAATTAACTAAATTAATGAATTGAATCAATTTCAAAGTACCAGTATTTTCCAAATGCAGTATAGTACCGTTTGGAATACTCTAGTATCGCGGTACTATTTTAGTACCAGTATACCGTGCAACACTACTCCTGTCTATGTCCTCTAGAACAGTGGTATTCAACTTGTGGGATAGGGTGCCAGGTGGCCCGCTGACCACTGCCTAATTCACAATAAAAATGACTTAATACACAGTGTGACTTTTTTTGTACTGTGAATTTAAATATGGTGCCAGAGTGCATAAGAACACATCAAAATGGAGCTTGTTTATTCAAAAACAAATGCCAGCAAAGGACAGTCTGGATTCTCCAACAGAGATCCTGGCTAAGCCCCGAGTGTCCTCAACACCCCTGCGTACACTTGACTTGTGTGGGGTTACTGTGACTGGATTTGCCTCTTGACAAAGATGAGTGAGGACAGTAAAAGTCAAAAGGTTGAAAACAGGCAATCAATTCATTATATTTACTGGTAAGCAACTAATACTGGCTTATTAACTGGCCTCTGGCTTCCTGTCGTTTTGTAAAAGTGGCCCCCGGGCAAAACAAGTTGAGTATCCCTGCTCTAGAGCAATGGATAACACTTTACTTGAAGGTATCTACATAAGAGTGACATGACACTGTCATGAACCTGTCATGAACATTATGTACATGTCATAAACGTTTATGACTGCTGTCATTAAGTGTCGGTTTTTGTAATGACAAGTTGACATTGTTGGGGTTGTCTTGATTATGACAACTTGACATTAATTAAAGTGACATTACCAGAAGATGTCTTTATGTTAATGTCAAGTTGTCATTATAAGGACATCCCAAACAAATTTAATGTCAACTTGTCATGACAAAGACAACTTCTGGTAATGTCACTTTGATTAATGTCAAGTTGTCATCATCAAGACAACCCAAACAATGTCAACTTGTCATTACAAAAAATTAATGACCGTTCATGACAGCAGTCATAAACGTTTATGACATGTCCATTATGTTTATGACAAGTTCATGACAGTTATGTCATAGTTATGACAGTGTCATGTCACCCTTATGTAGATACCTTCAAGTAAATTGTTACCGAACAATCTTGGGTATCCATCATCAGTAGAACCACACTTAACCACTCCTCTGTCAACCAACTAAAGCCACAGCATGACTAGGTGACCTCTTGACCCCTCATGTCTTCATGTCCAACAGTCTCTCTTCCCATAACAAACACCACCACACTACGTCACATATACACGTAACGTCTAAAAGCAGAAGGCTTGGCCACTATAAGTCATGGAAAATGAGAAGTGTGCAAGTTTTCCATTTGTATCAAGCATCAGATAAGTTGAGTTAATTTGCCTTACATGACATTATACGTCCTTTGATGGGACTATTCTGCATCTCAGTGTCGATGTTGAAACGATACATCGTGCAGCCCTAAGTTGACGCAGATTAGAGCTACGTTATGTCAACGGCTAACTTACAGAAAATAAATCTACTGTTATGTCACATTACATGGAAGGTTATCCCAAAAAAATTAAGACTGTTTAATTTGTGCATTGACACGCAGTTGACCTCTGAAGCATCAGTGCCCTTCACATGTTTTACGTTGGGAGGCTCCTGCCTGTCTGGAAGATAAGAGGTCGACCTTGTTGATGCTCCAGAGTAACACACACACACTTTGCTTGACTCTGATAATATGAGGATTTGAATGACACCTAGCAGACACTGTATGAGGCTCAAATATTGTTCTGTACTTAAAGTTTCTGTTACGTCTCTGTCCGTGCACACGTACAATGCCAAAGGATTCTCTGATATCTGATATCAGGCTCACTGAGTTGATTATTCATCACAATAAAGATTTACAAGAGTCCAAGTTTTTCCCTCATCACTGATTCACTTGGTTATGTCACTTTTAAATGCACCTACACAGCAAGTTTCCACCTGCCTCTCAGGTTTACTACAGACGTGAACTCTCCACACCACAGGTTATGTCATTTCACCATCCACAGTGTGAATACACGCAACATATTTCTCACGCTCAGCTACAGTTTCCCATGCAGAGAGGCAGAGTGAGGGCCTGAAAGCTCCCCTTGTTAAAGTCTGAACCAGCAGAGGAAACACAGCATCACATGGAGCCAACAGGCATTTCCAAACAGTCCCTTTATTATCAGAATCAAAACCAAAGAGCTGTCACAGGAACATCCTCGGTCTATTTAAATCCAGCCTGAGAGCAACAACTGGCAGAGCTTTGTTAATATTAGCAGCGGCATCAGTTACCTTCATGAGTGCTGCCACGCTGTTGAGAAACACCGGCTTCTCTTTGGCCAGAGCGAGCAGATACACCATGGCCTGCTCCCTGCCCTGACTCCGTCCCAGCGCCGGTACCGTCCTGCTGCCGCTCAGCACATGATACCGGTCCATGACACACACACATACACACTCACACACACACTCAGGATGTGTCCTCTACAGCTCTGTATGACAGGACTGGAAGATGTGGCTGCTCCCTGCGCCTCCACTCAGCTCCTCCTGTACTGTTAAGTGATTTCACAACTGGCTGTGCTACTTTGGGACGGATGGAGAGCAGTCTAACCCCCACTTCAGACCCCCACCCACCCACCCACCCAGGTCTTGTGAGAGGAGGTGAGGAATCTCACTGAACAGGGGCGGAGTTAGGGATCATAATATTTAGAGACTTCCTCGAGTGGGAGGCGGCTTGCTGCTTGGTTCTAAGAAAAGCAAAAGGAGCTACCTTTATATACCCAGTCCAACTTGACACTGTATTATGCACCGCCTGCTGTTCACTTTAAATAGGCTGATAAATTTAATCGAGGCAAACGGTACAATGACTCTGGTTACAGCTGTTAAAAGTGGAAAACTTAATATGAAACGGCTTGAAAGGCTTTGAAGTGCATTAAAGCTTGAAGTTAAACTAAGTTTGCTGCATATTTGCACATAATCTGACTTCCTGTAATTATTTCTCTTTTGACTGTTAAATAACGCAGCATGTAAGGGCAGCTCTTTGAAGTGGGTTGTGATGCATTCACCATTAAGCAGGAGCGTATAAACTGACCTAGAGGCAGTTAGATTTAATTGAATGGTATCAGGGGTTTCCAGAAGTCAGTGTGACACTGAGGTGTTGCATAAGAGGAGGAGAGGCCACTGGAAAAGGTGTTGCTCACCCTGATAACATTTAAATGGGCTGTTTGAAATTCACTTGGACAGGAATAATAATAAGGGATTCATTCAGCTCAGAGGGGTTCACCATTAATGTTGTTTTTTCTCTTGCCTGGTTGGGCAAGTTAGTCAGATATTTACTAGCCCAAAATCAATTTTTTTGCGTCTATCCAGATTGCTCTATTTAATAGACATTATCAGATAACAACAAGGACTGAAGTTAATTCAGTCAGGACCAAGTGAAGTATTATATCTGGTGGTATGGCTCTGTTCTGGGGCTCCTCTGCCTTTCCTCTGGCCTACGCAGAAAGCCCAAGGTGAAAAGAGCAAACCTCTCTGCCCTTCCATGTGCAAAAAAGGAAAGCCTGAGGCAGAGAGAGCACACCTCCCTGCCCTTCCATGTGCCTACATGGAAAGCCTAAGGCAGGGAGAGCAGCAGCAAAGACCCCCCGGGAACAGAACAGAGCAGCATCAATGACAAACAGAAATGACACTGATAAGTAAGATACAGCATGAAAAGGAGGAGCTGGGGTGGAGGCAGGTTGCAAAGCAGCTTGTAGAGGAAGCAGCAACAGTAGACGAGATTATCCAGTTGGTTGCATAGAAAGGAATCAGCTGACTCCCTTGCCTGAACTAACGCTATGCGCGATTTGTCAAGTTTAATTTTTATTTAGAGGGGCTCTATACAAAATTCAGAGCTAGCAGCTAACAGTGCTAACTCCAAAAACAGTGTTAAGCAGCAGCAACAGTGCTGCCAGAGTCAACGGTGTTAACCAGTGGAAAACAGAGGAAGGATGCTATGCTTTTGCAATAGCCATGAACTGTATAAAATAATGGATGTAGCTGCTGTGATGTCACCCCCTGCACTGCTATTTTTGAAGCCTTGAATTCTCTATTCCGGCTGTCGCCATCTTGTTTTTTTTGGAGACAGAAGTGCCCACATTTAGTCAAGAGGCTGCAGCTGTGGAGGAGTGAGGGGTGGATCTGATTCACAGAGTGCAGTGATGTCTCAACGACAGCTGTCACTCAAGCAGACAGCCATTAAATATGCGTAACAGGTGAGTTATTAAGAAAAAGTAAAAACATTTTTTATACCAGTCTGTAAACATGTTTATTTCTGCTGGGCAACAGACAGGGGAGAAGCTGTGGTTCCAACGGTAGATACGTTGTCCACTTATCGGAAGTTCGATCACCATCTCGTCCAGTCCACATGTCAAAGTATCCTTGATCAAGATACCGAACCACATATTGCTCCCAAAGGCTGTTCCACTGGTGTGTGAGTGTGTTAACAACTGAATCGCAGGTGGCACCTTGTATGGTAGCCTCGGCCACCAGCGTATGAATGTGTGTGTAGTAGTTTGGCTTTATTTTTCAGGTGCAGAGGTTTCTGCTTGGCACTGCTACCATCACCATATCTACGGTAACCATCATTTGATCACAGTGCAAAGTGGCGGCGATGACCTAGCCAGTGGGATAAACAAAGCAGTCCTTTCAGTGCAATTAATTAGCACATCCACAAGTGACGTCTCAAGCTAATACCCTTCTTCGGATCTCAGACTAACCAGTGGGTTACACACATGCACTGACACACACACACAGCCCGACCAGCTTACCACAAGAGAACCACAGAGGGAGCGTAACTTCTCTGCTCAGGACACCATTACTACACTAGATCTTTACATAGAAAGGTGGTTTGGTGCTGTATTAATGCTCTGACAGTCACACGCAGAACCTTTAGGTAAATGAATCCGTAATAAAACAGTGTGTCACAGATGTGAAAGAGGAGAGATGGCTCACTCCTGAGCTCCTCCCCTCGTCAGCTCTGGAAAAAATAATGTGTTTAATTATTTTTTACAAGCGAGTTACTGGATTTACTAGCTCGGCGTGGCATTTTACTCACCCTGGGCGATCAGGCAATTCTTAAACACTTAAACAGAATACATTACATTTGGATACACTGAGATCTGATGGAGGGATCAGCAGAAAGGAGCTGCGCACATGGATGTGTTTGTTAGTGGAGGGTAAGAAGGAAAGCTGGGAGCATGACTTCCAAGCTTTGTACGATGACACTGAAAGACTGCGTGTTTCTGTGTTAGTGTGTTGTGACTTCTGACCACATGTAATTTATTTAAGAATTCTCTTTGTATTGTTGTGACAGATATTGTTATATTTTTATTAAGACTTGTTTTTCCCCTATGGAAGTATGGTAAGAAAAAAATACATATAAACATAAATAAGACATGGATACATCCAGACTGAACATATAGTTTAACCCTGAAATCATGAAATAAAAGCTATTTAAATCTGCTTCTCTTCACCATAAGAGTTCATGACATGTTTTTGTTTCTGAGATCTTGGCTGACCTACTCTTTACTAACATTAAACAGTGAGACTACCCCCTCTAGTGGAGAGGTAACAGCACAGCACACTGCACTGCTGCAGTTAAAACTGACTACATTTACAATATGAACAAAGCAAGTCAATCCACGCTCCTGCCTCCTCTGCTGCACACTGTCTGATGATCCACCAAACATTGTGGAGGGAATAAAGGCAACACTGCATCAGTGACATGATGCGTCCTAATCTGGGACTTGTTTTCAGTGGAGAAAATCCAAACGTGACATATTTGTTGGTGCTGTCTCAAGACTGGATTACTGCAGCTTTCCTTTGGACGGGTGGGGAAGCAGATTTATCGCTGTCCCAGATTAAGAGTCTGCTCGACTGTCTTATCTGTTACAGCTCTTTAGTTTCAACAAAAAAAAAAGACAGTGAAAATCATAGCAGTCTGTTTCGTGATGATTTGAACTTGCAAATAAGCAGGTTGATCCTGTAGTCTAAACATTTACTGCTGTGTACTTTTTAAAATTACAGTAAACTGCGTGCAACTCTGCACAAACTCCCCTCCAGCATGAGCACAGTTACACCCGCTGGTCAGTGGGTTTGCGCAGAACTCTGTCTCCGTGTAGGTGCAGGATATATTTGGCAGCCTAGGTGGGCAGGTCTGGTGTCCCGCAGTAGCTGGATATATTTGGTCGTGCTCTGTAAGATGCTGCTATACATATGTGGCGCTCTGTTCAGCGGTGCGAGGGTATATTTGGTCTGCCGGCCCTCGTGGACAGGAGGAAAGATGCCAACCATGCAGGAGAGACATTTCTCCGCGTCACGCACAGCCGACATGTGTGACATCCCGCTGGGGTGGAAAATGACAGAGCGGAGCAGACACAAAGACGGGCAGGGGAGGAGAGCAGAGCAGAGCAGCAGACGGGTTCAGGTTGTTGGTGGCGGCCTGCTGTATGATGATAAAGGCCAGAGTTGAACTTTCTTTTAAATTGCCACTAAATCAAATATCTGCCTGGGGGGGAATATTCAGAGCTGAATCCCTGATATTTCAAGGGCAATTCCACACATAAAAAAGTGACTTTAGTCCAAAGAGACTTGAGTGTCTCATGTGGGCCTTTATAAAAGAGGCATTTAGTAATCTGTGACCTTTACCAACCTCCAGCAGCAGCCAGGAGGGACTGAGAGAACAGACCTACTCCTCCACAGGACTCCACAGGAGCCTGCCAGCGCTCAGCCATCACCATGCAATCAAGTCAAGCCTGCTAATCAGAGCTGAAATCAAACAGGAGTTCTTAACAAAGAGATGTCACTGCGTAAATTAATCTCAGAAAGCAAGTGAGAAAAATAGCAAATGACAAACTCGTATTCTAACATCTTTGTCAACTGCTCATCTGAGTTCAGAAAGAAACTCACTTTATGTGTCTTCACAGTCCCAGCAGACACCAGTCTGATCCATATGTCACAGAAAGTGATAAAGGAACCTTCAGTATGAGCTGCTTGTAAAAAACGATGGCGTAATCTTTACTAACGTCACAGGAAAGATGAGGTCATCTTCAGCGGACAGACGAAAGGCGTGTGTGTCGGGCACGGCTGAAGCATGCTGCGACCCGGCTCATATGCCAAGTGTGTTTGCCAAGACAGCGTGTCAGTCAGACGGCCATGTGGAGAGGGCAGTGCCAGGCCGGACAGCTTGGATCACAGGACACAGGAAACAGTCGTCCCTGCTGACTGGTCATTAGAGAGGGCTCACCTCCAGGATCCAAGGGAAGACGCAACTGTGCTGAATTAAAGCCTGTTTAAGGAGTTTCAGGGCTCCCACACATTTTCATGAAGCCATAATAAAATTTTCATTTCAGAAAAGCATGCACGTCACTGTGTCTGCTTCACTTGCCGGCCTGGTTAGGGCACTTTTACACACACACACACACACACACACACAGGAGAGTCTTGCTTCCCATAACAAACACCTCCACACTACGTCACATATACATCAAATAAAGGCAAAAAGCCCCAAAAATATCTTTAAAACATAAATAAAATTTAAGCTGAAAGCAGTGATGAATGGGCCCTTGCACCTCTGCGCAACTGCAGGGTGCTGGCAGGATGCCATCTGAGCTTGGAGTGTTACATATGCCTACCAGCTTTCATACATGTCGGCAAAACCAGGTTCAGGGGCTGCTCTGTTGAAAATTTGTAGGGGGCGCTACTGGGCCATGTTGTGAGACCTGTTAAAGGAAATGACCACTTTAGAATGAAAATACAGACAGTACTTACTCTTATTTTTCCATACACTTGAAGTGCATGGAACCTACGTCCAAAATCATTTTGAAAATGTAATAAAACGCCGCTAATGCATTTAAAAAACGTCAGAACAGCTCGTCCGTCGTAATCCATTTGCCCTGAAGCCACGACATGCAAAATTGACTTGAAAAGACGTAATTTACTAAACTTTTATAGCATCATTTCTCACTGTGGTCAGTTAGCCTGCAACTCGCAAGACTCGAGAACAAGATTGTTTCTGAACGTTCTCGAGTCTCCCACGAGTTGCCATGTAAACACAGCACGCCTGCAAGCTAACTTCACTTCAAGTGTATGGAAAAATCCGGCTAGCTGTTATCCTCCGATACCCCGAACGGGTTTTGTGGATTAAAAAAACTACACTGGACTTCTTGTCAGCATGAGGGTCAGTAAGTACTGTCTGTATTTTCATTCTAAAGTGGTCATTTCCTTTAACTAGACCAATATCAGGTGTAAATTTTCACCAGGTTACATGTGTGCGCCAATCTTGGTGTTTTGTCAGGCACAAAAATGCAATTCTTTCTTAAAAATAAGAATAATAAATAATAATAATAATGATTCCTTGGGTTTCAAAAGGGTCCTCGCGACCACCTGCAGTCGGTGCTCAGGCCCTAATAACTCTGAGACAATAAAGGTCTTTGGGAAGAGACAGTGATTTTTCTTTGGCTCTACTCTTTCCCGTACACATGCCACGTTTTCAGCAGCCTCAGATCCATTGTTTTTAATGTAGACACACAGATGGCGCGCTCAGAAGTGAGACTGACACTGTCACAACGCACAAACGTTCTCAAGCGACAGCTGCACCCTGAGATAAACATGGATCGTGTACAGTAGCAGCTTTGTGGACGCAGCAGTGTTTCAAAACTTATCTTTATTGTCCATCAGGGGTGGAAATTTGTCCTCAGCTCCCCGGACACAAAAGACAGCTTTGTAAAAAGCGGATAAGTAGTTAGTGAGACAGACATATAAAGTCAATACAAAACACTTAAACACATTAAATCAGCTCACTGTCTGTCACTTTGTCAAGGTTACTGATCGTATTTGGGATGAAAGACTTCTTAAATATATTTGTAGTTGCCAGACAGACTCTGTAGCGCCTCCTGGAGCTCAAGAGCTCAAACTCAAAGGGTGGGAGCCATCTGCCAAGACCCTCCTCGTCCTTTCTGTAAAGAGTTGGGTCAAGAGCTTTTGTGGCCTGCCAACTATTTAACTTGCCATTGTTACAGTCCTCGAGAGTTTATTCTTGGACGTACAGTCAAGATGACCGTACCAGGCAGGGAGGGGGAGGTTAAAACACTCTCAGCCATAGTTGGGTACACTAGTTCTAAAATCTGCTGATTAACACTGAGACAACAAAGTTTCCTGAGAAGATAAAGTCGCTGTGAGCAGCTCAGGATTTCTGGTAGGTAGGCTGTGATACAGTGCAGGTAATGGTTGCTTAGAGACTTTGGATGCAACCTACTCCCTTGCTTGGCACATAGTAAGCACAAGAGTAGCGCCTGACCTCACATTCATCAGGGGGTTAAAGACGCAGCATGTGTCCCCGCCATTAAGCATATAATACAGTCAAATAGTAGCTAAATATATGACAGTAAAACACAATAAATGTGCTAAATTCAACATACATAGATTCATTTAAGTTGGCTGCAGTGTTGACCAGAGTCAGAGAGTTTGGGATGACATCACTGCTTGGTTGAGATTAGTATTTCATTATCATCTGATTAACTAACAGACAATTTACAACCAACACAATCAAAACCTACTGAAAAAAACAACAACAAATAAACACAAAATCTTCCCAACTGTGGGCATTCACAGGAGGATCAGTTAGCGGACTCTGGCGTGCTGGTTGCCACGGAAACAGGAGTGCTCACTGCCTCAAATGTTCTCAAACTTTATGTCCTCAGCTTTCTATTGAGTGTTTAAAATCCCATAACTGATCGGAGCTTATTGTCTCAGACCTGAAGTCGTCCTGAGTCGTAGAGGACATTATACAGCTGTTTTGACAGGCTGAGCGGAGCTGACCACGACGAGACAACTGACCTTTATGTGTAACTGGTGCAGTGCCCTTTTCAGAGCTCACTTTAATCAACCAGTGATATCTGATGTGTGTGAGGAGGCCCTGTGCTGGTCTATCTGTCTGATATCTCTGCAAACACCAAATGTGCACTTAACATGCCCAGTGCGCACATTATCAACCTCATCTTCATCTTCAACAGCGTGACAGCGAAGAGCTCAGAGGTCTGTCTGCAGAGCTTGCTGCACCACAGCAGCACACAGTAACATCAGCACCGCTGTGGCCCCGAGGTGTGATGGAGTCAAAGTTAATTAAATCCCCACTGTGCTGAACACAAAACGTAAATCACAAGTGCATCACAGAAAATGAGTCAACCAGTCGATTAAGTATTCAAACAGGAGTGCAGCTAACTCAGGAGCACTTAGCAGTCGTATTATGATGACGCCACAGCAGCCAAGGACGAGGGAGGACTGGTGAGCAAAAGGAAACTGCAGAGCAGAGATGTTTCACTGGGTCTGAGGTCATTTAGAGACAGTGTCACCATTACATAGAGTTACATCCACCAGAGAGCACTGAGATGATTCTGACGCAGTAAAATGTCACATTTAGTACATATCCAAACAATTAAAAAACAAGAATAACAATCTAAGGGACCCATATCAGGATTGTTTGTTTACTTTGTGTGTTTTGGTTCTTTTAATTTCCATCAGCTAACATTTGCAGATTTTGGAAACTCCCCGATATAAGTATCTGCCTAAAAAATCCAGTTTCAGTCAGACTATTGTCCCATTTATATTTTCTCAAAACTTCTCCATCTTCATCACATCCGACAACTAAAAACATCCCTTTTTTTTAGATTATTATTTAGTGCAGTGGTTCCCAACTGGTGGGTCATGGTCCAAAAGTGCGTCGCAGGTTGATTCTGAAGTGATACACGAACATGTCAAGTTTGTAAAAAACACGCTTTGTTTTGAAGTGCAGTGAATTTCTGGCACAAGCTTTTAGTTTGAGGTGCCGTTTCCTGTTGTAGAGTGAGTAAATAACAGCAACTACTTGACAGAGACAGTAAATAGCTTGACGAATATGGCGCTAAATATATTCAACTGTGTGGACCTTGAACTAATGACTAAGACGCAATCTGGACCCCGTGGGTGGACCAGTTGGGAACTGCTGATTTAGGGCTTTTGCCTTTATAATAGGACAGCTGGAGAGTGGCAGGGATTGGGGGGGGGGGCTGTCACAATGACACTAAAGTTAAAGCTCGGGCATTTAACGTCCACAGAGAGCTGCAATCACCAGACGCACATGTGGTTATTCATAGTACAGTTAACAGTCTGCTTGAGCCCCCTGCAGTAAACGGGAGGTGAGCTTAGCGTCCGTCTACTGCCGACATCAGGTGAAAGTGAAACTAGAAGACGCTGCCAGGTCTGGAGTGAAAGTCTGTGAATATTTAACTTAAAACTAACTTCCCTGGGGCACCTGGTGTCTTAGTGGGTAGAACAACAAAGTTTTATGAGTTTTCCAAAACTTTCAAGACTTTTACCAGGCCTGGAAAATGAGACTGTGAAACTCCATGACCGTGGGAATCCTGGACTTAGTCTAGTAAATTCAGAAAATGACGATATTATTATAAGATATCCAAAATCGAAGATGATATCTAGTCTCACATTATGCTGTTGATATACGGCCCAGCCCCATTTTCCATAACTGCTTCTCCTGTTGGGGGTCGTGGGGGTCTATCCCAACTGACACTGGGTGAGAGGCAGGGTTCACCCTGGACAGGTCACCAGACTATCACAGGGCTGACACATAGAGACAGACAACCATTCACACTCACATTCACACCTACGGACAATTTAGAGTCACCAATTAACCTGCATGTCTTTGGACTGTGGGAGGAAGCTGGAGCACCTGGAGGAAACCCACGCTGACACAGGGAGAACATGCAAAATCCACACATAAGGGCTGCAAGCTCTCCCCAATGCTGACAACTGCACCACCGTGCCGCCCCCTACTAAGAAATAACTATTGTAATTGGACATGGTTTGACCTTTGTGAGGTTTCAAACTGGACTGAAGCTACCATATCCACATCTTTGCTAATATCCAATATCATGAAACCAGATGTCGTTAGTAATGTTCAGTATTTCCCAAAGATTTCCACTAATTGGTTTGAAGAAGCCTCAATACTTCACCATAAATATTTCACAACGAGCCCTTCATACCAGATGGGGTATTAATCAATTATACAATGTAATTAAACAGCATTTAAACAACACCAACAGGCCAAAACCCATTCCAAGTCCGATACCAGCCCGATCTGCATCAGTGTATCAGTGTGTGTGAGTAGCTGCAGTCTGCCAGCAGCCTCCCGCTGCCTCTGAGCTGTGTACTCCTGTTGATTTCACAATAACACTCTTTTTCCTGAATAAACCTCTCCGACACTCGCTGTTCACATAACTTTGTTTTCTGGTAATCAGTTGTGTGAATGAGTAGCAGGCTGTGTGTGAAATGATTTAAATGCAGATGCTCTGGGGCAAGAAAAATCTGTCATGACAGTGAGTCAACTGTGACTAATTACAGGCCCTGCAGCTCCACGCCCTGCCTCCTCAAAGAGCTGAGAGTTTCTGCCTTCGAAAAATACAATAACATCACAGGCTGCTGAGGAATCCTGCCTCTGTGTCCCCGGCGGTCCTCCCTCGTCCCTGGACGTCTCTATTTACTGGACATAAGCGCGTTCTTGACCTTATGTGCCATGAGCTATGTACACAATCTAATGTCAATATTGTTCTTTGTGTGTCTGTAAGTTGTTCTGGTCCAAAGGTGGTTGTGGCTGATAACCCTTCAATGAGATCAAAAGATTTCGGGTTTGACTGATTGGGCTATGATGAGGCTAACAGAGGTGCAAATAGCCTGTATTATATATCATGTAGAGTGTTACTGTTGTGAGGGTGAAGAGCTTGTCAGTGACTTTTTCCTGAACCCATCCTGGTGACATTCCTTTAGGTTAGTTTGTAGTGTAACCAAACACACCTATTCACAAGTTGAGGTGTAAGTTGCTGCCTTTAAACTGACAGTTAAAGATTTACCAGCGCAATATTATATACACTTACCAGGCACTTAATTAGGTACACCTGTTTAACTGCTCGTTTGCACAAATATCTACTCAGCCAATCACGTGGCAGCAGCTCAATGCATTTAGTCATGTAGACATGGTGAAGACGAGCTGCTGAAGTTCAAACGGAGCATGAGAATGATGAAGAAAGGTGATTGAAGTGACTTTGAACATGGCATGGTTGTTGGTGCCAAACGGGCTGCTCTGAGTATTTACTGGGATTTTCAGCACAACCATCTCTAGGGTTTACAGAGGATGGTCCCAAAAAGAGAAAATATCCAGTGAGCCAAAATGCCTTGTTGATGCCAGAGGTCAGAGGAGAATGGCCAGACTGGTTCAAGATGATAGAAAGGCAACAGGAAGTCAAATAAGCACTGGTTCCAGCCAAGGTGTGCAGAAGAGCATCTCTGAAGCAACAACACCTTGTCCAACCTTGAAGCAGATGGGCTACAGCAGCAGAAGACCACACCAGGTGCCACTCCTGTCAGCTAACAACAGGAAACTGAGGCTACAATTCACACGGGTTTTCTCACCAAAACTGGACAACAGAAGATTGTGAAAACGTAAACGCACCATGTCACAAAGCTCACATCATCTCAAACATGACAATGAGTTCACTGTACTCCAATGGCCTCCACAGTCACCAGATCTCAGTCCAATAGAGCACCTTTGGGATGTGCTGGAACGGGAGATTCTCATCATGGATGTGCAGCCGACAAATCTGCAGCAACTGTGTGATGTCATCATGTCAATATGGACCAACATCTCTGAGGAATGTTTGCAGCACCTTGTTGAATCTGTGACACCAAGAATTAAGAAGGGGGTCCAACCTGGTACCAGCAAGGTGTACCTAATAAAGTGGCCAGTGAGTGTACATGAAGTTGAAGTTGTATGTTGGAGGATTGGATTTTTACTAATTTCACTGTTACAAATGTGAGTGTGAGGTTTCTTTCTTTTACATCTGAAACCGAAGCTGAAGTACTGATGTTATACTTTGTCCATTACTCCTTGATTTGCTCACTCAGTTCCAAGGGGAGAAGTCCAAATGTAAATATTTTACCTGTTACGCAGCAGCAGCAGCAGGTTGTATCTTCAAAAGGTATTCTCAGGATCACAGATGTCGACTATCTGCCCAGAATGATAGCATGTGTTCTCGGGGTGAAGCCAGCGTTTAAATCCAACATTTCTGGGCAAAGTATTTATCATTCTGGGCAGACAGCAGACATCTGTTGGATAACAAAAATACCTACGAAGAAATGAACCTTTGATTGTTCCCCAGTACAGAATCACAGAGAAATGTACAGGTAGGGCTGCAACTAAATATTTTCATTGTCGATTGATCTGCCCACTGCTTTCTTAATTAATCAATAATAATTTTGTCAATAAAATGCCACAAAACAGTGAAATATGCCCTGTGTGATTTCTTCAAATGGTATTTTTTCATTTGGCCAAAAGTCCAAAAATCTAAAGCTAATCAGTTTATCAAGTACGACAAAGAAAAGCATCAAATTCTCACATTTAAGAATCATGAAACCAGCAAATATTTGGCTTTTTAGCTTAAAAAAATGACGGAAATGATTATTTGATTATCAAAATAGAATAATTGTTACCCGAGGGTACCCTAACCCTAACCCCAGGATATCTCTGTAATGCCTTACCATAACCTGATCTAAATCCGACCATAACAACCAATGTCAACTCAGGACCAGGTTCACTTTGCCTCTCTATATCTGTATATCCTCCTGACACTGACTAGCATCTTATAAATAATAAATCATGCTAATGTCCGAGGAAACAAAATAGCTGTTGTGTTCATTTTGATCTACAGACCGGCCTCTCTTGATGACATCAGTAACTTGAGTGGCTCTCTGTCTGGTCTTGTAGCACTCAGCGCTGCCCTCCTCACTCTTAAGGGTTAAACGCAGTCTCATTGTGTGAATGAGGCGCTACCGACACACTGTTTTACTGCCATGGCTCTATAGGAGGCACCAGAACAGGACCTGGTTCACAGAGACAGAGGGCACGTCGTCTCAGTCTATCCAGCCGAGCTGCCTTCACTCAGCCTCACACTTTAAAAAACACCCATTTTGTAATTACAAGCGGAGCAGACAAACGTCTCCTCACGCAGGCACAAACACATATAAAGGCCTTTAAAAGGACTTTGTCTCAGTGGTTTCATTCAGACTGGCAGACAAGTTCAAGATGTCTAACGCCGCTCCCTCCCCCCCCCCCCCCGTTCAGTTTAGGAAACAACAAACAGTGTGGTTGCTATGGGCTCATCTGGGTGCCCCGAGACTGCACGTCAGCAGCAGTTTAGACAGCCGACAGCCAAGTTACAGACAGTTCACTGAGACGGTTTACGGGCCTGGTTACTCCTCCTTTACCAAAAAGACATGGAGTCATACAGTTGTCGCAGTCCGCTCCTCCAGGAGGTCATACAGATTAAAGTTAGACCGAGCCTCTGGAGGAATATTCACAACATTTCATCAATTCTGGTCATAATCATACCAATGAAATTCTTTTAGATAGGTTACAAGGTGCTGGAGGCCAGTTTCTGACATGTCAAAGATCTTCAGTAAGATCCTCTCACATCACACTGAAGTCAAACTAAATATAAAATTATATTACCTTTATAACTGATCAGAATTCTGTGTTAAACTTATTTCAACAGATTAATTTTAACAAGAAAACTCAGGCTTTTCGGGGAACATAGGAGGTGTAATTGTGGGTTAACTTTCCAAGTAGCACTGAAACCATTTGCTGATTAAAATAAAATAATCAGAGAGCAAGGCAGTCGAATAATAGTTTACAGTAAGTCATATATCAGGACAAAAACAAGCAACTAAAAGGTTTTGCCTTGGTCTCTAGAAGGGATGTTCGCAACACCTCATTTCCCTGATGTTTAAACAAAAGTTTAAACTTGGACTACTCCACTTGACTAGGAGTGCTTTCAGACCTGCCCTGTTTGGTTCGGTTCAATCAAACTCAAGTTCCTTTGCCCCCTAAGTGCAGGTTGTTTAACCAGGTGTGAACACAGCAATCACACTCAGGTGCACACCAAAACAACCGGACCGAGACCTTCTTGAAGAGGTGGTTTCAGTCTGGTTACAAACGAACGATGTTGCGGTTCATTTGTGGTGAGAATGTGTTCCGACCTCGATTCATAGATGAAAAAAATAATCACAGGTCACAGCTCTATTCGAAAGATTGATCTGAAAACCACCTTGAGTGAAACGGTGATATGAGTGTTGCGATATCTGCCTAAACCTTAAAAACCCTGACAGGATTAAGATTAGCCGTCAGGTATAAAACAGCTCTTCAGTAATACTGTAGTCATGAAATGTGCTCAAACCCTGTGACGTATCAAGTAAATCTGCTTTAACCTTTCAGTCAGAATGGTGAACCAGGTACATGAGTGAAATGTGTTCTTTTAAAATGTAAACTAAATAAGAGTAGTTTCCTTCTGACGTGTGTTCCTGACTCACCAGTCTCTCCATTTCCTGCTCTCGAAGCCTCTCCTCTCTCTGTCGTCGGTGGTACTCCAGCAGCTCGTCCTCATTGTCACTAATCTCTGTGATGCTGTTCTTCCTCTCCCTCATTCCAGGGTGGGGTCTCCCTGCGGACATCTTCCTGTGGGTCCTCGGGCTGGCCACGGGGGACGAGCCAGGCAGGGAGCCCAGACTGTAAGCAGGTGACAGGGAATTCCCAAAACTCGCCTTACGTGCTCCCGCACCACCACCGCCCTCCATCATCATAGAGGTAGGCGACGGACTGCGGTCTCGGATCCCCCTGCTGCACGTCGGCTCCTCGGACATAGATCCGGTCTTGCGTCGAAGCCTGGGACTCTCTGGGATAAGCTTGCTCAGACCTGAGGGGCTATCTGGAGTCCTCAAGGAAGGGATAGTCCCTGGGAGTGCCCCTGGGAGTACCGGGACCCCTCTACGAGCCATGGAGGGGCTAAGAGGGGGCAGCTCTCTCATACTGCTGACACCTCCACCGCCACCGTTGAGCTCCATGTTTCTCCTGGCCATGCGAGGGCTCTCAGGGGGCTGCAGCGAACGTGAATGCTGCTGGAGCGGCGATCCTTGGATGATGTGGACGATGGGGTCCAGGGGAGGCTGGAAGGCTCTGGTGGGTTGAGAAAGCTGCCTGGAGGGGCTGGAGTTTAGGGGGCAATCAGCTAGACTGGTCTGTTCTCTGAAAGGGCTGGCAGGCCTTTCCTGCAGCACTGTGGCTGCCTTGGTCCTGGGACTGGAGGGAGACGGGGATGGACAGGAAGGGAATTTGGGAGTGAGTCTGGGGCTACTTGGCACAATGTTTCTACTACTGAGAGATTCACAAGAGGACAAAGGAGTCTGTCGGGGGCTCTCAGACCCATCTTGGCCTAGTCCTCTGCGGCTTGGCTTAGGGCTTGGAGGGGCCTCTGTTAAGACCTTCCTCTGCAGCCTGGGGCTTTCCTGAACCTTCTGGCCCGCCCCACCGCTGCTGAAGTTAGGCAGTATGGTCCGTGGCTGGGGTACAGGTGGAGGCTGGGTGGTGAAGTTGTAGCTAGAGGAGCGTACAGGCACTGGCGGCAGAGAAGAACTCTGGTCCTGGGGTCCTCCACTAGGAGACGGGCTTGTAAAGCTCCCACTGCTGGCCGCTGATGGGGAGGAGAGGGGAGAGAAGGGTGGCGATGTATTCTCATAGCTGGACCCCACGGACATGGCCCCTGGGCTGGTAGGAGGGGACAGCAGATACCGGCCCCCTCCATTGACCATGGGCGACAGCGGGGAGTGGGGAATGCCTCCAGGAGGCTTTTTGCCCTCCGAGGAAGAAGGCTGAGGGTCATCCATGACTAGGGAGTCCATGATGTCCTGGAGGTCCTTCTCAATAGAGCTGACAATTGCACTGTGCTCAGACTGGACTTTATCTCCAGGAGCTGGGGGAGACTGGGCGGGACTGGCCTGGTGATTCCCATTGACCAAGCTCTCTGTGTCTGAGGGAAAGAAGAAAGAACAACTGTCATCGGGGTTCATCCTACACAACACAATGGGCACAAACTGGAATATGGTTACGTTTAGTCTGTTGTGCAACAAAGTTGGGATTCAGAGTCTAAGGATGTTGTCACACCTGTTTGCTTCAGTTCAATCAAACTCAAACTCAAGTTCATTTGCCCCCTCAGTGTGGTTCCTTTGTGCAGGTGTGAACACAGCAATCACACTCAGATGCGCACCAAAACAACCAGACCGAGACCTTCTTGAAGAGGTGGTCTCAGTCTGGTTACAAACAAACTCTGGTGCGGTTGGTTTGTGGTGAGAGCGTGTTCCAACCTGGATCTGAACCAACTGCAGTCACATGACACATTGTTCGGGTTAAACATGAGCATGTTACAGTCCTGGAGGATTATTAATGCGCACCTCCTCCTGTAGTATATACAGGCATGTGGTCTTGTGCAGAGGTAAGTGTTATGTAGGAAAATGGTTATTGGAGTGAATTAAGTCAGTCTACATTTTGCCAACAGGTATGAAATAATGTGGAGTTTTACATCACTGTTCCAAAAAAAATGGATAAATGGAATTAGATAAAATGTTCGTAGTAGTTCAGACTTCACAAATTCAAATTTGAGACTATTTAATGGACATGGAATTTAAAACATCTTAAGACTTTTTAAGGACCCGTAGACACCCTGTGCTACCCAACAGGTCTGCTGTAAGGTGAGTGTTGGTTTGCATGTTTACTGTCTGTTTTAGAGAACAAATTAGTTCCACCTGCATAGTTCCTTGATTCTTGCTTGATTAACCAATACTGTGTGGCGGGCTACATTAAGTTTATTGAACAACAGGCTAGGTAATTCCTTGTCTTTCTTGTCAGAAAAAAAAGCTTTCTCACAGTTCTACCTTCAAGACTCTTACTCTAAGAGTGTAATACAGTATTATCTATGGATTATCTAATATTATCTGTGATAAGGTGTCATACAAGTCTGCTGAATGGCCTAATCTTACCAGACTTTCCCTGAGCAATAGAAGCAGTCAAGACGGTGATAAAACAGGGCAACGAAATTCTGCCCATTGTCTGAACTTATCTGTCCTCACAGGGTGAACGCAGTAGCCTCGATGACTTCTTCATGACTTTCCAGAACTAATTTGAGGTGATTTCATGACACAAAATGTTCTTTCCTTCCTGGGTTGGTTAGGTTTCAGTGCAGAAAATATCAATTCAGTTTTATTTATAAAGCCCAATATCACAAATCACAAGGGCTTTTGAGTACATGACATCCCTCTGTCCTTGGACCCTCACAGCAGATAAGGAAAAACTCCCCAAATAAACCCCTTTAATGGAGAAAAATGTGGTAGAAACCTCAGGAAGAGCAACTGAAAGGGACGGACAGACGTGCAATAGATTCCCATCCAGGCAGGCTGAACAACACCTGATGGAAGACGATTCAGCAGATACACTCCAAAAGTACCTGACCTCTCCAGATTTCCTTAAATGTCATGATATTAAAGAACCTGCATGTCAAACTGCAGCCCCGTCCATACTAGATATGTCAAAACCATCACCATTGTGTCCCTCTAAGAGTAGGAGCCATGCAAACAGGTAAACATGAGGAAAGAGGATGGATTAGTGGTGAGGGAAGAGGGAAGGACACAGCCAAGGAGATGAGCAGACAGACAGGCCTGTGCATTGGATAGGGATCAGGAGAAAATGTGCCTACATAACCCAATTATTGCGCGGCCCGAAAGCAACATAGGACACGGACCGGGTAATCTAATCTTAACCGCCTCTCTCTAATGTCAGTATAGTAGATTATTACAACAGAAACGCACGGCCACGTGGGAGCTTCAGCAGCGTGGCCTCGAGGCAGGGATCAGAGCACAGATCAGGTTTTATTAATGCTAAATGAAATCTGTTTAAATGGACTTGTTGTGTGGTTAAATGGCAACATGAGGATAATTGTAGCGTGGAGTCATTAGTGCAAACACTGAAGTAACAGAGGACAACAGGAGGATAGAGCCGTCATGTCAATATTGATGTAATAACATTACAAATCATACAAGATGACAGAGGGTAATGACACACAGAGCAGTATGACACAGGAGTCAGATTTGTCTCTCTGTAGAGATGATGTCACGGGGAGATGTCCCAATAGCAAAACTGCTCTGAAATATAGAAGCTCCACAAATAATGCATTAGCTGGGCTTGTTCAACAGAGATGGGAGCAGCTTCCTGCCTGCTCCCCTATAATGACTCTGCCATACAATGAAGCTCTTCCTTTATGACAGCCTGACCACAATTAAATCTGATTATATTTACATGCAGATTTCTGCAGCACTGGGGTGTGCAGCTGTCACAGTAACAGCTATTACCGTTGTGCAACGCGTGAATGTCAAAGTCACATCGTGTCTCACAGGCAACAAACCGGCTTGATTTTTATGTACAGAGTGAAAAACGAGGGGGGGTGGGGTGACAAAAATAAAAGCAACCGTTTGCTGAGGGAAAGCCCGTGCAATGATGTCATGGGATAAAGACTATCGCCTCGAGTGCACCATGCCAAACTTCATTTAAAAATCTGATTATTTATTAATGTTAGCCTAACTGCCGGTGAATCTGCGTGTTTCATACACCACCACTACGACATCTCCTGACATGTGATGACCTCTACAATTCGGCATCACTTCCATCATCATTAAGCTTTACTTGCTGAAACATACGCTTAAATCATCTGTCATTGCCTGAATATCCCTTCTTCAAGATACACTGTGATCCAAGCAGAAGAAATGTGATTATTTTTTCAAATGACTGCATATTTATGGACCACCTGTATGCCGAATACATAATGAGATCCCAGTGAATCGCATAAGGTATTCAAGGATGTCCTACGCTGTGAGGATTTTCCCAGAAAAGCAAACGAACCTAAAACCGGCAGATTTTTTAATGGAGTCTGGCGTGTGACCGGTTCGTATCACTTCTCCTGCCCAAAGCTCAGGCATTAAGCAGTAGGGTTACTCACATGATGGAATAAAACTGCGACCCGGTCAGTTTCAGTGCGGTTCACCTGCTACATGACACACACTGAGGCCCACATCCTCCGGACACCGGCTACAACACCGGGTGTGACGGAGCCCTGTCGTGCCTGGCCCCACACACACCGAGGGAGATACGGAGATTCACCACCGAGGTGATATTTCAGCCGGGGGTTGAGGCGCTCGGCACCGCTGCTGCCTACGGTACCACTTCCGTCAAGCCACTTAAACTGTGACACCGCTTTACCGGTCATGTCCTTCAAAATAAAAGTCACTTTAAATTCACGTGTACAATACTTTGTGTCGTCATCGTAAAATACATCATAAAGTCCATTTAACGTGCACTTACTTTCATACATGTGACCACACGCCTAGAAACACATCTAGTTCTAGTTCTAGTTCTCCTCATATGAGACATTTATTTTAATTTGAAGGTGAAATCGCCCCACTTCCGGCAACATGCCCGCCTTGACACAGCGCTTCCTTTCCAGGGTGATGTGAACTACTGCGAGATTTACAGCGCTGTTTTACAGAGTCACAGCAGTGGGTTTTATGGCTTTGTCATTGTTATTGTCTCTATAATGCAAATTATGTCAGTTTGAGATGAGACAGCATCAACAAATTACACATCTGGACAACAATCTGAGGCCCTATGGTCATATTTTACTGACATTAAATAAAAAAAATAGTGGATAAATTGGATTATTGTGCCATTAAAATGGACAGGCCTACAGACTGTTATTATCCAGTGACAATTTTTAGGCCAGCTTTTTGTAATTAGGTCTGATTACCAGAGTGGCACAACCTCTGAGGTGAGAGAGAGTTTCTGATGGAAGTTAATCCCTTTAAATAAACTGTAATTTTCCATACAAGGTGTGTTTCTAGGATTTGAGGGCATCAGGGGCTGAGCCCAGACCTCTGTGGGGGGATCCTCACTCTGAGTTTTTATTTATCTATTCATTTTTAATGAACATGCCCTATTTAATGCTTTTTTTTAATGCATTTTAGCACCTTATTTACCCTTAAAACTATCTTTAAATCTTATTTTCCAGATGATTTATGAATTGTGATGTTAAAGACTATTAGTAGTTGTTAATGATAAGCATTGAGTAGATGTAACAGGGTCAGATATACAGCAGTAATTCGTGCAACAAAGTCAAATTGCCATTTGTAATATCAAGTATTTACATAGGTAATTACACAAATATGTTTCAGTTGTTATTACCTGACATGCTCAGGCCTCCATAGCCAATATGTGGAACGTTTGATACTCAGTTTCTGCACCCCTACATTCACCTTTGGGGGGTACCCACCTATAAAGGGGTGTCTCCCACCTTGCTTCTCCCCTTTTGCTGTTGTACTCCGTGGTCGTATTTGACGGAGGATTTTGGTTTTACCTCTAACTGTCAGAATTTTCAGGAATAAACGGAGATCAGAGTCCACCGGTTACATTAAATAAGAATCCTTTGCAACTGCTATCATTAAAATTTGTACTTGAGTATTTCCATGTTATGCTGCTTCAGGCCTCAATCACACAGAAGGTGTTTTAGCAGCTGGAGGCGGCTTTTCTAATTGTTTGTAATGAGAATGAACTGCCTGTTTTTGCGTTGTGACGCGACTCACTTTTCTGCGCTCTAGGCACCTGGCGTTTTTGCCGGAGTGCTCTGAACTCCTCAGCTGTAAACACTTCAACTCAGAGTGGAAAAGCGCCCCACATCATCTCCACTTTTTTCCCATTCTCCAATCAGATGATTTGAGAGGTGGGCCTTCTGTGGTGGTCACGACAACAAGTTAACAGTTGGTAAACAATAGAGGAGAAACTGGTGGTAGCAGTTGCTGGATACCCAGAGATATCTGGCCCGACGATAGACAGCAGGTTGTCAAACTGCCCCTGAGTCATCCTAAAATACGCCTGGAAGCAGCCATCATGGAGGAGAAGCTCCTGGACCCACTGGTGGTACTCCCCATGATCCAGCCTCTTTTTTAGGGTCTCATGTACCCACACAGATCTCTGTTTATCTGCTGACAGTTCTTCACTAAAGAACTGAAAAGCCTCCTGGATGAGAGGTGAAACGTCTTCATGTAACTGAAGCAAGTCTAGTTACCTGAGATATAGGTGGTGTAGAGTTTGTTAAAACAAAAAACATTGGAAGGGTTAAGTAGAAATTACACTTATTTATAGGCTGTGTGTGTTTAAGGTTTTCTGGCTTAACTTTTCCACACAAATCACTCAGCGCAGACCTCACTGATACACTGTGGTGAAATATTCAAGGAAAAGAGAGACTTTCCTCAGGGATGGAAATGTGGGCTCTATCTGGTTTGGAGATGGAAATGAAGGGGCAGGACAGAGGTGCAGACTGGCTTCACTGGCAAAACCTTCTCTGTTTGTTCTCCAAAGTTGTCCAGTCCTATTTCACTGACGGACGTTTGTTTTTTACTGCAAAACATTTGAACATCAGAGATTCAACATGTGGTCGTGCCATGGTTCGACCATAATAACTGCATCATGAGCATTCAGCCATGCCTTCAGCCAGCACAGACTGTCAAGCAGCCAGTGAGCGACCCAGCAGCCAAATCACAGGGAGATAAAGGCCTTTTATAAAGAAAGGGAGGCTCCAACACAGAGGGACGGTGGGTGGGTGCAGGAAGGGACCGGAGGGGAAACCCGGGGAGCGAGGGAGGGAGGGAGGGTGCAGAGACAGTCGAATGGAACTGGAGATTTATAAATAGTCTCTGAAAGAGATACTGTAACTCCAGCCGACGGCCGCTTTAAGTAAGCAGCTCAGAGGCACAATGTCGTCTGCTGGCCGGGCAGAGGGACACAGGAAGTGTCCAATCAGTGAGGAGGTAGATGAAAGACGGCTGCATAAAGACAGCTGGTCAGTGGACCGTCACCGACCTGGCAACGCTCGCCAAAACTGAACAACAGTCAGGTGAGTGTGAGCGGCATCATAAAGATACAGTAGCACTGCAGCGTTTCAAAAACAGAAACACAGGACGAGGACATTTTATACTTAATTTGTACAATTTATAATAACTGGCTCACATGATGACATAATAACGTGACCTCATGACAGTAGGTGTGTAACTTTATAGCAGCCGTAACGACACAGAATATATTTAAAGCTGATCAAAAGCCACTTATGATACTTTATTCTTACACATCTGATTGGAATTAATTAGGCTGTTTGTCGCAATGCAATTAAGGTCCGAACATAACACATCTTTTTTTTTTTTTTTTTTTTTTAAATATAAAGTAATAATATGATATAAAATAAACCTAAATAAACTAAAATAAAATAAACCAAAATAAACCTAAATAAAATAAAATAAACCAAAATAAACCAAAATTAAATTAAATTAAATTAAATTAAAATTTGCATCAAAAATAAAAACAAAAACAGAATGTGCATTATGCTACAGTGTTTAACACTTAAATTCTTAGTCGGAGGCAGCCCTAGCTGCAACTAACAATTATTTCTATAATCAGTTAATCTGCAGATGATTTTCACGATTAATTTCTTTATCTATAAAATGTCAAAAAATTGTGAAAAATGCTCATCATAATTTTCATGGGTCCAAAGTGACGTCTTCAAATTGCTACGTTCTTCCAACCAACGGTCCAAAACCCAAGACTGCATTATGTTAAATAATAGAGTCAGCAAAGGCAGGTGGAGGGAAGCCAGTGAGGGATCCGATCTTTGTTAAGGTACTGTGGACCAGTCTGTCTCCACTCTCCTTTATATCCACACATCCTCCCGGGGCCAGGACGAGGCATGGGTCATTTCATTTCAACTGAATAAATACAGGTAGGTAGAGTTTCTCATTCCCTAATAATTACTCCATCATTTATAGGTACGTTGTGGTTCTTGTGGAAAGTTATACTGCAATTATGGAGGTATAAAAGTTGTGTTGGAAGAAAGTGTTCTGAGTTGTGCTTTTACAGGGTACTGCTCAGTCCTCAAGGAATAGAGCCGGGCCAACGCTTCAACCTTGTGTGTGGGGCCGGAGGGCTCAGCCAGAGAAGGACTCTTTTCCCTGTTTAGCCCAGTGAGCAGCTTTCATTGGAACATGTTCATGGATGCGGTCCAGTTTGCTTAAAGGATAAAGGAGAATACTTCACTTCACCCCCCAAATAACCATTTGTATATCAATTACTCATCAACTGTGATGTTGAATCCGTCGCATTTCTCCACTGTGACTGAAGAATCCAAAAATAGAGAAAATTCCTGATAGATTGAAGTCATAGGGGTGAAAACTATATCAAAACATCCATTTATACTCTCACACAACTGATTCAATATAATCCAAGTCTCATTTATCCAGTCGTAGGCTCAGTACTTCCCAAAGAGACAGCCCTTTCTGACAGGGAACTGAACTAAAAGTGAAGCGTATCTATGCTCTCTTCAAAGCCAGACCCCATTTACAAAAACAGTAATTTTAGCCTGCTGAACACAGGAGCTGCTGGTCTACCACTGCCCTGATCTGTAGCTTGTTTGTGTTATGGTGTGACTTTGGTGTTTTAAAGGGTTGGTTCAGATTCACCAAAATCACACAATGACACAAGCAAACTAACTAAACGAGGCAGAGGTAGACCAGCAGCTCCTGTGTTCCTTGAGGCTTAAATTAATGTTCTTGTCAATGGAGTCTGGTTTGAAGAGAGCACAGGTAAGTTTCACTTTCAGTTCAGCTCCCTGCTGGAAAGGTCTGTTTGGGAGGTACTGAGCATACAAATGGATAAAAGAGACTCAGATTATTCTGCAGGAGTAGTGTGAGTGTTTGAGAACAAATGTTTTGATGTAGTTTTGCTGCTGTTAGACGTGGACCCCTATCACTTCAATTCATCGAGACTTTTCTCCATTTTTTGGATTCTTCGTTCACCTTCATTCATTAAGTTTTCCTAATGAATTCAATGTAACATAGGCTGAATAACTGATATACAAATGGTCACTTGGGAAGTGAAGTGTTCCTTTAATACATCTATGGTGCTACCACAGTGACAAGCTTCTGTACAGTCAGGTATTTTAAGGGAGCAATAGTATGGTTTGGGGCCTCGCAGCACAGACCAACCATAGTACTCTAAATTAGTTTCTTTTTTTAAAAACAATTTCTGACAGGAAAGCTGGAAAATGTACATCCTTATTAAACAGTAGGGCTCTTTGGTTTAGCTGGGTTTGCCCTCCATAATAGACCCAGTACTATAAGATAAGGAGTGTGATTTCAAAGCGCTTCCAACTATTTAGATATGTCAGATATGCCAAGATAATCATGGGAGTGGTATAAGCAACTCAGGAATGCATAATTGAGGAAAATGACACGTTTCTAAACAACGGAAGGCTTTCATTACTGGATCAGGAGGTCCACGGCAGCCAGCGTGACTGTGTCCTATACTTACATGTTCCCCCAGTGGCAGGCAGCATCAACGGTTAAAGGAGGGAAATGACAAGATGCTATGACAGATCCCTGGTAGTAGAGCCGGCCAAGAAAAGGTACACTTACAGTTGTGCGGCTGCCAGGAGGAGCACTCAACATGCACATACACACACATACACAAACATGCAAGCAGCTGAAAACTCTGCCTGGAGACGCAGAGGAATGAGATGCTCATAAAACATGCATGGTGTGAACTCCAGCACCAGGTCCCAGCTGGGCACCGTTCAGGCTGCAGGGTTCAACGGGTACTGCATTTTAAAGGCTGATACTGACAACAAGGCTGTTGTAACAGAGCTGCAAACAGGTTTTCTGGGCAGGTCATGCCTTTTATTTGACATAGTTATGTTCAAATATGACCTTTGTAGGGCCTACAAGTAATAAGAAGTTTTTATTTTGCACATAATAGTTCTTTTGTCAGCTTAGAAAAGTGGATTTACAGCTCTAGCAGTGGAAACTTATCGTCTTTAAAGCAGGAAGAAACAACGAATAAAAACAAAATCTGCAAAGAAAATCAAATTGCATTGCAGGTTATTATTGTTCCTATTATTAAAGCCATGTATTGACCATTACTGTGCATCTCCAAATGAATAAGCTTGTGCTTGTACACTTCCTCTGCCTTTGCCAGACTATAAAAAGGCAAGAATGCTGGCGGTTTACTGCTGTGCAAACATCCACCTGTAAAACACACTGCCCTGCTGCTCCACCTCAACACCCGCCTGATGGGCTCTGCAACAATCCAGCCCATTCATTCACACAGGCCGAGCTGAAACTGGAACTCCGGGAGGGAAACTGTCTTTTTAGGCTTCATTATTCATGTGACAAAAGGTCAGTGTGCTTGTTTTCACCCTGGGCTCATGTTTGTGGCAAAAGGAAACCCTGACGTGTTAAAGGTGGAGCTGCCAAGTGAAAACAGGCTGAAAATACAGTTAAATACTGAGTGGGTGTAATATGAGGGTGCATGATGGTACAGTACCTGGACATAGTCTGTAGTCCCCGGAGGAGACACTTCCTCCCTGGGGCACCATGCTCTTCATCCTGAAGGCTTCTTCAGGGTGGTTGAAGCGGAAGAAGGCCGACTGGCCGAAACACAGCATACAGCCTGGAAAACAGCACAGACATCATTTGGGTTAATTTGGTTTCACAGAACTGATAGGAAGTTACACAAAGGTCAGCCTGGAGGCACTAACCAAGTTTTGTGAGGTTCACTAAAAGTGTTTTAAGTCAATGTACCTCAATGTATTTGGCCCACAATTACTTTAATTATCCTCCCATGTTCGCAAGGTACACCAATGATCTACTGAGCACAGGCTGATAATGTGGTGACTGTGCATCATTAATTAAAGGCATGACACTGACATTTTGGGAAACATCACGTCCTTGCAAAGACTTTAATTGACACTGGTTACTTCCTGCTTCGAAATTCTGAACTAACAGGCAGAGATTTCAGGGGGACACATGGGGCACGTACCCCTCAATATTTAGAGCAACATTCAGATCAAAAGATGGAAGAAGCAGGGGACTTTTACTTTGACAAAACTCAAGACATTTCCACTATAAACTGATGAAGATGAGGCAAAAGTTGAAGCAGAGAAATTAAGTGTTTGATGCTTAAAATTTCCTGGAGGAGGACCCAAAACTCCTAGCGTTATATATGTTCCCCAAATGTTGACATGAAACTCACGCCCTTGTTTAGAGGGCTGAAACAATCATTCATTTATTTTCCGTAACCGCTTAACCTGTTGGTGGTCTCAGAGGGGCTGGAGCCTATCCCTGCTGACACTGCGCGAGAGGCAGGGTACACCCTGGACAGGTCACCAGACACATAGAGACAGACAACCAGAGCCGCAAAGACCTGGAGAAAACCCATGCTGACACGGAGCACCACATGGAGGGGATCCCCTTCCTTGGGTTTGAACCAGGAACCTTCTGGCCGTGAGGCAACAGTGCTAGCCACTGCACCACTGTGCCGCCTAGGCCTGTATAGTATGTGAGATTTTTTTAGTGTGTCCAAAACCTTAGTATAAAACAAAGAGTACGTTGAATACATACTGTTTCTGGTGAAATATTACAGAATGCAAAGCAGTAGAAGACAATGTTCATAAAAGACAGCAACCAAGACAGCTCTGTGCTGTAATAAGGCATCAATTTACTAGTGCCTAATTTCACAGCAGTTTCTCTAAAAAACTATGATACATCTTGCACTACTTAATGGTTTTGTTTTTTATTATCATTATTATTTTATTTATTTTTATTTTTTTCAAGTGAAAATTGCACAAATATTTGTGATGCTGTCTCAGAGTTGGAGCCTAATTTTATGAGTATTTTGGATTTTTGTGGTGGTGATGGTGATCGCCGCCAATCAGTTGTTGCAGCTGTTTGAAGCAGCCCTTAAGGACCAGCTCCATGAGCTGCTCTCTGCCTGGTAAGCAAAAGCTAACAGCCTCTGTAATATTTAATTTGGGACGCTGCATCTACTTTCATGTGAATATGCTGAATAACAAACTAAAGAATCGTACTTTCCAGAACTTCACACTACTTCTTTAAACTGACCACTGAAGCAGTCATCCAAAAACTGTGATTGTTTTTTCCATGTTGGACAGAGAGGACTGATGTAACAGCCATCGGAGAGGTAAGTGAGGTGAAGAACAGACATCAGAGTTGTTCTGACAGCGTCGAGGGACGAACATAGTGCAAAGTGCTCAAACAGGAGCCGGCGATACACAGAGGCTTTGCTGAGTCAGACAACACCGTGTTCACCACCATCATCACAGTCACACAAAAACAAAGCCTGCGGGCACAGGGTCCCCGGTCACAGTGTAAAAGTGATGATGGATGAAATATACAGAAAACAGATTTTAAGTTTCACAGAAGTTTGGGTTTTGCCCCAAAATGAAATATTCATAAGCTGCACATTTGTATTTGCATTTCAAAATCTAAAGATTTTTATTTTCCTTTCTGGAAAGCAGGAAGCTGCATCAGAAGTGTAAATGACATTTTTAATTAGTAAAATACCCCCAACATCAAATAAGTATGTCTTCTCTTGTTAAATGAAATCCCATCGGTTGACACAGTTGTGCTATCTGATGTGCCTCTCCCTGACATCCTGCGTCTACAGGAAATACATCCAATTAAAGAGATAAGATGCTTAAAAAGACTGTTTGGGGACGTTTTTTAAGTCCACAGTAAACAAGCTGATGAATCTCTTATTCAAAGGATATTCAGTTTGTTAGATGTTTGTTTGTGGCAAATGAACCGGACTGTACAGCCCATGACTCATTTTAGGTTTTCAGGTGATTCACCGCTGTCATCTTAACACTGTCGACTGTTGACATGCACGTTCACTTTGCCAAGCGGATTTTGAGAGGCCAAGTCAGAGGCCTCTGCCGGAAACTGGTGGATTGCCCCCTCCAGATTGGGAGTGAGTCACTGCCCCGAATGAGGGAGTTCAAGTATCTCGGTGTCTTGTTCACAAGTGAGGGGAGAATGGAGTGTGAGATGGATTGGTGGTTTGGCGCAGTGTCTCAGTGATGCTAATGCTGTGCCAGATCATCATGATGAAGAGGGAGCTGAGCCAGAAGGCAAAGCTTTCGATTTACTGGTCCATCTACGCCCCAGCTCTCACCTATGGTCATGAGCTCTGGGTAGTGACTGAAAGAATGAGGTCACGGATACAAGTGGCTGAAATGAGTTTCCTCCGTGGGGTGGCTGGGCTCAGCCTTAGAGACAGGGTGAGGAACTCAGACATCCGGAGCAAGCTCGGGAGCTCCTCCTCCATATCAAAAGAGGTCAGTTGAGGTGGTTCATGCATCTGATGAGACAGATATTTCCTCCAGGAGCTGGTGGAGACCAAAAACGGAGCTAAAAGCAGAGTGAATAGTCGTGTAAATAAGCTAAATATAAGGTTGACATAACCACCTTATGTCAGTTCTGTGTTTATAGCTCGTTTCCACTGACCCAAAGTGGCTGAAAAAAAATCAATTATTTGTCTTACCATGATCAACTATATTAAAAGGTCAAACACTGTTCATGTGGTAGCTGTGTGATACTGTCCACCTGTGCACACTGTACACACCTTGTTTTTGGTTAAAGGCGTCTCTAGTGTGCAGCAGCAGGCACAGAACAGTACCACAGCCGTTAGTCATGAACAGACGGTGTTGATCCTCGCGCTGATCAGGCCTGTACTCACATGACAAACTCCAACAAACACACTCCGTCTCTATGGTACCATCGATCACAACCACTTACCATCCCGGTTTGAAATGTCAAAACACATAATGCACATAACTAATTCATCCCCTTCATGTGCCACCAGCTCGATAACAGAAAAGCAATCTCATGTTTATTGCTTTCTCAACATAGCAGCATTGTCCTGCCGTGATTACCAGGGAAAGGTTTTCCGGCCCGGGCAGAGATAACATCCCTGCCTGTCGTCAGTGGAGAACATGAGGCGAAAGGTAAAGACAGAAACTTCTCCATTACACAAGAGGCTGCGGTGATGCACAGCAACGCCAGATGTCCTTTTATTTTGGTCACACACACACACTGACAGCTCGGGAGGAAGGCACCTGATTACATCATGAGCTGTGGACAAGGACACAACCAAGCGATGACGATGGAAAACAGGTGTTTGCTCAGTTTTGACATGTGGTTTCATATGCAGCTCACAGATTTGTCTAGTTTAACTATTTCCTCTATTAACCCTTTGAACTCTGCAACAGAAATAGTCTGCCAGTGCCTACATTGGTATTCTTTTTTCTCATTGTGATGTCATTTCTTGGAGTATCTTAAAAAGTTTCATATCCCTAAAATCTGTACAACCTGAGCTAGAAGATTATCTAAGTCAATAAACCATTACAATTGATAAAAGTATTAAAATAAAAACAAATAAATCCAAAACATTTCTAAATGTAGAAACAAAATATTTTTAACACTCCATAAGTTATTTGAACTATGTATATTATTTAGTTTCAGTAAGGACCACTTTAGTCAAAAAAAAAAAAAATTCCATTTGCAGTATCATATTTGGCGGTATGGCTCTGTTCTGGGGCCTCTCTGCCTTTCCTTGGGCCTACGCAGAAACCGTAAGGTGGAGAGAGCGCACCTCCCTGCCCTTCCATGCACTTACATGGAAAGCCTACGGCTGCAAAAGCACAACTCTCTGCCCTTCCATGCGCCTACTTAGAAAGCCTAAGGCAGGTAGAGAAAACCCCTCCACCCTTCTATGCGTAAATGGAGAAAGCCTGAGGCAGAGAGAGCAAACCTCTCTGCCCTTCCATGTGCCTACATGGAAAGCCTAAGGCAGGGAGAGCAGCAGTAAAGACCCCCCAGGAGCAGAACAGAGCAGTATCACTGACAAAGAGAAATGACATTGATAAGTCAGACACAGCATGAAAAGGAGGACCTGGGGTGGAGGCAGGCTGCAAAGCAGCTTGCAGAGGAAGCAGCAACAGTAGGCAGGCCAGAACAGTTTAAATAGTGCGCCCTGAATGAGATTATCCAATTGGTTGCATAGAAAGGAATCATGTGATCTATCAGCTGACTCCCTTCCATCCATCAGCTGCTCCATCAGTTGATTGGCTGTTTGATCAGCTGATGTAGCTGGGATGTGAGCTGAGCTTGACATCGTGTCCTGCCTGAAGTAATGCTATGATCAATTTTTGAGATATGCTCATTTTTATGAGCAGAGTGAAAAGGTATTGTGATGGATACATCACTCATTCCTCTGGCACCACTGCGCAATTTTGTGCCACACTTAACATAGCGTGATGACGTCATTATGAATGTACAGTGTGGTGATGGTGAAGACCGAGGCATTAGCTTTCTGCTGTGAAAAGAATGAATGCTCGAGCTATTATGGTTCTTATTGTAGATTGATGTGTATACAGGATTATGCAAATAATGATCCCTCGCAGCCATTATGGGGAAATTCCCAGGGAAATTCTGGCATAATGACGGCAAAATGCCACATTTGCATTTGTAAGGTAACATAAGGTAATGAGGTGATAATGGGGAGGACAGAGGCTTTAGCTTTCTGCTGCTAAAAGAATGAACATTCTAGCTTTATGGTTCTTATTTTAGATCTGTTTAAACAGGATTATGCAAACAGCGATCACCCATGGCCATCCGTGGGATTTCTGTTTTTAAAGGGTTAATATGTAGTTTTATTCCATTCACACATAACATTTTTAGAGTGCATTCATTATCTTTACCCTGTGCACACAGGTATGTGTTCTGCACACAACTTCATCAGCCTGTGAGGAATTGCTGAGTGGTACAGCGGTGGTGTTCAATACCAGTTAAACTGATACTTTTTATTAGCACATTAAACGCCACATGCCTAAATGAGACGTCCAAATGCAGCTCTTTGCTTATTTGTGTTAGTATTTCCTTTTCACCATGAGTATATGTACGTGGAGTGAAGAGGCCAGTGTGTAAAATTTCCATCAGCGTTCCCCTCAGTGGTTACGACACCATCCCCAACATAACTTTGGTTGGTATTTTCCACAGTTGGATTTGTTTCTGTCGATATTTGGAAGTCTCATCAGCAGGAAAATGAGTGAACCATCAGTCTGGTCATGAAAGGGAAAAACAAAAAAGATGCTGAATAGGATATTTGAAAGCAGTCATCAGGATGTTAATACTGCGGTCTGCAGAGCCACGTCAGCTCAGCCACTGTGTCTTCATGCTCTCCGCCTCAGCAGTCATCCGACTCCCTCACCTAGCTCCTGTTTCCTCTGGATTCTGGCAGCTAGGCTCGGCTCCCTCCACCTCCCTGACTCACGGCACACACTCCTACATCTGACTTGCACTAACATGATCTCCTCGGTGAAGATCAATTCAGCCACATCCAAGGAAAATGCTGCTTAAAAGAACGTAGCTTGAAGCGGTGTGTATCTGCCACAGTCATGATGAACTCATCTCTCAGTCTGAGATCTGGAGGGGTTTGATGACGGCTCTGTGGCACACGGCATCAGTTTTACTCAGCACTTCTGTCAGACAATGAACATGTCTGTAGGGTGAAGGAAACAATGATGACGGCAGTTAATAACTGCGCCTGAAAGAGCTGTGGTTATTATAATGTGATGCTGTTTGAGTGTTTGTTTATTGCATTACTGATTAATATTCCACCAGATGGGTGAGAGATGGTTGGGATGTTTGTTCAGAGAAGAACAATGGAACGAAAGATATTGTTTCAATTGTAATTTTGTATAATTTGCAATTATCCTTCATAATAAAAATCTTGAAAATAATTGATCCAAGTTGTGAGTGTTGTTTTAACAGGATAAAGTGGTGTTGTGTCTCAGGTGCCATAACTCTTTCTCTGATGCTCTGTCTGTCAGAGCTCGATCAAATGAATGATTCATAATTGATATATTATCTGAAGCCTAATTTTTGTACAAGTAATATTCATACACATTTAGAGCTGAGCAACAGTTTTGTGTGACAGGAAATTAAAGGCCTGTCCCAAATATAGGCCTGTTGATATCTGTGATTTAAGCAAACAATAGTGCGGGCTATTTACTGGAGTTTTATAATATTTAACATGCCTCCCCCTTTTTCCACCCTGAGCCTTACAGAGCTGTCAGTAGGCTATAAATGTAACGTTACACTCAGTCTTGTTGCCTTAAACAAAATTCATGATTGTCAATTAAACCTGAAATAATACATAGGCTGTTCTGCAGTATCCTTACGCCTCCTTCTGATTTCATATTAGCTGAGCAGCAAGTTAATTATTTGTTTGTTAAACTTAATAAAGCTGGTTCTGGTACCAAACACGGTGTATTATACTGTAGCGGTGTTTCCAACAGGCTGAGAACGTATCTGTGTTGAATCCCACCCATCATGACAGCACCGTTCAGTGTGGTGTGACTGTGTGTGTGTGTGTGTGTGGACATGCAGAGGCTGCTGAAGCTGACTGATGAGGGGAGACATTTTCTTTTCCTCCTCACTGTTCTCTCAGCACAAACCGCTGTTGGCAGCTGACACTCACTCACTGAGTCCTCTGTTGCCCCCGAGGGAGCATGACCCTACACCTCGCCAGCCTGCGGGCCCTGGGCGTGTGTGTGTGTGTGTGTGTGTGTGTGTGTGTGTGTGTGTGGTCACTGACAGCAGAGAGGCCACCAGGGATCAGCGCATGATGAGTCAGCTGTAGAGAGCCAGAGAGCATACACATGCTGTATACACACACTCATTCAGAAACAGTGGTGAATGTATACCATTACACACTCTGATACTGTATGGAAAATAATGGGATGCAGGAGAAGCTAAAGCCACACCGCAGTACAATGTTCACCCACCTTTTTACTTGTAAAATATATACATTTGTAGGTGGTAAAACTCTTTTTATAGATATATAAATACAGTAATATCACTGTCCAGTGAAATCTCTATGTATTTGAAATTTCAAGTATTACAACTATCAATGTCGATTATGTTTGAAGAAAAAAAAATGTTGGGATTGTGCGTTTCTGCAAATCACAAATTTCAGTTTCACTTTCCAAAGTAACGTATCTGACGGTGGTCAGAATGAGAGTGTGTGTGGTGGTAGCTGATGACTAGTGTCCCTCTGTATTATTCTGTGTCCCTCTCTAAATTCATAGGTCTTTGCAGGTCTGTAAATGCAACGCAGGTGGAGCTTTCCATTAGTTCTTTTTCTCCTCAGCAGCAGTTGCTGACTCGTGGGGTGGGCAACTGCTCTGTCGATCCGTTAAAAGCTGATCAGGGGTCTCATTGATAAAAATTATGCATAAAATGAGGTCTGAAAGAGGCGTACGCCACTTCCCACGGAAAAGTTGTGATCCATAAAAACAGACTTGATGGAAGAAACTTTGACCCATGCTTGCAAACAGTTTAGAGACAGGAAATTGGCGACACAAATGTTGGCATTTGTTCAAACGTACATTTTTAGTGTGGATCCTACACACTGTTTTATAAATGAAACCCCAGATCAGAGAGGAGCAGCTGCTGTGAGTGAATGCACACTTTTGAGTTTCACTTTCAGTGCGCCTGACGTCCTGCTGCTCTGTCTCTGCTCCAAATACCATCTGCGCTCTGACAGTGAGGTGCTATAAATAACCAAATACAATAAATATTCCAACAGCTCTCCTGATGAACTGCCCAGCTCCAAAAATAGAAAATCTATTTGTGGCAGCAGATGTTTTAATCGTGGCAGGCCGCCACAAATAAATGAATGTGTGGGAAACCCTGGCGGTGGATCGCATGACACAGTGACATAAGGAAGTTACGACGGGCCCCAGCGCACACTATCGTGCATGTATTGTCTTGACACGAATAGAGACTTGACATTGGACAACATCAACATACCCAGAAATCATCACTGCAGATTCGACAACAATATCACAGAAAGGAAGAAAATGATCTTTTAATTGAATAGATTTTAAAGTATATTTATAGATTTTATTTTGTTATGTTTGTTAACTGCTGATTATTTTTTGAAAAAAAAAGTATTCAAAAAACATGACGCAGATGAGTTTCCCTTTTTGAGGACATTTATAGCAAATGGCACCTTTGGCATCTTTGAACACAGGTATATTTCCAAGGTGGCAATCTGAGTCACTTGCAAGGGCCCATTCGCTCTATGGGCCCCTCCACCCCAGGGGCCCCAGTGCAATCGCACTGCCTGCACTGTCTATATTTATGTCACTGGCATGACACCTTGGTGAGATCCCTACAAAGCTGCGGACCACTCTTCAAGATCGACAAACAATAAAACCGTTTTGTTTTCAGTGGCTTTTTAGGCATCAAACATGGGCGTTTTCAGCAACACATCTTTGTTTTTTGTTTTTTCTTACCAGAGATAGTACCACGAAAAACAGTTGTAATTTCCTGAGACATTGCTGCATTTCCAGCCAGGAATGAGCTACCAAAACCTGGTGTTTTAAGCCAAAACGTGATCTTTTCCTAACCATAACCAAGTGGTTTTTGCTCCTAAAACTAACCACACATTGACCATAGCCTTGCTGATCAGTAAAAGGAGTTTCAACATAGCTGCTACATTATAACGCATCATGCATCCATGGCAAAACCTACAATGCTCATAGCGATTGTGTTGTTTTTCTTCATTATCTCCAATCCTCAAATACATCTTGACATTTAATTTAATTTTCCCATTTACTGATACTTAGCAGTAACTCACACATCATGACATTTTCCATTAAACAGGCCGTAAATAAAGTGGAAACTGACCTTTAAAAGAGGTTTTCAATAAGAAAACTAATTTATGGTTGAATCACAAAGCAAAGCCAACGTTATCAGCATCAATCATGTGCTGCTGCTGAACACATGATATTCTCCTAATCAATCCATCTGGTTTAAGCCCTCAGTAAAACGCTGGCGTTGAAGTCCATTACTGGCAGTCTCTTGATGCCAATTAGCGCTCATCAATTCAGCCATTACAACAGCACACAGCTACTTATCATGATGGATCCTCCCGCAGCGAGGAGACACACTTCAGGGAGTGTCAGACAATAGATCCCGACAAAACACGTGTAGATTTATAGTCCTGTGAGATGCGGAGTATTTATCCAGGTCCCTGGAAGGGCTCAGGGTATGGAGATGCTCTGAACGGGCCCATGTATCATCCTCAGTGGGGAGGGCGAGGGTCATAAATCATGGAGTTATTCATTACAGAGCACCCACACATCGTTGACACAGAGAAACTGCAGTGCTTCATTCTGCAATCACAGGAATGAAAGGTGATTTAATGGACGCACTTGGTGTAAAGTCAATAACCTGGATATGACCGATGTATGAAGAGATACATCGCTGGGACACTTCCAGATTGGACAGCGTTAAAGATCACCAGTTAAACTGTTGTAGAAGGAGCGGACAGGACAGGAACTTGTCAATATCTCAACTGTTTATGGAAACATCTGTTTCTGGTCTCGAACACCCGTCTCCACCCAACAATGGGAGTTTCCCACCTTATCTCCAGCTCTGAGCAGATCTGCTGCAGACGCATCATTCTCATATTAAACAGACAGCTGGCCGGGGGCGGTTAATGAGACCAGAGAGATGCCGTACCCTAACCACCACGCAGAGAAATTAACCACACCTCAAAACACTAAATCCTTTATTTAGACTGGGGAGGCTTTACGTGAAAGATGTTTGGATGAGATGGGATTTTACTGGCATGTCTCAGTGTTGCTCAACGACATAACAGGACTCAATGTTTGTCAGTTAATCTCCTCTTCACTGTCCAGAAATGTAGTTAGCAGAGAGTCATGTTGATGACGTACGGTACTGTACACACATTCTTTCCCTTCACCCGTTAAAGCTCTCGTCTCCGCAGGTGGCCTGGGTAAACTCTGGTTTTAACTTGTGAGGCCTTCAAAGGTCACGGTCTCCCTGGTGATCAGTCATCACAGGAGCTGATCGGGTAAGGTGACAGGGAAGGTGAACCCATGGGTGATGGAGGCTGAGCTCTCTGGGGATCAGCTTTCCCCGCAGCAGGGAGGGTGGTCTCTCTGACACTGGAAATTTAGTTTAAAGACTATAAAGCTTGGTTTTAATGAGGGGATGCAAACGAGCTACTCTGAGGCAGAGGTGGGACCAAGTCATTGTTTTGCAAGTCACAAGTCTTTGCACTCAAGTCCTGAGTCAAGGCAAACAAGTCCCAAGTCGAGTCCAAGTCCAATTTTACCTACAGAGTCATAAAATAAATTTTCAAATACGATGTTGTGTTTTTTAAAAGTACAAGTAGTATTTATTTGTTACAGAAAGTATTTTTTCCAGCGGATGTCTTAGTTACAACATGATTGAGCTAACTGGAGTAGTTTCATGTCGTATCCGACAACGGGAGGCTTTTAACAGATGGCGTCCTGATGTTAGCTTTGCTGCTAGTGTTAGCTGTCCCTGTCAGCTGCAGCCACTGATGCTTTCTAGACATCGTGATTTCCCAAAACTGAATAAATACCACACATAGCAACACAAAACTGCTTTGCTAGCTCAGTCATGTTGTAACTAAGATATCCGCTGGAAAAAATATTTTTTTCACGGACCGTTTAATGAGTTATTACCACAGACACCGCTAACGGCTAACAGCTAACGGTTAGCCCAGCTAAACGTGCACACAGAAATAGTAATGTTTGTTCAATCATTGTGTTTATAGACTTTACAAACATCGGATTAGTCTAAACGGTGATACAGTGATGTGAAAAATGTGAGATATATATATGTATATGTATATATAGCTAAAAGCTCTGCTGGTTTTCTACCCGGAAGTATTTGTAAACAACAAGGCAATTCCCTCTATAGTCCAGCCGGACGGACGGATGAGTCATGGCCTTGTAAAAGATTATGTTTGTTTCTTTTAGTTGGCGAGAATGCGTCGCCGCAAACGCCACAAACATCCACTAACTTTGATGGAGTTTTCTGCGAGCGCGGCTGAGCCATTTTGTACCGCTACACGTGTTTCTAATGGGACCATGTTAACTAGCACAAGAGTTCAGCGAGCCACCGAAGGACCGCCCTGTGGATTTACTATTAGTTCTGCAACGTAGGGAGTTTTTTTAAACTCTGAAATTGTATCCGCCCATCTAAACACAAAATCAGGGAGAAAGACATCAGTCTTTAGTTAAGCAAAGCGTCTATAGACTGACTTGTGAGTCTAGAGCAAGTGGGACTGATCTTAATCATAAAGAGTGGTGCTGACGTTGTACTTTCATATGTTCTCTCTTCTTGTGCGCTGAGGTAACCTGCCAATCAAAGTGATTTCATTCACTGACAGGCTTCGCCGTCACTGATTCAACATGCTGAATCAGCGGGAAAAAGCCAAAAGGAGCCAACAAGGGGGGCAGACGGTCACTGACAGCTCAACGTTGACCAACAGCCAACCGTCAGCTTGGTGTATCAGGGACTTTAGGGGCAGTAGTAGTGTGTAGGTGTAGTGTGGACAAGTTTTAGGTTTAAAACAAAAACGTATTAGTGTGGATGTAGCCTCAATAGTACTGTTAATTCAACCCCTTCCCTCTTAATTGCCAACATCATTTAATCACCATGCCTGCAGTTTTTAATGCAAGGCTTCTGTTAAAATATCTTGCTCTCAAACCCAGTCCTAGATACCCTCCGTATCTTCTCAGACTTCCAGAGCCACAGAGGACATGATACAACTGTTTTCACCAGCTGTGTATGAGAAGTAAATTAAACTGAATGTGTAAAAATGGTGGAGTGCCCCTTTAACTTAAGGAGGCAAATGCTCCTTGAATACAGTTTTACTAGAACTTTAAATAACCCTTCAGAGACGGCATGGCTCAACTTCTATTAGTGACAGAAAGCTTCTTCATGAGACACTGGTTTTCACTGTGTAATGAAACAGGCACGTAAATGACTTTGGTACAGAGTTCTTGTATCGTGATGTGAAGGTTGTGACTGTAATTAGCTTATGTACTCTTTATGTGTCCTAAAGGAAGATGCTGATACACAACATCACTGCAGGGATGACTGTAAAAGCAGCAGTCGAGCAACTTCAAATAACAAACATCACTCCTATGACCCAATCACCAGCAGCTCATTAATCATTAACTGTGTGTTTCATGTGCAGCAGTAAGATATCAGCGCCACATCTGGCACATCCATGTGTTAGCTTCAGTTATTTAAATCACACCAGTATCTCTTCTTCATCTCTTCCTTCATAAGAACCCTCTGACCTGGGATAAGCATGTCAGGATTCTTCCAAGAACCAGCGGCACAAGATTCTTAGAGGCTGCGCTCAGCAAAACCAGCTGCGGTCGAAACTGAGATCTGTTTAATCAGCGGCTGAGCTTCAAACGCTTTCCAACAGGAAAATATGACAAAGTGCCATTTTCTTAATTATAAAGAAGTCATACAGGAAAGGACAGGCAGTGTTGGTAAGAAGGACTGGCTTCACAGAGAGGAGGATGAGTGTGTGTGCACGTGTGATGTGAAACCCCCCCAGGTAATCAGTCAGATTGATTCGCTGACCACAGTCACAGAGGACAATTTCACCCCGAACACTCTGGCAGGAGTGATTCGTCCAATCACCACCTTCATCTCAGTGAGTGCACTCTGAGCATTATTGCAACAGCAGCATCTTTCAGCCTCGCTCTGAGCTCCAGAGTGGCTCCACTTTAACCAAGAAACATCCAAACATAAACCAGGAACACGTTTTAAACGTGCTACAGTGAAGGATCTGTGGGCTGTCGTTCATTACGTCATGTTATCGCCCCTTCTATCTGCAGAGAGCTGTCTATATGGCACACCTTCAGGAGTGAGGACACGTTAAGACCATCACTTCCTCCCCACAAGGACGCTATAACTGATAAAAGTGCAGGGACACTAAGTGGATTATAGACACATACTGTAATGCAAACAAGAATTGATACACATTGAGTCAAGGTTAAAATCTATATATAGTGTGTGTCAGTCAGCAAAATTAAAAACACAACAGAATTCCTCAGTATTTTACCCTTAAATGTACACTATAAAAAATACCGTTATACATTCAAAAAACTGGAAGCAGAAAATGTTTGGCATTAGCTCAATGAATTACGTCAACGATAGATTGATTATCAATCTGCTTAATTAGTAGAGGGTAAATTGGCTATCAGTCAACCAATCAATTAACTAATGGTTTCAGCACTAAACATGAACACTAATCAATGCACCGTGTTTTTCAGACATCAGACATTTTAAATGATAATTCTGTTAATGTTATATATCGGAAGGAAATCAAGTCGGCCGAGTCAGTGATCTCTTTTAAGTCCATTCTTTCAACACACTTTTCTGATTTTACTTGAGTTTTAACTTCATTTAAACTGTCTCTTATGTCCTCTGTTTTTATAAAGTGTTGTAATCAGTTCTTTTAAAATCTGCTATTTTCATGATTTGTCTTATTTGTACTGAGAAGTTCTGAAAAGCAACTAGTCATGGAAACAGCTGCAAAGCAAGTTTCTCGCACACAAATGAAACTCTGCAAGGACACAGTTCATGTCAGGTACAATGAGGCCTTACACAAGAAAAGAAGCAGAATATCACATGTTAATATGGTAATGACAATTTTGTTCCCACACCAACCATTTAGTGTTGCCTGAACCCGACCATGTGCACGTGTTGTACTGACGTAGTGCTTTTATTTTGAAAGAGACTGTATGTAAACAGTAAATTCCCTGTGAAAACTGAAGCGTATTTTGAAAACAGACAATGCATGTAACAGGAAGATGTTGACTTGGCATCCCAGAACGTACCTAGGGTACCTTGTGCGTCATATCTCGACGTGGAAAGTCCATGACCCAATGTCAATATGTGACGAGGTCGGAGAGGGAATGTGTTGGCATTTCTACTAAAAAAAACACTTAGTATTAGAGTCTGGCTTTGAAGAGAGCACAGACAAGTTTCAGTTCGGTTTCAAATTGTAAGGTTTTACCGAACGTTTGGTCACGGACTCTTCACTATGAGAATGACGTCCAAGGCACCCTGGGTGTGTTGGTTGTTGACGTTCTGGGACACCATGTCAACTTTCGTCTGTTTTCAAAGTACACTTCCATTTCACTGGAAATGTACATTTTGCATACAGTCTCTTTCAAAATAAGACCAGGAATTAAAATTTTTCCTTCAACGACAAACTCATGTGGTTACGTTTAGCCAACACACACGTGGTTGTGTTTAGGAAAAAAGAACAGGGTTTGGCTTAACATATCCAGGTAGAAGTTGGTGTTTGTTGGACCCTTCCTCCAAGTCCTACTCAGACTTTCGCCCCGTTAACTTACGTTTGTGTCCAGTTGCTTTCCCCTAACGCTGCTGGGTGCTGTTAAAGAATTATGGTGCTCATGCAGAAATGAAAGGACTACTTTTTTTGCCAGACGCCGGAAGTCACTGACCGAGCGCCAGTATTCGACATGAGTTGTGTGAGAATCTGTAGATCGATGTTTTGCTTTACTATTTCCTATCATTGAAAATGGTCCCCAATCAATCAGTGGATCAATATGTCAATATCAATATGTGCCATTTTCCATGGAGGCATGCGAAAAAAGTTATCTTCACAAATTCAAAGTAACACGGCATGACTAACTAAAGACTAAAGTCTTCAAATAGATTCCAAAAATAAGCATTTAAATAAGGAATTTTCTGATCCTGTGTCACAGTGGACTGTATTAAAAGATAACAGAAAAATAATGGAAAGTGAAAAAAAAAAAATGGAGCTTTAATCAGAGAGCTTTTAGTTATTTAATATAAGAGCCGACAAGACTGATCATTGTAAACCTTTGTGAGTCTTCCTTCAGGACCACTCAGGCCAAGCAGCGTTAATGCCAAATCGTGCCTCAAGGGTACTGTGGCATTCAGAGGAGAAGCGGTTAGCAGCCCCGGTCTGTTCAACCTATCTGACGTGTGTGTGTGGACCAAATATTCCATCATTTCTCTAATAACATCTCTGTGTTGTTTTTCCTTCACTCTGGTATGACCACATTAAATCTTTCCAGTGTGTCGGCTTAGCCTCAAGTACATTTCCCAGAAGATTAGATCAGAGGAACCCGAGGTGGTCAGAGCGAAAACGCTTCACATACTACCAGGGTGAGTTCATGCGGAGTCAGGAGGAGAGTTTGTTCAAGTGTTCTTACACTTATGGTGATACGACAAAGACGTGCTGTTATATAAATACATGCTCGTAACACTGGCTCTGTGGAGCGGCACATCGCGGCTGCTGTCACGTTATTCGCTCGGCCTCATGCTGCCTGTCAGAAGCTGTGAAAACATGTTTCATCTAATGTTCGCATGTTCACAGGACTCCTGTCATCCATCAGAGTACACAGAAAAAAAGAAACTGAATGAATACTGGTTTTGTATGCAGCACTGCAAAGGCTTTTTTTTCTTTGATGAGGTTTCCATTGGTTATCATCAGTCACGCCAAATATCTACTTCTGTTTGCTCCAAACTAACCAGAATCATGAACCACATCAGCATTTCTGTGGAGTTTTTCTGGAAAAATCTACCAGATTCTGAGGCCTGTGGACGGCAAAGGTTTATGTTTTGAATCTGCTTCGTTGGAGCATGTAGTGCGCTAACTTGCTGTGTGTTATTTCAGTCTCTTAAAGAGTGGAAATCTACCAGCAGAGATCATCTTAGCTCGCCTGGTTCCAGACCGCATCTTGGTGTCGCGTTCACTGAAGGCTCTTTTCTGTGTTTGGAAAACAACTAAGCCAATCAGAGCTCCTGCATCAGAGAAATAATAACTCCTAAACTGACAGTTATTTCTTTTATCGACATGACAAACTTTAACTTCCTGCTGCAACCACTACTGCTATTCACTCATTCGTTCATTTCTTGTAACCCTTTATCCTGTTAGTGATCACGGGGGGCTGGAGCCTATCCCAGCTGACACTGGACAGGTCACCAGACTATCACAGGGCTGACACATAGAGACAGACAACCATTCACACTCACATTCACACCTACGGACAATTTAGAGTCACCAGTTAACCTGCATGTCTTTGGACTGTGGGAGGAAGCCGGAGCACCTGGAGGAAACCCACGCTCTGCACAGAGGATTTGAACCAGGAACCTTCTTGCTGTGAGGTGACAACACTAACCGCTGCACCGCCACGTAACACTACTGCTAACTACCTCTATTCAACTGAACTAGACAAATATGTTCGTAACTACTGTTTGATCCCTCTGTCCGAACAGGAATCTGCAAAAATTATACGGTAACAATTCTGTCTTTTTTTAAGGCTTCATATCCGGTACGCCCTCAGTTTGAAGAAGCAGGCTGGAGTCTGACACAGAAGCTAAGTAATGGGGGCGTCGGTGGCTTAGTGGTAGAGCAGGCGCCCCATGTACAAGGCTGTTGCCGCAGCGGCCCGGGCTCGACTCCAGCCTGTGGCCCTTTGCTGCATGTCACTCCCTCTCCCCCTTCACGCTTGTCTATCCTATCCATTAAAGGCTAAAAATGCCCAAAAAATATCTTTGAAAAAAAAAAAAAAAAAAGAAGCTAAGTAATGTACTGCTGTGGAGGGGTCAGCGACAAAAGGTATTTTAGCCACCTATAATAATCAATATCAGTTTAAGTGTACACTATATTGAGAGTATTTTCACTGCTTCATTTATTGTCAGACAGCTCATTCTGACAGGAAAGCCATTAACAGCTTCAGTTCCCATCTATGCTCTCGTCAAAGCCAGACTCCATTGAAAAAAACAGAAATTTAAGCTCATTTAACACAGGAGCTGCTGGTCTACTGCTACTTTGATCAGTTAGTTAGTTTGTGTTATTGTGTGAGTTTGGTGACAACTTTAAAAAAGGCCAAAGTCACACAATAACACAAACAAAGTAACTTTGAGAGGCAGCAGTAGACCAGCAGCTCCTGTGTTCAGTGAGCTTAAATCACTGTTTTTCTCAATGGAGTCTGGCTTTGAAGAGATTGTGTAAAGGCTTAATTTTCCCGTTGGAAACCACTGTCTGACATTAAGGTGAAGCAGTGAAAATACTCTCAATATAGCGTTCACTTAAACTGACACTGATTTTTTTAAGTTGCTGAAAACACATTTTGTTGCTGTCCCCTCCACAGCTGTAGATTGCTTTGCATCCATGTCAGACTCCAGCCTGCTTCTCCAAACTGGGGCGTGCCGACTGACATCTACTCTATGCAATACACTATCTATGGAAAAGTACTCCATAAAACCCCACTCTGAAAATCTCAAAAATCTGAACTATCCTTTTAACAGGTAATCTAAAAGGTTCAATTTGGTGTTATGAAGCTTTCCACTTGATACCATGATGAGAGTCGTGCACATACCAGCAACAGCTGAGGAAATCAGACTTCCTGAGTCCTGACTGTGATTCAAATAGCAGAAAATCACTGTAATACCCTGAAGCTATATATTTATGAACCTCCGCTACACTTCGCTCCACACATCCTGTCAGCCAAAATGCATTCTCCTCGCCAAGCCTCTGCAGTTACTGCAACTTTTTATTTACTCCCAGCTAACCAGGAGGAAAAACTTTGGTGACTTTACTGCTGTGCGCAACAAACAAAGGCGTCCCCTCTAAACCACCAGAATGAGACGTCACTAAAGCGCAGAGGAGCTGCAGACAAAAGGAATGCCCAAAACTGTGGCTGACGGTTGCTATGGAAAACTGATGGTTTACAGCCTCAGCAAAGGCCAGGGAGTCAAACCCACCAGTTAATCAATGACTGCCTTTCGCAGAGCCAGGGGCCATCAAACACAGACGCACATACCAGAGGGAGATACGGGTCTGAAAGGAGTGCACAGGGGAGGAGGATGAGAGGTCGAACCCTGCATTCCCATCATGTGGGAATAAGTGTCTGAACAAATAAAAGGTTGGAAGAAATGACTTGGAAGAAGTGATCACATGTTCAAAGCAGTCTGACGCCAGCGAGGTGCCACGATGGAGGATATCTGGAGACAGTGGTTGCTCCTGGGCAGCTGTTTCACACACATGCTTTTGAATTTATGTTGTGCAGCTAATTCAGCCAGACTGTGGGTCACAGAGAGAAATCCAGTGAGTAGATTGTGTCCCACCATCGTAGTTTGTTGTGATCAGAACATTACATATGGAATAAAAAAAGTACATTTTGCATCTTGTTGGTGAAGTTTGGAAATAATCTCTCATTCCTGATGCTGGAATATATATATTTTTTGAGAATTAACTTCCAAAATCACCAGCAAACCCTGAGGTCGTAATTGACATTTACCACATCAGAGCTTGATTAAGATTAAGGTCCGAACAAAATGTTTTTTCACTGTTTTTAATCGCGTTAATCGCAAGCTGCTATTTTGGCCCTTCAACACACCCTTACTTGTAGTCAAGTCTCTGCAGCAGCTTCCTGCTTTTGCACTACTGAATGGCTCACTTCACTTTAAAAGACTCCCGGACGGATCATTTGACAAGTCAAAAGTAATGTGCACCTTTTGTTAAACAGAATTAAAATATCACTAAAACACTTCAGGTTTGAGCTACGACTGCCTGCGAGCTGAGCACACAGGTGCAGCTAATCAGACCGATGTCAGCAGGCAACCATTGCCAAAGCCGGCAAAACACTATTTTGGAGTTAGTGAAACGCCACAGAAACAAGATCGAAGATGTTAACTACATCCATTCATCCATCCAGGCCAGGTCAAGGGGGCAGCAGGCCAAGCAAAGCACCCCAGATATGTAATCCCTCCAGTATGTTCTGGGTCTGCCCCGGGGCCTCCTACCAGTGGGACGTGCCTGGAACACCTCTAACAGGAGGCCTGATCAGATGTTGAACCACCTCAACTGATCCCTTTCGATGTGAAGGAGCAGCGGCTCTACTCCGAGCTGCCTCTGGAAGTCCTCACCCTATCTCTAAGGCGGGTTAGGAGGGTTGGGACGTAGATGGACCAGTACATCAAAAGCTTCGCCTCCCAGCTCAGCTCCCTCTTCACCACGACGGTCCAGCGCAGCACCTGCATCACTGCAGACACCGCGTCAAACCGCCGACAGATCTTTCAAAAAGAATGGTCAAAACTAAAGCAGCAGAAGCCAAGATGTCATGACTTTAGTCCCTGGTATGGGTCGAGCCTTCAAAAACCCTGAATCCTACACTACCCAGAATGCAACTGGTGAGCATCTTTCAATAAGCTCCTCTCAGAGCCACAGGAGGCTTCATCCAGCTCATTTCACAGTCTGAGTCCTCCTGACGACTTTGTGTAAAAAATCTGCGGCGGGCCCCTTTAACACACTTAATCAGATCCCTCCTCTCTCAGCATCCACATCACACACACACCAGATGCAGCATCCAGCAGGCTGGCAGCTGCTGTCTGTGGCGGACGCTCATCACAGTAACGTGTCGTTACCGCTTGTCCGAACAGATGTTCCCCCCACCCTCACTCCCCCCCTCCTCCTTTTGTCAGAGCGACTAAAGCCGATCTCCTGCTGTTAAACATGCTCCCACAGGCAGATGGCTCCAGGCCTGATCATCAATACTTATTAAACCAAACTATGTGATCCAGTTTAGAGGCGGACTGATGCTCTAAGTGGCCTCATTTGATTTTTCTTTTCTTTATGTGTGACACCAATCAGTTGTGTCAGGCTCAGATTATTATTGTAAATGTCTGACACCATTATGGAGAGGATCCTGACAGAGATAGACCTTTGTGTTAAAGAGTATGATCCTTTTTGTGTGACTCGAAACAGCCCTGAGATTGCCATCGCCAAACCCACCAGACTCCATTTAAAAAAACAGTAATTTTAGTGTGTACAAACCAGCATTATTTTCACATCTAACTGGATAAATAAGGGGTTATTTCAAACCAAACCAGAGCTGATGATTGGTGGAACAGTAGAAAAACAAACTGAAGCAGCTTTTGTGAGTTTAATTTTGTTTTTGTGGACTTTTAATGAAGTGTGTTTTATGGTGACAAAATTACTGTTTATTTAAATGGAGTCTGGGGGGTTTGGTGATGGCGATTTCAAGGCTGTTCCTGGTTTAACAAACAGGATCTCACTGTTAGGGCGCGTTCACACCAGGATAGCCCGGGGGACTCGGTTGGATTGGGCGAACCTTTATTTGGTTCGGTTCACTTTCACACTGCACCAAACCGCCTGGACAACGTCACGCAGTTACAACAGCTGCTCAGTCTCCTTCAGTCTGACATCGCCTCCATTGAAGGCGATTTACAAGGGGGAGGGAATTTGATTTTTCCCTAACCAATCAGTAGAGATCAACGACTCACCCAGAATCTGACATCACTAGTATCCATGCCTCGGGGGTGCCGAAAACAAGCGAGCATTGCCCGTTTAAAATGCCTCCGTCGTCGTGCACACCCAGCTGCATCGCCATTAAATCCAGTTTAGCAGCTTCCTAAATTTGGTCCTCCATTAACGCGAGTAATGGCAAAATACCTCGATAGCATCATCAATGTGGTCTGTAGGATCTGTAGCGGTCGCCATTGTTGCTATCCTCACCAGTTCAGCGTGGCGCTGATTGGCTAATTGCTAGACCTGCCCCCACCCCCGGCGTTCACTGGTACTTCCATCTTTTGGATGAGATAAATTGCAAATTCACTGCCAGACCAGAGATGCAAGCCTACTCAGTTGAGTGGGCGGGGTCTTTGGTCTGGAACCAGGCTAAGCATTTCCATTATTTTGTCGGACACTTAGAATAACAACCTCAGCCAGTCAGGGGCAGACACGTACATAGACGATGCACAATTGCCCCACGTGGTTACGTTGCAGCCTGTTTTGCTGCTGCCAGCCGCTGTGGTCTCACTCAATACTGGACCCATTTCAAAAACTGTTGCTGCCATTCGTCACTTGGACACAAAACATGAGAAAAGAGGGTCCAGGTTGAAAAATACTTAGGTTACCCTTTAATATCCTGAGTTGAGGTTTCAGGACTGGTGAGAGAAAAAATTGAATCAGGGAATCCCCAATCTGAGTAGGTCAGCATGGCCCTGATAATAAGTACATTTTATACTATTTAACTGTAACAAACGCCCAAATTTGGACATGATGTTAAAAAACAGCCACATGTGTTGGTATTTCTGGGCATGGATGTGAGCAAGGACACGTTGCAGTGCACTAATCAAAATGTGTTGAGAGAAATAGGGATAAGAAGAGTTGTGTTGTCTTTTGTTAAGCTACTCCACAGGTTACATTCATGAATACATATTAACAGTTTAGAAAATCAGATATGTAGAGCAGTGTGGAATTCAGTGAAACACAACCACAACCTGGTGGACTCAAGGCTCTGATACACTTGTAGTATCTAACCAGTGTCTCATCTGGACACATCGCCTTGACCTCAGTGTAGTCAGAGGATGTTCGGTCACAGACTGTGTCAACAACAACACGCAGGAACACACACACTGACCCTGCGTATGCACACCAGCTGCTGCCATCTCCTTCCTCTCCTCTCCCTGCGCCGAGATGCCCCAGTCATCCCTCACACGTCTGACCTGTGCTCCGGCCCGCTGGGAGCCCACATCACATTCACAGTAGCCTCATGACTGTTTGCAGAGGGGCTTCTCTCTGACTCCCCACATCCTTTCTTTACAACGGGGGTCAACACAATGTGTCAGACATGACAGATGTTGAGGAGGTGTGGTAGAGGACAGAGAATGGCCACACTTGTAGAGTGATGTGATGTGATGTGGAACAATGTGCCCAGCGAGAAGGCCCTGGTTTTGTGCTGCTCACTGAGGCAGACTGGGAGCTTCAGTGCAAGAGAACTCATGAACCCCGAGGCCTCTGAATAAGCAGTATGCATGAAAGGAAAGCTCAATTCTATTCCAGTTAGCAGTCCTGGTTAGGTCACATTGGCAACCAGGAATAGCAGTGTAACAGTAGACAGACACAGTGAGGTCTAGTCATGCCAGGCTGAATGGGGGGTATCTGCAGACCTGGCAGACTTGTATATGTTTGTAGTCTATAAACAGAACTCACATGGAGGCAGGGGGAAGTAAGCCTGGGGACTGAGTGGCTGGAGACAGCAACGTGAAAGCAGGTGTTCAAGTTGCATGTGTAATGTGACAGACCGAACTCCATTCAAAACTCTCGGCGTTTTAAGGTTTCCTTGCATTTCGGCAACATGAAAATGCGTTAAAGTGTGATTTAAACACCTCGGTAGTGTTAAAAGGCTATTTTTAAAAATTCGGCATGAAAAATAAAACGGAACAACTCTTAATGTAAATAAAATCTGAACTTTTATCACAGCTAGCCAGCGCCCACAACGGTACATTTCAGCGTTCGAGCAAGTTGTGATAACAGGCAACACCACAATAAAAGTAGATTTTTTCAAACCTTGAGCGAGTAATGATTACAATATGTATGCCGAATTAAAAAGAGGCTCAAAGTTAGTCATGGAAAGCTGTAAGATAAGTTCTATTAAGTGTAGTTTAACAATAGGAGAGGATAATGTTAGAGTTGACAAATTTTTAAACGGAGTTTGGCGAAGGTGTGTTTTAACTGCACAAACTCGAAAAAAGACAGAGAAAGCAACGTAAATATATGTGTTCTCCACATTAGTGACTACTGCCCACATTGTGCTAGCTTGTAGATGCAGTTTACTCTGTCACTTGTCTTCCCACAGTCCGGCTACAACTAATTACAAGCCCTGCAAGTGCTGAAAGCAAACACCACCACAACCACCGCCGACTCGAAACCACCAGAAAGCCATATAACTCGCACACAGCAAAAGCAAAAGCAACTTACTTTAACTCCAATGAATGAAACTCCTGTGTCCCTCCGCTGTTCTCATCGCTTCTGCTCCTTTAAATCAAACCACGTGTTTTTCCTCCGTGTCTCAGAATAATTGTGGAACAACAGGAGCGTTTTTATGAGGTTTTGTCCCGACGCGCTTTTGTTATGATAATCCCCAAAAGCCCATAGACTCTAATATATGCTGCAGATATCTGAGGGTTCACAAAGGGAGCTGTCTGCTTGCCCACTTGTTAAAACACGGGCTCATCCACTGGTGCGTTGGTATATCCCAGTTCATTCAAACCAGTGCGGGAGTTTACAGTCATTGTAGTGTGTGTCCATTGTCTCCGTCCCCGCGGCTCATGGAGTGAAGACGCTGTCTCACAGTACCGGGACTCCTGCAGGAGACAGCTGGCTCACAGTCATGTCTCTGCCCGGGCTGTCAGAGGGAAGGACTGAGGGAGAAACCAGAGGAGGAGGAGGAGGAGCAGGAGGAAGAAAAGAAGGTGGAGATCCTGAGTCACAGCTGTGCAATGAGAAAGAGACGGAGAGAGGAGGAAGAGGAGGAGGAGGAGGAGGAGGACGACTCCCACTGGGTGACACACATCTTAATCTACACTAGAGGAACCCATCTGATCAACAACGTTTATAGATTCATCCATCATGTTAATGTCAGACTGAGTTTATTGTTTTGTTTTACTTTATACCTGCCGGGTCAATAAAGTTGATTTGAATTGACAGAGAGCCAGAGGAAGGTGTGTCCCTCTCATATCACACTGATATCACTTTATTAAAACAACAAAGGTGAAGCCTCAGGTATGTCCAGTATGTGAAGGTCATAAACACACATTAGGGACTGTTCTCTGTTTATCAGAGCAGTGGGGTGTGATGTTTTTGGTTTGTTTTTGAGCCTCCTCAAAGCGACACACATATTTTTCCTTAAGCCTTCCTGAGTGCCTGGCAGAAAATGCACCACCCTCCCTCCACAATTAATTAGTTATTAATTTTTTAAGACGTACTCTTTGGTGTTTGAAAGTAAAAAGCTGAAGACAAAATCCTGGAGTTGAAAAAAGCCTCGGTTTTTCACTAATTTTTCACAAATTCTAAGTTTTAAATGAGACCTCAAATAAAATGATTTTAATTTTTTCTTAAAAACTAGTATTTTAAGTTTAGATTTGTTTATTTATTTATTTATTTTTTTTCTGACGGAGGCGTTCGTGCACATGTCCAGAGAAAATTGAACGACAGTTTCTGTTTTTACAGTTTCTGACTGATAAATGGTGTAATTTAGGTGATTTTGCATCTTTTCTTTAGAAATTGGCGGTAAAATAACTACAAAATACAACCATTTAAATCTATACCACCCTCTCCTAAGCCAAAATAAAAAAACATAAGTCACTCCCCTGCACTTTTACATACCTCCTCCTTTTTGCACCACCCCTCCTCCCTCATAAGTAGCAAACAGTCCCTTACGCCACTTTCCAGCTGTACAATAAAACCACTATCATCTGACTTTTAAATGTAATGGGAAAGGTTACAATCCGTATTCACACCCTGTCAAATGACTCTGTAGTGGTAGTATTTATCAGCTGCTGCTCTGATCGGCATTGATGATAAATTGACTGCACTTGTATAGCGCCTTTCTAGTCTTCCGACCACTCAAAGTACTTTTACACTACATCACAGTCACACACTGGAGGCCGAGACTAGCATATATGGTGCCACCTGCTACTCAGTAACCATTCACTCACTCCCACACAGTGTTGGAACAGCCATCAGGAGCAATTTGGGGTTCAGTATCTTGCCCAAGGATACTTCAACATGCAGACTGGAGGAGCCGGGGATCAAACCCCCTGATCTTCCAATTGGTGGGCGACCCACTCTACCTCTGAGCCACAGCCGCGCCTTGATGGAAACACAACACTTGGGTGAACGTGTTAATTTTAGCTCCTTTACCGGCAAGATGCAATGACACGCCACCACACAAACCATCCTCCTCCACCCAAGCAGCGCTTGAACATCGATTCAAATGAGTCTGAACCCAATAAGTAAGAGATGTACAAAAAGGCGAAACTGCTGTAAAGTTTTCACTGGCCTCCATGCTGCTTTCTACTGTTTACTAACCTGTTTTGCGCCCTGTCTGTGATGTCGAACATGATGCACACAAAAAAATCCCACACCGACAGAAAGGCAGGTTTACTGTCAATGGGAAAGTCTTAAGCCTATTTTATGCCGGTGTCTTCCAGCCACATTATTAATTTATGTTACATATCATATTGCCAAAACAGGACTTCAGAATGAGAACAGGCTAATTTTTTACAGGCTGAGTCATTCCCCTAATGACGAGTAAATGAACTTGATGTGTGAGAGTGTACCTTTAAAAATTTCAAAAATAATCAATGAGTTACACATGTTTAATTAGCCCACCTTATAAACCTAGTGTCAGATACTGAATGGTACCAATCGTGTCGTGGGTTATTACAACTCTACTCCCAGTTTGAAAACCAGCTCGTCTTTATGTCCTCAGTTAACGTTGAGATTTTGACCCGAGCCTCCTCTTCCCCTCGTGCTCCTCCTGATAGGCTGAATCAAGTCGACCAACCTTTATCCCTTTAAATCATCAGCTCATCGTGCTTTGAACAAACTGGCTTAGTTTTTACATGCCCCTTTATTGTGTGGATTCCCCTCCCCCGCCTCTTCTGATTTATGTTGTAAATCCAGGCAGATTGCTGCTAAAAACTATCTGCGCTCATTTTTCCTTTTGTAACAATACTGACTTGTTGCTGCTTGATTTCATACTAACTGTAACGCTGACAAGTCGAAGCCAACAACCAGAACAACAAAAACACTGCAGGCATCAGATCACCTGTGACACACACCAGCGTGTAGTCATAGCTCACTATGATGCATCCTCTGGACTTTACCTCAGTTGTCTTGTACAGACATTATTACTCACATAATGTACACAACTCAGGGGAGTGGTCAGATGTTGTGTAACCAATCGTGTCTGATCCACTTCCTGCTGTAAAATTAGATCTGTATCAGCCTTCATCATCATCAAAGGAAGCAATACCACCTTGTCAACGGTCGACTTTCATGACGACTTCAGCTCTTCCCACTGTCATTAACTCTTCCAGGACGCTCCCTGTGAACTCGGGTTTACCCTCATTCTTCCACCTGAAACCCCCTCTGGGGCTGAAGTGGGATCTGTGTGTGGCAGAGGGGCAGTATAAATAGCCCTGTGTCCCTGCTCAGGTTACTCAGCCACAGCCCAGGTTGAAATACCAGAAGACAGAGGGACACACTGACGACACACATGTTCTTCTCCACATACGTCACAAAGTCACACAGGAGCTGCAGTGAACATTTAAAGGAGGTATCAGTGTGTATTGTCTGTGCTGTAGGTGAGGACCCATCGGAGAATGAGAGATAACACCACAGTGTGTGATGACACAGCAGCTCAGAGGGAAGTTCACTTCCTGTGAGTAATGATGAGTAGTGTCGCTTTAACTCAGTCTGGTAACACGGCGTGCTCCCTCCGAGGCTCTGATGCAAACCTCGATGAATTTCCATGACTGAGCTGAATCAGTTACACGGTTACAGTTTTACTTCCTCTCTGATTTGTTTAAGCAGCACTCAGCAGGGTTATGATGCAAATGTTGGACAGAGAGACAGAGAGCTCGCCCACCTGACTGAGAGCTGGTATAAGAACCATCTCCAGCCTGGTGACGAGAGATCAACATTCTGTATCAGTCCGGACTTGATGCCTCCCGAAACACTTCCCAGAAATTAAAAATCCAATCAGGGCCAATCAGAGATCTGCACCATTGTTGATAACGTAGTTGACGACATAAAATGCAGGCCGCAGCTTGCAGAACAGTAATGGCAGCTCCCGAAGCAGCAAGTGCTACTCTAACATTAATACACACAGCAATAAGTGAAGTTATTGCAGAAATAGAGTCAATAACAACAGTTAAACAAGAACAACAGCATGCACTCGTAGAGTTTCTCAGAGGAAAAGACATTTTCACTATTCTTTCGACTGGATTTGGCAAAAGCTTGATTCATTAACTTGCTTCATTGGTGATGAAGATGTTCCCTGTGTTTTGTTACAGTGACTGGCTGAACCACTTTGTCTATTAAGGCGAGTAGTCCCGCCCACTGAAAGTGTCCAGACTCACAGACTTTGCGGGCACGTTCCCGTACTTTCTGCAGACTTCGGAGAGTCCCCGAAGGGCGCAGACTTCAGCAGACCTCACTGACTGTATTGCCCATAACTCATTGCAGTATGGTCATGCAGGGTCAGATGAGCAGACAGAATGTGACAGCCGTTGCAATGATTGTAAGCCTTGCTGGAACGTTTTCATGGCAACAAATAAAACAGTCTCGAGGCCTGTGTATCAGCGGCTTGTGGTCTACGCCCTCGCAGACTTTACGTGATGACAGTGAACTCATCGCAGTATGTACGACTGAAGTCCAAGCAAGCTCAGTCCTCAAGTCCAGAGGGTGAACATTTGGATTCAGTCTTTGCAGTGGGTTCAAATGCAACTTTCTGGCCTGGACACAGGCAACAGGAGGGGACGCATTTGATCTGATTTCACTTTGTTGTCTTAAAAAACTCTGAAATTGCATCCCAGGATGTCAACTACACACATAAATACATTTAAACAAATAACAAAATCATACACATCCCAACTGACAAATAAGCTCCTTAACCTGCTCAGTTGAGCCTGTGGGACTCTAAATCTTCTGTGTGATGGCAAAAGCTTCTTCAAATCATGTGTGAGAGGGGTCGGACGTAATATTACCAGCCAGAGAAAACATATTTTTAGGATACGCAGTTTGGAAACTTGACTCAAGCACTTGAACCACAGCCTTTGAGCAGATACGCAGCAGTCTAGTTTTAAGCTGAACAGCAACAGAAAGACAACTGTCCCATGCACTGACTCCATACTGCACTCTGTATTATAGATCAGAAAAACAGTAACAAGATCTATTTGTTTGCCCCAAATGACCTCAGCCTCCAAAAATAAATATGTTGTTGCACCTTACTACTAATGTGATCGAAATGTGCACTCCAGGACAAAGCAGCATCCACATCAGTGCCTGAATATGTCAGGTGTGTGCCTCTAAACAGAACAGGCTCTATCCCTGCTCATCTAACAACACTGCAATGAGAGTAAGAACCAATGTAGAGTATACGTTCTGCTTTATTTTTCTTTACTGATACATTTGCAAAATTCCCTTATGCTCCCATCAAAAAGTCCATAATCAGCCAAATCTCTCTAGTTCTATTATCTTGTGTCTGTTGAGGCATCTCGGCCCTCGCCTCCCTCCTTTACCTTTAAAGCAATCCTGTACCATTTAAATGCCAATCCCAGGGGGTGATTTTCGTAAACTCGTCCAGTCTAAGAGCCACCCAGGCTGAGGCAGATTGAAAATCAATTCATCTCTCCCTCTGGTTTCTTCAATACGTGTGCATGCCTGAGCACAGCAAAGCTCGCTCTGTTAACTCATTAACACAGGAACCTCAGGCTGTTCTTAAATCGATGTCTATTTAAAAGCACAGACTGTGCATTTTATCGAACAGACCTGCTGGCTCGGACGCTGCGTTTTCATTGACCAGGTGCACAGCTGATGGATGGATCGCTTACAGTAACCGAGATCGTACACATCAGCAGGCAGGTAAAATTATAGCCCACACATGCTTTAACGTCCGGTCATTGGTTTCCGTTAATGGTTTTTCTACAGCGGAGAAAATCCACATCTTTAAATGAGCTTATTTCAATTTCAATTTCAATTGTCCCTCGTATTTGAAACAGTTTTTGACTCTGTGTTATTGCTCATATCCACTCAGACATATGCAACATCCCTTTGTCTTTGTCCCCAGAATTTTCAAAGAAGTTGGCTGAAGGTCACCACGATACAAAGCTCCGTCCGACTGCAATCATCTTCCTCTTTCCTTCAGATCTGTTAGCTCTTTCTGCTGCTTCAGCACTTCTTTATATTCTCAGAACAACTTGCTCATGTTTTAAAGTCATCGTACTGAGAACTGCTACGTAACTATTCGAGGTCATGGTTTCCAGTTTTTCTTGTATAACAGCCGAGGGCAGGGGGTGATGTCTGTATCTGTGTTTGCAGTGTATGTTTGTTGGGAGGGATCCCCTTGAAAATGAGGTGCTACACGTGAAGGTGCTATCCTGGGACAGACGAGCTGCTTCCTACCTTGTGACAGGCGGGTGGGCTGTGTGACCTGCAGCCCATCTATCGCACAGAGGTTTCCACAGGGGTGCAGCGTGATGACCCCTGACCTGTTCTCTATGTAGCAGTGCTGGGCGCCCACTCCGGGGCCCTGGATGCTGATGTCCATGGGGCCATGACCCAGTGTGGTCCGACCTGAAGGGAGGAAGAGTTAGAACAACACCTGATGAGGACCACAACTGATTATAAAAACATAAAGAGTTAGGATAAAACTGATTATTGGGCTTTCTCTCCATTATAATGATATGAAATAAAATGTTTTGTAAGCCTCTGTATTATAAGATTATTCTCTTTAGATATACCTGATAGTTTTGGATATGTAATCTTTACTGCAACTTCACTACAAAGAGCACGGTGCCTAATTGTAATAGTTTTGACTAATGATGAATTATAGCATATTTTAGGACAATATTACCTGTAGGAAATGTTCAGAGAAACTTTGGTAAGAAAATAAACCTGGAACAATACAGTTGAGGAGGATGTTCCCCCCATCACCAGTGAAAATTACGCCCTTGAGCAGCAGGAACAATAGTAGTTGTAATTCCCTCCAGGGCTCGGTAAAATGTCATAGGTAACAAACAAACACACTTTCACACACACACCATCCTTGCCTGGACATGACCTCTGGAATCCCCCTGCATACCAGCCTGCAGAGGCACAGACAGACAGGAAGGCCAGCAGACACACAGGTACAGACACACACACACTCAGACACACACAAACACACAGACAGAGGGGCATCATGCAAACAGGCAGAGCAAAGGCCAAGAAGTCACCAGACAAACACATGATGAAGCCTGCCTGCAGGGCGGACTGAGAGACAAAGACGAAAGACAGATGCAGAGGTGATAACAGGCTCAAGGTAACAGAGAGTGTTGTTGTTGTCCTTTGTAAAAGACTGTAAGTGTGATTAAAATCATATAAAATAAGCTTAATGTCATGAAGCTTGTCTGGAAACAATGATGTGAAGTTATAACTTTCCGTAACCATTTCTGTCTGACTGAATGATGTAAGTGTATTAACAAAGCGTCCTCAGAAGCTCTTTAAACAGTGTATTTTGTAACGCTGACATCAGCTGCTCTGATCCTCTACGTCACTCTCTGGCGCTAACTGGTGTGCTGGTGTCACAGCAGATGTCTCACCCTCGGGCAGCGGCAGCAGGGTGATGGCTGTACTCAGCCGTCCACTGCCCAGGCTGACCAGGTGGGGGCGCTCTGCTTGGAACTTCAGCCCCTTTCCAGTCTCGTATAGGTCCAGAGGAGTGCTCTGAAAAGAAGGTCACAAATAAACTGTGAGTTAGATGTAATCCTGAGCTTGGATAAATGAGGCTTTGGTTCAGCAACAGTTTGGAGTTAATGTTCTGTTCAGACTGACGGGTTCTTTTGCCAGGAAAACAGAAACATTTGTGGAATATGTGGTGAACTCATAATCACAGAAGGGGATGTTCATAATGAGGGTGGTTATAAAAATCCTTCTTGGTGTGTTTTTATTTCCATTTAATGTTGTATTTGTTTCCTTTAAAAGCAGTTTTATGATAAAACATGCAGCAAATTGTATCACAGTTTTTAAATAAATTGATAAAACATGTATTGTGCAACAAATAACTATTTGAAACACTTATAAAACGTATTCCATGCTGCAAGTGCTATAAACGAGCAACAGTACCAATAGTCCCTTTTACACTGCCTGGTCAAGGTTGGGAATATCACACTGTTATGCTGCCTCGCTGTGATGTATATAAGATAGTGTTGCGGAATAAAGGGACATAGTTGTCACACCTTTAAGCCACCACAAGAGGTGGTAACAGCTCTGAAACGCTGCCTGTATGAGCAGGACAGCCAGCAGGACGGGACCAAGGGCAGGACAGGTGTATCTCTTAGCTCGTTTCTGCACATACTACGTTACCCAGAAACCCTTGTGTGTGAGTCTCAGTAACAAATCACATCAGATAAACACCATCCCAGCACTGCAGAATCAAAACGGGCGTGACGGGCATGACATGTAGCTCAGCAGCATCAGCCTCTAGTGTGATGTAAACATATTGGCAGTGCTTTATAAAAAATCTTGCCACCTTGCAACCTATATGACCCCGTGGTGGATCACATGTATAACACTTTGTCAAAGCGTCAAACTTTTGCCACCCGTGATCCGATCCTGCCCTGCTGTCCTGTTAAAACAGACACCGTTATGGCGCTGTTACTACCTGCCTGGGTGGATTAAAGACGAGACCACTCTGTCCCCCCATTCCACAATAATACGTTATGTACACAACGGTAAGGCTGCTGAACGGCACAACACTAGCGGGCTAAGGGGCTACTTTGACAACGTGTTACGGGTGTGACCCATTGCTGTTAGCAGTTAGTGGCTAACTCAGAAAAGAAGAACATCGGCTGTAAATGACCAAAAATTGGGTAAACAATGAGAGCGCCTTACCCTCTGATCAGAGGACGAGATCAGCCGCCAATCAGAGAGATGGTAAATAATTATTGCTGCCATGTTCGCCATTTTTATTGTTTATAAAGCGCTGCTGACGCATATGTTTTAAATCACACTTGAGGCCGATGCTGTATTGTTATATGGCCTGTTTTGATTCTGTGATACTGGCATGCTGTCTTTAATCACACACAGGAGCAGAATGATGCCGGCGATGTTTGGTTCTATGTTAAAATGCAAAGGAGGCATAAAGACGGGACTTTGTAGCTATAGCGCCATCTCTGTGTAAAAAGGGACCACTGACTGACTTGGAACATATACAATACACTGAAAGCCTTCACAAAGGAACTGTAAATCACAGCTTTGTAGACATTGCAACATACTGTGTGTCATCTTTACCTCTAAAAGTAAAGAAGTCACATCCTCTGTCTCTGTGTGCATGACTCTGTCTGGACTGTGAACAGGCCATGAGTGGGACCTAATCAGGGATCATTTCCTGTCCATTAGCTGCACTAATTGGTTGTGCACGACACAAACGTTGTGAACATGTCGTATTAGAGGAGGGATAACACTCATAATATTTGTGTCCTGCACAAACGGCAGTTTTACTGCTTCACTAATGCACCGGACCTACAGAGAGAGGTTCATCCTCCACTCTGGGGACGAGCCTGAATGTCTTCACTATGGGAGGTCATTTCCATAGCTGGCTGCTCCGGCTGTTTACATATTCCTCCACACACTGAAGGAAGTGTGTGTGTGTGTGTGTGTGTGTCGTCTCCCCCCTCTCCCCCTCGCAGCTCTGCCTAAAGCACCACCGTGTGCTCTCGGCACAGCAAGGGGGAAGGGATGTCGCCATAGCAACAGCACTCCGCAATTAAGAAACATGAAGCTCCTGGAGGGCGTTCAACAAGCTAACTTGTGATGAGCACTTTTCAGCACAGGGACGCCCAAACATAAAGACAATCCTGCTTTTTAGTCGTCTTCTTATTGTCAGATTACTGCGAGTGCGGAGCAGAGTTTTTGGCTGAGGTGCAGCGAAATGTGTTATGTTGTGTTTTCGTCTTTGTCTCTGAAGCTTTACCTCCCAGGGTTTGACATAATGAAACAAATTACTCCTCCTGTTGAGTAACATCCATTATTCTGAAGAGAGGAAAGAAAAAATGTTTTTGCATATCAAAGGGACACATTCACCAGGATGGCCCTCAGGACAATGTTTCAGTTTTCAGCTGACGGAGTGGATTTATCACATATTAAGGATGGTATGGTCCCAAACATTTAAAGGTCCAGTTTGCAGGATTTAGGGGGATATATCAGTAGACATATAATATCATATAGTAAGTATGTTTTATTTAGTGTATAATCACCTGAAAATAACAAGTGTTGTGTTCCCCTCACCTTAGAATGATATCTACATAGGGAGCGGGTGAGGCTTTCAGTGAGGTATGGCGTCATCATTTAGGATCCACTACTTACCAAATAAGTTTCACATCACAGCACATGATTATGATGATTTATTATTTTGAAAGCAGACTTTGGTCACTTGTGCTGATGAAGCTCTGTGCCAGCTGAAGTGTTAAATGAACTGTGAGTGGGTGTGGAGCCGCTCGCTGGCATTGATTTGCATTTTAAAACCTGCATCTTTGTGTTCCACTTCTGGAGCCCTTACATTTGTTATTTACAACCTGTGCGCGATCACTGACCCGGCCTCTCAGCTGGTTAGCTAGCCGTGTGTGTCCTAATAGGATTATGTGATTGTGGTGGTGCCGTCGGTGGAGTGGGGTCAAGCCTAAGAGGATTGCTGAGATAGAGACTGGCAGGGAGGCACTGGGAGGCTTATTGGGAGTGATGGGAGGAGAGGGGAGGTGCCAGTGGGGCAACACTGCAGGAGTCACGCTGCCTCATCTGCTGTGCGCTGCTGCTCCCATGTGGTGCACGCAGCAACAGCCTCTGTACATACAGGGTGTAATGCACATGTCTGAAGTAAATACTTTATGTCTTCTACATTTATGACTTATATTGTATTTGATTAGGTTTGTGCAGCACAAATCCTTATTGACAGAAACTTGTTATTCTATGTATCTAAATCTGTTTTTTGTCATTTTATTGTTCTAAATTCAGAGTATGTCTGTGCATCATTTCTCTGTTTACTTTTCTTATTCTTTTTTTTATCTTATCTCTTATTAAAGATTCAGATTTGAAAAACAGAATGTATCTGACACTTTGACACTGAATTCTTAGCCTCTTTTACGTCACCTGTTCAAGGCAGGAATATCACACCATTATTCCGCTTTGCCAGCAACAAGGTAAGTACCACCAGGTTCACACTGGACTCTGAAGTATTGCGAAGCACGCTGATTTATCGTCGTGCGCTGCCCGCTAGCTTTCAGCTCTCATGGTAACGATTGGGCGGTTCACACTGGATGCGGCACCTAGTGCCCAGGCTGGCTCGCAATCTGCAGCAATAGTTTCGGTGTCTGTTTTTTTTTTCTGCAAGCCAATCTGGAAGGCACACTGAAAAATGACTGTAAATTATATAAAGTGTATTTTAAATATGATATAAATTATCTGGGTATGATAAGTGATAGAATATGTATCCCATGAACCCACAATGTGGCAGTTGTGTCTAACAGAGTGATAGAGACAAGCAGAGCTACACACACACTCTCAAACACACAGGCACACAGACACACACACAAACAAGCAGGTGGAGACACAGCTCTTTGTGTGTTTTAAACAGAGCACAGAGCAGAAAAGCACTTCTGTTATGAACAGCCAGGCGACTGCTGACGAGCGGCTGTGCAACAAACTAACAAATCGCTGTGCTTTTGTGTCCAGTGTGAACCCAGTGTGAGTTGGGGCCAGCCTGCAGGATGAAGATGTGAGTTGACAAGTGTTACGTGTGTGACTCACTGCCAGGAGATTTAAAAAACAGCTATCAGCAGTTAGCAGCTAACTCAAAAATGAACCACAGCTGCGTATGTTATAAGCAGTTACAGGCAACCTACTTTCATTTAAAATGAAATGGTAAAAAATGAACTTTTCGAGAAAAGTCTTTGTCAGTAAAAGGTTTCTTAATATCTCAAACACTTGTGTTTAACGTCACAACCGACACACCTCTTTCTCTCCTCGGATGCCATCATGCTGTGTAAAATCACACACTTGAGCAGCATGATGCTGCTGCTGTTTATCTGTGTAAAAATGTGAAGGCAGTATGAAGAGTGGACTTCATAGTGGCAATCTCAGTGTAAAAAGGGCTCTTAGGGTGAAAAGGCAGGACACATAATTGCAGATAAGGGGGAGAAGTAATAGAAGAAAAGTATGAACCATCTTGATGCCATTGCTCTAAAAAAATGCACAAATATTCATACATATTGTATTTACATGTCCTTGTTTTGCAAGGCATGTGATGACCAGTGAGTCCAACGGCTCAAAAAGAGGTCAACTTTAATTCGTGAACTTGCCATTATGTCTTTCTTTCCACTGTCCAGCTGCCACTGGTTGGTTCTGTAGCCAGCACAGAGAAAGATTTACTTTGCTTTGTCTACAGTTACACATTAAAGAATAATTTTTCTGTTAAGCATTTGGACACATTAAAGTTTAATATCTCCAATTTGCTATATTCTTATATATGTTCCTGTTTGCCTCGCAGTAGCAACGTCCCAGTTTCCCTACAAGAATCATTAACATTTAATCTAAGCATGTTTTTTCTCCCATCTTTTGTTCCCTCTGACTCCTATACATGCCCACATGTTTACTGGTGTCACTTTTATGGACATTGTATAGATTGATATTAATTTCTAACTCCAACCTTAACCTCTGACCCCCGAGTCATTTTCTTCCCAAGTGGGGACACAGCTTTTGTACCATTTGCACAAGTTGTCCCCAATTAACTGGTCTTTAGTCTTTAGTGTCCCAGAAAGTAGCCTCAGTAACGCACACACACACACGCACACACACACTGCGCTTCCCTTAATGCCTGATAGGATTGTCAGGCCCAGCAGGTGGGAAACGCACACAACCAATCTGCGGGCCTGTCTAATTACTGACTCTGGCAGAAGAGATTCCTGCTTTACAGCATACTGACATATGCTGTCAGGACGCGTCCCAGCTGTACCGCCTGACCTGACCTGCCGCCTCGTCACTCAGTGAAGCCTTCAGCTGTGTGTTCAGCATCCATGGAGAGTTTCAGTGCCAAAAATCTGCCAGAGGAGCCAATGTGGTGACATTTAGCATCAATGGATGCAGTTATCAGGAGAAGAGAGTGCTCAGTGTGTGTGTGTGTGTGTGTGTGTGTGTGTGTGTGTGTGTGAGTGAGTTCACACTGGAAACATGGAACAAAACTGTAACACTGATAACAAATGACTGTGTTTTTCTGTGATGGTTACTGTCTCTGGCTCTTTCTGTCTGACTTAAGGCTGATTTATACTTGTGCAGCAGTGGGGCTCTTTAAGGTGCTATAAAAGTTTGAAACAACACCCAAAATACATGGTTTAATAGCAACAATATAAAGCACAAGTACACAAATCGGCTCTGTTAGAACTCACAAGATTCACAAACAAACACTTGTCTTTATCTGGACACTTTTTCCCCACAAATACAACATGCTAACGTTATTAGCACAAGCCTATGGAATTTTACATTGTATTAATTAGCCCAGAGGCTAGTGGAGTTTTCCTCTACTCATTTGAAACCAGGAACAACAGCAACATTTAACAAAGGTAACGTTACATAATTTGGCTCCATTACAACTCACAAGGTTCACTGACAAAACAACTGTCTTATATTAAACTTGTTTTTCCTAAGAGTAGAACATGCTAACGTTATTAGCACAAGCCTATCGCATTTTACATTGTATAAATTAGCCTAGGGGCTAGCTGAGTTTTTCTTTACTCATATGAAGCCAGGATAAATCACACACAAGACTTAAAGTGTTATTTTTGTGGAAGCTTTATTGTCTTCACAATGTATTGTTTCTTATCTGTGAAATAAAGTAAATAAAAGCTTTGTTTCCACTGAGGGAAATGGTTTCAGCTTACAGAAACAGACAGGAGGCGTCACTGTGACATGTAGTTATATTTCTGGGGTGACGCACTTCAGGTTACAGCACAGGCTATGGTGTAAGGTACGCGTCCACGCAAAGCCTACGCCAAAAGTACAGCATCAATTCGACCCAGAAGTATAAACACCCCTTTACTCCTTCCCTCCATCTCCTCCCCATTCCCCACATCCCTAACACACACACACACACACACACACACACACACACACTCACCTTTAACACCTGGTGGGTCTGCCGTCCACACTCAGGCATGTTCCTGTTCAGACGGTCCATATCCACTGAGTTGTCCACAGCTCCCTGCGACACATGAAGGTCCTGCGGGAGGAAATGAGAACATCATTCATGAGAACATCATATAATCCAGACAGTGGGTGATAAAAGTCGTCATGTGTGACTTCATCTCAAGTTACAGCATCAAAATCTTGTGTGTTTTGCGTAGTCGTGGTCAAATCTGTAACCATATTTAGCGGGATTCCCCCTCCCCACTCTGACTACACACTAATGTGTCAAGGTGTGATTCATGCTGTGAGTGCACACACACACACACACACACACACATAACAGATGGCTGATGGCATTTAGCAACACACTGTGAGGAAGTAACACACTTAAATCACACACATTTAAATGTCTTGGTAGTTGACACATTCAGTGGAAATCAGCCGTGTTGGCTGCTCTCTTGTCTCTCAGTCTCTATGAAAACAAACACACACACACACACACATACACACACACATACGCTGTACCCAGATCCCACAAATTCCTCCTTTCTTACTCAGTCATTTTGAGGTATTTCCATCAAGTCAGCACTGAACAAATGGCTATAAATATTTTCCCTGTCTATATCGGTGCACTTGTTAAGTGGCCAGTCTGTGACTATATGTGAGAAAACACTTCTGAAGTCATTATATGAGATGTGAGAAGCTTGTGGTTGTAGGGAAGCACAGAAAACCACACGGAAAGGTTAGAAAACACATAATTACAACAATCACAGAGGAGCAGAGTGTACCCGGAGTCATTTGCATGCCTAAAATGTTGTGCAGCAGGGATGGAAAATATGTTTCTGATGTACTCTGCCCTCAGGATAACAAAACACTGCTGCAATATCATCATATTTGCTCTCCTGACAGACCCGTGAAATGATATTCAGGGGAGGCAGCCTCGGGGAAGCCTCAAACAGTAAATCACAAAACAGCCAGAAAATAAAAACAAATGTTGGGAAAAACTCTATCTGGAAACACTTTGTGCAATATGAAACTCTCCTCTGAGCCAGAAGCTGCAAGAATTCTGCAAACTACAAACTGATTCCCCCCCTCAGGTTTTATACAGTGTCTCTCATGTGAAACTACAACCAGCTTTTCAACCTGTCTCTAAATATAATAATTACCTTCCTCCAGTTGTCCAGCACATGCACAGCCTCCATGGTAACGAGCTGCTCCTGGCTCCTAACTGACCAGGACACCTCTAACACTGCAGAGTGGACACTATTTCTATAACGTGTCCTTTTCCCATGAAACACAGATTGTCTCTTTGTCTTGCTCACAGTTCTTTGTCTAAAGCTACCAGCGCAGGATCCTCCACAAACTCCCATTCAGGAGGTGGACCTGTTGCTGCTTGCTCCACTAAACCAAGACCTACATTCCTGACTGGCAGCACCAAAGTCCCAGATAACACAGACACGTGTGTGTGTGTGCGTGTGTATGTTAGTGTGCGTGTGTTTAAGCGCTGATCCAAAGAGAGGAGGAGAAGAAAAGAGGAAGGGGGGAAGAGAGAGTGATGACTGAAATGATTGATAAAAATAAAGCTCAGAAACAAAGTGGTGAACATGCTGATGGAGGAGGACGAGCTCTGTAAATATGCACAATGCAAATGTTCCACAATGCCTGAACACTGTAAAACCCTATTCAATTAAGTCAACTTATTCTTTTTTTTTTTTGCAGCTTGCACGCAAAACTTTTAGTTGGGTACAATACAGTTACATAAAATTTTTGAGTGCACCAGACACAAAATAAATGTCATGACCTTTTTCTGACAGGAATTTATGTCAATTTAAAACATTTTTTGAGCATTTAATTCTATATCAAATGATAATAAAAACAATGCGTACACTTTTTAGATTGATTTTTTTTTAAAATTTCATTGAACTATAAAAATATAATATGGCGTTTTTAGATTTCTCGATTGCAAGAATAAGGCAGATGAATTCTGAACCAGGAAGTGCACTTTATTTCACCTCAACAACTTAGATATTAGAAACTCTAACATCCACACAGGCAGGTGGTCACCAACTCTCTAACCCCTTTTACTGTTAGTAAACAGTATGACGTTTTTCGGTGGGCGGGGCTTAGCTGGAGGCAAAACTATTCTTCACAGACATTAGCTATCGCTAGCTAGCAAGTTCTGTTGGCTCTTTTTAGACAATGGAGGAAGATGATGGGAGTACCCGTGCAACAAAAGTGCCCTCTTGGATGCCTCAGAAAGCACAACAAAGTGCCTTCTAGGGTGAAGAAAATGTGACAGTGCTCTTTAGGGTGCCATTAAATGGAGAAACTATGATTAAGTGTCCCATGAGGTGCCTTTTAAATAGAGAAAGTGTGATGAAGTGCCCTCCAGAGTGAGAAAACGCAGTGCCATATAGGCTGCCCTACGTGCTAGAAAAATGTTCCACTTGCTGGTGGCCCGGCGTCACTGGCAGCCTTTTTATGTTTTTCCGCCCCGCCCCTCAGTCAACCTGACTCCGCTATTGCATGTAGACATCTAGGATTATGCTGAAACTTCAGCAAAGGCATTTACAATATTAAAGAGGCAACAGATAGCATTTTTTCCTAAATATATCATTATGAAAATAATGTGGGTTGCACAGGGTAGTGGCCACAGTAAAATCAGACTATCAGCGTTTACATAGGTTAATTAGTGGCTTTGCAATCTTTGTAATAAGCTTCTGCCACCGGGGGCGAAATTTTGTGGAAAAAATCTGCTTTACGGCAGGAAACGCGTCATGTATTGCGAAACTGGTCGGTCAGCCAATCAGGGAGTGGAGCTGGTCCTTATGAGGAGTTGGGCATGAGATAGTTGAGTCACGAGCACAATGGCAGACGGACAAAGTTTGGAGACAAGTGAAAAACGGCCTGGCAAAAGAAAAGCAGCTCCTCTGTGTGAGGAGGCAAAGAAGAGCAAAAAGGAGAGTGATAAAAGAAGAGGAAAAACAAGAGTAAACCTCAGTCAGACGTTCAAGAGATGGAGGGAGCTCCGTGACCCAAGAGGCTTCAAAACCCATGTCCAGCTAGCTTTCTTTCTAATGGATCAGTAAGTAACACGGCTAAATGTTAGCTAGACTAGAGAGGACTGTACTGTACTGGCTGCTAGTTCATTCTTAGCTGGCCAGCATCGCAAATCGCCGCAACCAGGGAGCGGGTAGCGAGTGTTGGTCGGCTGACATCCTGGTTGCCATTCTACGGCAGCCCTCGGACAGTGATACCCCCCTCCCTTCCTTCTGTTCTCTTCTCACGGAGGCAGCTATCAACGGACATCGCCCAGCTAAGTTACGCCCAGCTAAGTGAACACTGGACTTTGTTTCCCATTCAATTTGAGCTCCAACCGGCCGCATGGTTTCCATACGGTAGCGTTTATTCTAGAATGGGGACTGTTTACATGTGCATATTGGTATAATTCCACTGTGTCTACTGTTGTTTGTACTGATACTGTACATATTGGTATCATTTACTGTGAGTTGTTTGTACTGGTACTGTGCATTCTGCTATAATTATTTGCATTACTGTTTGTTTTTTCTTCAGATAAATCTGATAATTATTGCTTGGTCTTTTCATACATATACAGTACATAGGTATACCGGTGGCTTTACAGCCTACATTTTATTTAATTTAGAGAGTCTAATAGAGTCATATATTATTGATTATCTCTGATCCCCACGGTCAATTTCAGATTCAGATTTCAGATTCACTTTATTTGTCATTGTCATTGTCATTATTTGTCATACAAAAAGAAACGGAATACTGTTTCTCATCAGCTACACAGTGCATAAAAAGACTAGTAATAAATAAGTTAAAAGGACTAAAAAACAAAAACAGACATCAACAAAAGATAAATAAAATAAATAAAATAAACAACATTCGGACACACCCGGTTGTTGCAACAGTGCGACGCAACACCACTGACACTAGGTGGCACCAAGCTTAAAAAAAAAAATTTTAGATTCCTATCTGTTGCCTCTTCAAGGATGACACCAAAAATGACTTTGTAAAACACACTCTCATTCCGACCTCGTCACATGACGACCTTTGGTCATGGACTTGCCACGTCAACATATGACGTCCAAGGTACCCTGGGTTCATTGGCTGTTGACGTTCTGGGACATCGTATCAACTTCAGCCTGTTACATGTATTGTCAGATTTCAAAATATACTTCCGTTTTCACAGGAAATGTACAGTTTGCATACAGCCTCTTTCAAAATAAAAGCACTACGTCGGTACAACACCGCAGATTGATGTTTTTTTTTCCTACAGCAACAAATGCACGTGGTTACGTTTAGCCAACACACGCACATGGTTAGGTTAAGGAATAAAGAACAGGATTTGGCTTTACAATCTTACAGGAAGTGAATACCGGCAGGTGAAAGTTGGTAGTTGTTAGACCCATCCACCACCCCTCCTGCCCACCCTACTTGGACTTTCACCGCTTTAACTTTCGTTGTTGTCCCACCGTGTTTTATTCAGTCTCTTTTTCCAACTCTGTGCAGACTCATTTGGATCAATGTTTGAGCGCTGCGGAGACCAACAGGTGGTGGTGGGTCGTTGCATCTCACCTGTAAAGGGGCTAAAATTAGCACGTTTACCCAGGCGATGTGTTTATGCAGTGGAAAAGGGGCTTATTTAAGATAGCTAACTAGCCTGCTGATTCTCAAAGTTTTCAAAATACCACAGTGAGGAAACGATAAATTGGAGAAGTCATTGCCATTTATTTTCTCTTTTTATAGTCCATTGTTTGCTGTTAAATTAAATTTCCTGAACAAGAGCTCAGCTCCCATATTGCATGTGAATACTATGGTGTTTGTTCCCACCACATCAAAGCCCATTACTCTCCGACTGTGGGAGGACGTCAGCAGCTTTTCTTTCTCTCAGATCCAGAAACTCTCACTGGACACAAAGAAGTCTCAATCTCTCCATTTCTTTCTTTCTTTCTTTCTTTCCCTCCCTCTCTCCCCCTCATGCCAGGGCAGAAAGGCTGGCATTGTTTCCTGTAGAGCAGGCATGGATCTCTCCTCACACATGAGAGAATCTCTTTTTTTTTTGAAGGGGTTATGAAAGCGACGGAGGGAGGGAGGGAGGCTCGCCATTTAGCTGGAATGCAAAAATGTAGAAGCAGGGAGGGAGGCGAGACAGCCTGCCAACTCGATGGTGAATAAAAATGTAGATGGGATGAATAATAGAGATGATAGACAGAGAGAAAAAAGGTGAAATGAAAAGCAGCTGCAGGCAGGTTGTTTTTCAAAGGGTTGTCTTTTTCAGTGAACTGATCAACCTGAAGGGAGAGTGAAAACCTTAATTTTGGTCAGATGTCTTAATAATAATCATAAACTTTATTTATATAGCACCTTTCAAACACAGTTACAAAGTGCTGCAATAAAATAGACACACAGCTCAGATAAAGTCAGGATATGCTTTCTTACAGAGGTATGTTTTTAGCAGAGACAGCCTTATATCCTCGGACAGGTCGTTCCAGAGCCTCAGGGCCCTGATGGCAAAAACTCTATCCCCTTTAGTCCTCAGTCTGGACTCTGGACCAAGCAGAAGATCTCAAACTATGTAAAGGTTCATAAGGGACTAACAGGTCTGAAATGTAGTCTGGAGCCACAAGGAGCCTTAAAGGTAATTAATAAGATTTTAAAGTCAATCCTACAACAAACAGGGAGCTATGTAAAGAGGCTAAAACTGGTGTGATGTGGTCGTGCTGCTTGGTTTTGGTTAAATGCCTTGCGGCTAAGTTTTGAATAGTCTGAAGTCATTGCAAGGTTTTTTGATCAAGAGAGGAATAAAGGGCTGCTGTAATAAACAAGACGTGAAGAAATAAAAGAATGTACAACAATTTCTGTGTTTCTAAAAGTTAAACTAGATCTTATTTTTGCAACAATTCTGTGATGATATAAACCTGATTGGAGATGCTTAAAGATTGTTCAAAACATAAATTACTATGAAACATGACACAAAGATTTCTTGCAACAGGCTTTATGTGTTGTGACAGGTGACCAATAGATGGCAGTATTTGTTTTGTGATATGCTGTGACCCAAATACAATGATTTCTGTTTTATTAGAATTGAGCTGAAGAAAATGTAACGACATCCAATTTTTGATATCACATAGACAGTCCTGTAGAGAGCTCAGCATGCTGAGGTCAGTTCGTTTAACAGGAAGGTACAGCTGATTGTCATAAGCATCACAGTGGAAAGAGACACCATGTTGACGGATGACGTCACTCTAGGGGAACATGTATCGTGAGAACAAGATAGGACCAATGATTGAACCTTGAGGCACACCGTGGAAGTAGGCCTAGTGAATAGCTAGAACTGGGTGTCATCAGTGTAACAGTGGAATTGAATACCAAATTTTCTGAAGACATGGCCAGGGTAGATAATAAATACAAGAGGATCTAGGGCAGAGCCCTGAGGAACACCACTGAGAGTTGGATCTGAAATTTCTTATGAATAAACCCTCCTACATCCAGAACTCTGCTGCCCGTCCGCTCAGCCATTCCTGCTCCTGCAATCACATTACTCCTGTTTTCCAGAACCTCCACTGGCTCCCTGTCCCACAACACATGCAGTTCAAAGTCCTTCTCCTCACTCACAAAGCCCTCCATAACCAGGCCCCCTCCTTCCTAACCGACCTGCTCCACCTTCACACTCCTTCCCACAGTCTCTGCTCCTCTGACACCAACCTCCTGACTCCACCACTCAGGACCAAGCACCGAACCTGGGGCGACAGAGCCTTCTCCGTAGCTATAACCTCCTCCCTCTGGAACTCTCTCCCCAAACACATTCGAGACCGCACTGACCTCTCCTGATTTAAATCACTCATCAAAACTCATCTTTTCCAAACGACTTTTAATGTATGAATGATGTCATGTGTATTTTAGTGTGTTGTATTTTATGATGGGTTTTTAACTAATGTAAAGTGAAAAGCTATAAATAAAATGTATGATGATATTATCATTATTATTTTTGATTTAATTTAATTTAATTTAATTTAATTTAATTCATTTATCTATTCATTTTTAATGGTGATGCTAGACAAAAGCTGTGCCCCCCAAAAAATAAAAAGATGAGTCCTCTGGGGAGCATGTATTTCCACAGAAAATCAAACCTACTGCAGCTCTGGAGCCACAGAGTTGATTAAGGAGAAAAGCCTTGACAGTAGCTTGAGTTGAAGGCTCGGGGGATTCACCGAAATCATTTATAAAGAACAGGAAAAGGGAGTTGCTAGTGTGTGAAGTGGATCTACTGTCCAGCCTCTCATCCAGCAGCAGTCGCTCCTCTGGGACAAATAAAGCGGTCATTTAAACAGGCGAGGGGCCATCTCACAGAATGTGGAGATAATCAGGAATGTGAAAACAGAAAAATGGATGGGTCATTTCATACTTATCTGAGAAGAGAATGCAGCCACAATTCCTTTTATGTCAGGCAAATATGCTGTAGTTCACTTGGTCACTGCACAGCTGCAGCACCACTCGTAGCTGTTTAACCTACTTTAAGCAAATATGAAGGCACAGTTGTGCTGTTATTTTTCCAGTGTGTCTTTGTCCAGTTCAAACATTTTAATAACTAGAATTAGTTGCATTGACAGTTACATCCCAACACGACCACTCCGACCTCGTCATATATTGACGTTTGCTCATGGACTTTCCACGTCCTCATACGATGTCCAAGGTACCCTGGGTGCGTTGGTTGTTGGCGTTCTGGGACACCGTGTCAATTTCAGCCTGTTATATGAATTGTCTTCTTTCAAAATACACTTCTGTTTTTACAGGAAATTTACCAGTTACATACAGTCTCTTTCAAAATAAACACACTACGTCAGTACAACACTGCAACTTGACATTTTTTGCACGTCGTTACGTTTAGCCAACGTGCACGTGGTTGGGTTGGACCCATGTGGTTGTTGGACCCATCCACCACCCCTCTGACCCACCTCAGTTAAGACTTTTGCCGCCTTAACTGTCATTCTTGTCCTCCTGCGTTTCCCCCTGACGCCGCTGGGTGTCACTATGGAGAAAAACATGCTTTGTGAGGTCACAGTGATCTTGATGTTTGACTTCAACCATCAAATTCTAACCAGTTCATCACTGAGTCCGGATGGACGTTTGTGCCAAATTTGAGGAAATTCCCAGAGGGCCTTTCTGAGATATTGCATTCACGAGAATGAGACAGACAAAGTCACAATGACCTTGACCTCTGACCTTAGACCTCTGACCATATTTTGATCAGTTCATTGTTAAGTTAAATTCAATTCCATTTTATTTATAAAGCCCAATATCACAAATCACAATTTGCCTCAGAGGGCTTTACAGCAGACAACATCACTCTGTCCTTGGACCCTCGCAGCAGATAAGGAAAAACTCCGCCCCAAAAACCCTAAGTGAAGTTAAGTGGACGAGACAAACACAAAGTCACAATAACCTTGACCTTTGACCTCCGGCCACCAAATTTTGATCGGTTCATTGTTCAGTTAAGTTGACGTTTGTGCCAAAATTCTTTTCAGGCTTTCCTGAGATATACTGTGTATGAGAATGGGACAGACATACGAAAACACAACACCTCTGGCCACAGCCCTCGCTGGTGCAGAGACATAAAAATATAATTAATATTTTATAAAGTCTAAATATAGTGCATTCTATAAAATTACATACTTTAATGGACTTACTTGCTATAAAAGCATATGTCTGGTCACATTAAGGCTCAAAATACACCCAAGACTAAAGCCTTTCTTTCTGAATGATTTCATGTTGATGGAATATTTTTATGCCTAATATTCTATATGATATAACCAACACTCCGACCAGGCTGTTGAACGTTTGCAGGTTTGATCATGTGTTCACATTATTTGGCCTGAGAATAGATGCTTTCTGTAGCCACAGGCAAGACGCCGTGTCTACGAGACAGTCAGAGCAGAAAAATGCTGAAGTGCTGGAAACAGTGAGGAGGATTTAAATGAATGGAGGGGAAGGAGGCACCGGGGCTTTACAGGTGTGTCACACACTTCCTTGCAAACACACCTGGCTGCTTTATGGAAATCCACCAGACAAAAGTGTGTGTTCAAATAATTGTAAAGTATACAAGACCACCTGCAAAGACACCTGGAACATCAAATAACTGTCTCGTCTTCATCCTTTAAGAAGCTCTGTTCCAAAAACCAGGAACTGAGCTTGTGAAAGGAGTAAGTTCAGCCTGTAGTCGATAAGCTGGGTGCAGCCTTTTTGTAATCAGAAAAGATTCTCACTGTGCTCATAATCATTTATAAAACAGTGCGTAGGATCCCCACTAAAAATACAAGTACGGACAAAAGCCAAAAATGGTGTGCACCAAAAAACATTAGACAATTTCTACTCTCAGGCTTCCACCTCACCATCTGTGTCGCCATTTTACCGTCTACAAAACGTTCGTAAGCATGGGTCAAACTTTCTCCCATCAAGTCTGTTTTTATAGCTCACAACTTTTGCGTGGGAAGTGGCGTACGCATCTTTCAGGCCTCAAGTTTGTTCGTACACAGTGTTTATAAATGAGACCCTAGATGGTTTGTTGTACAGATCCATCCGAGAAGCTGTCATGAAAGACTTTCAAAATATATTTGGCAGGTGATTGGATGAGCCATCGGTCTATTATTGTCTATAAAAGGCATTCGGGAAAAGAGCAAAAACATCTTTTGATTGAGAAAAGCCTTCAGTGTTCTTCTTCCAATGAAGATATATTCTTCAGCTCTGATTTAAATGATGCTATTAGCATTTCTGCTAACTGTTTCAGGAGCTGCCATTTTTGTTTTGAATGAACAGTCGCCTCTCTGTGTGATTACACGCACACCTAAACTAAGACTGTAGCTGTCAGTAGCTCCTCGCAGGACTCTGATTGGTCTAAACTGGTTCGTCAGACACAAGTGCAGTCCTGTCGAGTTAATTACCATTGACTTGCGAAAACTCCTGAGATTTTATGTTCCGTGTTTCAAACAAGCAGCAAAATGAAGCCAATGCAAAAGTGTCAACAACTGCAGTTCCTCTAATGGCCACTTGAGGCTGGCTCCAAAACACAGTCAGTTATTTTAAATTGCCCAACTTCACAGCAGAAATAAACATGTTTACAGTCCGGTACAAAAACCGGTTTTGATCTCTGTAGCTGGTTTCAACATTCATGACAACTGTAGGAGGGCTGAATTTAATTACAACTTACCCGTTTATATTTTATCAATGCCTGAAGTCACGCATAATTAAGGGCGGGGCTGCTTGATTGACAAGCTTCTGTACAGCCCAGTTCAGATCAATGATTTGCAGCGAGACAAAACTGTTTTAGAACGTTGCAGAGAAAAGTTGCTGCAGTATTGCTGCTGCAGGTTTTTAGAACGTTGCGACATATTTCAACTAGTCACCTGTTTCAACTCATCTCGCTGGAAATCTTTGGTCTTAACTGGACTTAAGGTGTCACCACAGTGTGAGTCTGATTCACCCCTCACTCTTTCACAGCACCAGCCTCTCACCCGAATGCAGTCACTTCTGGCTCCAAAAAAACAAGATGCCGATGGCCGAAATGCCGAACTCAAGGCTTTAAAACAGCAGTCAGCAAACCAATGGGTAGCTACATCCATTATTTATACAGTCTATATTTTTAAGGCATCATTCTAACCCAAACCATCTTGTCTTTCCCAAACTCTGAGTGTTTTTTGTGCTTAAACCCCACCAGACCTCTACCACAGCACTGACACCATAAAACAGCGAGACAAGAATGTGTAAATTAGAAATGCGCACTAAAAGAGGTTGATGGAAATGCACGTCTGCACGCACAACACCAGGAGCCTGACAGTGAGGCAGCTACATGGAAGCCATCGTTGATTCATTATTTACACCTGAGCTTTTACTGTGACACGTCAAAGAGTCTTCTGTGTAAAGGGGCTTCTTACTGTAGGAAATCTGAGACACTTCGCAGTCACAGATACATTCAAATCTGATTTAACACCCACAATTATGACACTGAAATGCATCCTAATTGTAAAGCAACTGATTCTAATGTTATCTGTAACTGTGTAGCCAAACTATAAAACATACGATGTAACATTAGACATATAAGCATACGATGATGATGTTTGGCTGTATCTACAATACTGCAGTGCAAAAAATAGATGTTGATTAATGCAGTCATCCAGTGTCAGCTATCATTGTCATGAGCTGAGAGCTTTGAACATGGGCGCCAGAGGACAGATCACACCATCTAAAGACTCACGTGCACATTGTCTGTTTGTAATTGTCAAGGAAGTGGCAGATCCAACTGAGACAAACACACGGAGACGAGTGACTCTACACGAATCAGCTGAGAGCAGACCAGGGAAGGAGGAGACGGAGAGGAGATAGGAGGATGATAGAGGAGGGATATTAGGACAGACAGTAGGCAGCAGAGGAGCTGATACTTTGTGTCTTGGTTCTATCTTGTCCAGCCAGCTGCCACCACACAGCTCTGCTCTGGACCCCTGACGTCTGATAATGAAGACTGTTGGATAATCCTCCGTCTGCAGGGACGTCTCTCTATACATCCGTCTACATTTCTCTCTGTTTGTCTATCTTACTTCATTAGTCTCTCTCCTTATAATTCTCTTATCATTTTTTAATGGCCTCTATTTTTCTCTGGCTGAGTTCTCTCTGACCTTGGGATGTCTTCTACACACACACACACACACACACACACACACCAGAGAGATACACAACAGAAACAGTATGAAGGACAGGGTGTGTTGATGCGTGGTAGGATTTTTGTTTGGTTTTGAGTGAAGTATGTAAAGAAACACTTCACGTAAACATATGAAAATTGCACACACAGCAATGATATAGAATCAGTGTAGTGTTTCTCTTGTGGCCATCAGTGGCATCACAGCGTCTCCTGTGCAGGAAACCAACCCCTTCTCATCCCAACTTATCAAAGATCGCTGCTTTGTCAGTTCCAGTCATGTCTACATATAACACAATAGGTATACTCCTGTGTTTTTTCGTTAATGTTCCGGGACAGCCTGTCAATTTACACCTGTTAAAGCATTGTGTCTTTAATAAATACACGTCCATTTTTAAAGGAGCTATATGTAAGCAATCTAAAGCAAATAGTCGTAAAATCATCCTAATATGTCACAGAGACTAAGGAATAATGTTCCTATAACATACTGATCTCACCGACAACAATAGTACAGCCAGAATATTCGTATTTAAAAAAACATTTTTACGGTCCGCAAATCATGTTTATGTTTTGAATTTGTGTTTTGGCCTGTTGCGCCACCCACTGTCATCTACCAGTCACACAGTCAGTAGAGTCAGTTACGACTGAGCTACAGCAGCACGGCAAGCAGCATTAGCAGTGTCCCGGTACATAGCATTAGCAGTCTCCTCAGCTGTATCCCGGCAGCAGCGTTAGCAGCAGAGAAGCCGGACTTGCTCGAACGGTCTGCTGGAAAACCGAAGATCAAGGACGCGGTGACGTGGCCCTGCCACGGCAGCCGCCCATGGGCAAACAAATCAGTCTCCAGCGTGCCGCTGTCCAGCAACCTCGAATCTGTAGGGGAGGGGGGGCGGACACGACTTGCGGCAGTATTTTGAATTTGAGTGCAGTAACCATTTTGGCCACATTCTTACATACAGCACCTTTAACTTAAAATGTAGTTTCTGCTCGTTAGATTCATACAGTCTTTTTCAAAATACAATTAAAGTCGGTAAAACACCTCATATTTATGTTTATTTTCTTGGACAACTAAAGCATGTTGCTAGGTTTAGACAAAAACATCATGCTTTGGCTCTAAATTCATACAGGAAGTAAAGAGCAGGCTCCCAGGTGAAAGTCTGGGGTTTGTTGAACCCATCCACCAATGCTCATCTGTTCTAAAGGGACTTTCTGGCTCTTTATATAACAGACAAAGCTTCAAACTGACGCTGTCCAACAGCATGTCATACTGCCATTACAGGGGGTGTCCAGCCACATTATTAACTGTCTGTGTATTGTACCGCTGGCGAAAGATGGCTTTTGGCATCGGTGTCTGACGCAGAAATCACTGACAAAGCGTTGGTATTTAATGTGTTTATAATGAGATTGGGCCGGTCCAATAAACCCAGGACTTTCACCTGGGAGCCTGGTGTTGTGCTCCATGTGCTTTAATCGTGCACAAGGCAATGAACATAGATACAAGGTGATATTGGGGCAGCTGTGACTCACTGGTAGAGCAGGTCATTCACCAATCGGAAGATTGGCGGTGCGATTCCCGGCTCCTCCAGTCTGCATGTCAAAGTGTCCTTGAGCAAGATACTGAACCCTAAATTTCTCCCGGAGTCTGTTTCATCGGGGTGTGAGAGCGTGTGAATTACTGAGTAGCAGGTGGCACCTTGTATGGTAGCCTCAACCACCAGTGTGTGAATGTGTGTGTTCAGTCCATTTACCATTTACCATATTTGACGAGTTGGAATGAGAACGCATTGGTTGGACATCCACCAACCCTCCCGCCCACCCTACAGTGACTTTTCTGCTCCTTATATATCAGTGTTATTGGCAGCGTTTCAAACTGACACCGTCCAGCAGCATATCATACTGCCGTGAAAGATGGCTTCTGGTGTCTGATGCAGAAGTCAGACTTTGGACCGGGATTGGGTGAGGTGTTTTACCGATGTTATAAGTTAATATGTAAAGACTGTACGCATCAAACTAGCAGAAACTGTAAATTTCCTCTGAAAACAGAAGTGTATTTTGACATTGCACGTACAGGTGTAAATGGACTCATCGTTCTGGAACGTCAACAAAAAGTTGGGATAAGAATGCATTGGTTGGACCCATCCACCATCCCTCCCGCCCACCTTGTAGGGACTTTCCAGCTCCACATATTACGCTCAGCCACCGGTGCAAATGCATCAGTGTCTGACGCAGAAATCACTGATAAAGCGACGATATTTGACAAGCTCAGAATGATAATGGGCTGAGGATACTGACAGTTTGCAGTTTGCAGGGACGCTGTGTGCTGCAGTGTTACTTTGTTTTTCTCTGATGCGTGCAGCTAAAGCCAAATGACACATTCTGTTTTTAGAAACAAACCACAGAAATGCAGTAAATTGTGCCGTGGGAAGAAGGGTGGCTTCACTATAGGCTCCGTTTCAGACAAGATGACATCCTGAACATATGCTGTGTGTACATCTGCAAATCATGAGAGGCAAATTATCTACAAATGTTGCTGGTGATGGTGCAACTTGGCCCACAATCACTCCGCTCCAGCTGTAAAATCCTCCCAGCTGAGTGCTTCTTTCAGCTGAGTGTTGCAAACTAATGGGATGAGATGAGGTAACTGATTTGGATACAACATCATAACAGCAATGACAAGATAGTTAAACATCTGGGAACCACAACATAAATTCTACACACAGAGGCGGGCTCAGAGCTGAAAGTGAATTTATGGTGGTGAGGAGGAGGCAGGACAGCTCACACACAACATGTATGTATGTATGAACAAATCAAAACCACAGTCTGACAACACCCAACAGACAGCCTTCAACTGCTCTTAAATCCAAAACCCTTAGACACTCACGGCACCTGAAGCCTCTCAATCACAGCCTGATATTTGTTCATTTACAAAAACATTTCTCAAACTGAAACAAAGATGTTTGTGCCAGAGCAGGACAGAAATGGAAATGACATCAGAGTTATCACCGTGAAGAAAAAGAAGGACACAGGAAGAAGTCCTTTTATGGAAGTTTGGGCAGAACAATTCATGTTCTTCAACTCTTTTCCACATGTTTTTTACAACATAATAGCAGACTGCATCAATGCTCTTCGCTCCAGTGCTGGCATCCAAACCTAAACATAGAATTTACAAGCTTTATGGGCCGGTCCTAAAAAGCTCGTGTTAGTGGCGTCCTTATTGTGGCATCTTGGCTTTAAGAACAACTGCTGCAAAAACAACAACTTTCTCTTTTGTGAGTTTTGACGGTTTATCTTGTTGTAGATTAGTCACACAATATGACGAAGACTGTAATGCTGCATTCACATGGAATCAGGCGAACAGCAGATGGCAAACCGGATGTCATGTTAGTGGACGAGAGAAGGACAGTAAAACTTGGGCGAGGCCGGCAGAGAATACCGTCCACGGCAACGGTAGATGGCAATGCCATCTAAAGTTAAGATATTTTAACTTTTACCCTTCACCGGCCACAGAATATTCAACCGGATGTGACATAGTTCCAAAACAGAAAAGAAAACATGGCTGAACTGGACAACGAAAAGCTAGTGCCTTTGGTGCAGAAGCACCCAGAATTATATGACCAAACTTTAAAAGCCTAGCGTGATGCTTCCAAGAAGGCGTACATATGGGATGCGATTAGCGCAGAGCTGGGTGGAATACCAGGTACATAATATGAAACATAACGTTATGAATTGCTTTATTAGCTTAGCGAGCTATCTGGCTAACGTTAGCTCTCTGTAGCCCATAGACCGAGTCTGCAGCAGACACGTATGGTTCCTCATCTTCCAGCAACAACGTTAACATGGATTTAAGAAGCTTTTTCTCATTCATAGTATGGTAAAATCGCCATAGCAACAATCACGTGTCATGAGTCACGTGTGTCTCATTTTGCTGTCGTGCCGTTCCGTCGGACCGCTTGTTTATTTCTCCCGTTCCGTCCAGCAGATGTCTCCCGTCTGCTGTCTGCCTGATTCCATGTGAATGCGGCGTAAGCTGAAACCATTTCCCTCAGTGGAAACAAAGCTTTTATTCACTTTTATTTCACAGATAAGAAACAATAAATTGTGAAGACAATAAAGCCTCCACTAAAATAGCATTTAAGTCTTGTGTGTGATTCATCCTGGCTGAAATATGAGCAGAGGAAATCTCAGCTCGTCGCTAGGCTAATTTATACAATGTAAAATGCCATAGGCTTGTGCTAATAACGTTAGCATGTTGTATTTGTGGGGAAAATGTGTCCAGATAAAGACAAGTGTTTGTCTGTGAATGCTGCGAGTTATAGTGAAGCTGATTTGTGCACTTGTGTTTGAAATTGTCTCTATTAAGCCATGTTTAATGTGTGTTTAATGTGTGTTTTGAAACCTCAACCGCCGACTAGTGTTTTGGAGGTGTAACTACAGAGTGACACAGACACACCACCGCACAAGTAAATGCTCACAACGGCGTAGGCTACAGCGTAGGCTCTGCATTGAGCTAATGCACAAGGCTGAGCCCAGCCACTCATTTTGGCCACTTGCATCTGTGATGTCATTCTTTCTGTCACTACCCAGAGCTCATGACCATAGGTGAAGGTTGGGACGTAGATGGACCAGTAAATCGAAAGCTTTGCCTTCTGGCTCAGCTCCTGCTTCACCACGCATGCAGCACCAACATCACTGCTGACACTGTACAAAAACCACCGATCCATCTCACACTCAATTTTCCTCTCACTTGTGAACATCCACCACCCCTCCCACCTGCCCCAGTTGGACTGACCCTGAGATATTTGAACTCCCTCGCTTGCAGCACCAACTCTGTCCAAACCCAGAGGGGGCAGTCCACTGTTTTGCAGCAGAGAATCGCAGAATTTGCAGTAATGTAGATTACAAAGCCATGCGGGAATATCTCCTACCAAACCTTTGTCTTAAAGCAATACATTTATATTCAGGCACATGCCCAGCCTCAAAGAACGACAGAAAAAGAGTTTCGGAGGAACAGGAGGAAGTGTGTGACAGACAGAGGAAGAAGATGACATACAGAGAAGCTTCACGCAGCAGTCTGTCACTATATGTAGACTTCCTGTACAGCAAGCCAAGCCAGAGACCATTTCCTGTTAGTGACACGGGCCAAGGTCGGGGTTAGCCGCTGCTGTGGGACAGGACTGACCTCAGCTATGAACACTACCGCTGTGTGTTATTATCACATCTGCTCAGACCTCTTGGTTTTAGTTTTATATCTGAGTTCTGGTTACAGCAAGTGGTGGAAATGGTGCTGTCGAGAGAAGAAGGGTATCAGTTTGATACTAGTATGATGTTTTGTTTTGTTTTTCTTTTCTTACAAATGTTTGTCTAGCCATATATGTATGTTTAAAAAAGTGCAGCTGTTTTTCTTTCAATTTCTTTTACAACACACTTGTTGTCTTTCTTTAGGCTTTGAGGCCAATTTAACATAGTGGCCAAACTGTGGATTTACATGTGATGCCACGGGACCCAAAAAGACTTTTCCCATAGACCTACATTATGAAAGAGACATCTGTAAATTAGTGGGGACGTTTTTTCAGCATCACAACCCTTGCAGAATGACTTTTATTTGACATTTTATCCCAACTCAAGTTAGTGGAGGGCTAAACTGGAAGTTATCTGCTCAGCCGGCCAGAACAACTTCATCAGGATTTTCCCCTGCCCCCAGGTGGCCCAATGTGAGACCATTTTAGTGATTTGGTGAGTGGCTGTTCTCATAAACTGTTGGTATGTTTTCCTACAAGAAGTAATGCATCCAACTTTGTACATATCCCATGTATTTTGAAAGGCTGCAATCACGTGACCAATGCTCTGACAGCTGTAAACTAGGAAGCAGTCCCAACGGTCTTGGAAGGAAGCAGGTTGGGGTCACGAAAAACGAAGACTTTCCCCCAGGACTTACCTCAGGAGATGTGTTCAGAACCATGTGAGTCATTTTAAGGAACGTCCTCACCACGTTTCTTCTCCTAAACCTAACCTTCAATACATCATGTTAATTATGTAGCTGTACGTTAAGTATCTAACATCATTTGTGGGGTGCAAAGGCCCCCTCCCTACTTCTTAAGCCCACTTTAGGCCAAAGATTCGCGACGTAACAAGTTGCAGAGAAAAGTCGCAGCAGTGTGAACTGGCTGGTCTGAGCTCGACTCAAGCCGACTGATGGTGTCACCTGCAACTCAGCTGGTCAAATCGCCGGCAGCTGGTTTTAGAATGTAAAGCTTGTCACCTGTTTCAACAGCCAATCAGCTTGTAGTGAAGTCTGCTAGTCAAGTCAAAATGACCACAGACGGCGTGTTCGCTTGCTGCAGCAGGTGCTCCATCCCCGCAGAGCCCTCTGTTTCTGTCTTCAATGTGTGCCAGTGTCAGACCGTCGTCGCTGCTGCTCCTCGCTATATATGTGCTTATGAGTCTTATGGGATGCAACTCTCAGGTAAAAAGTTGATGTTTGTTGGACCCATCCACCACCCCTCCCACCTGCCCCAGTTGGACTTTTGCCGTCTTAACTTTCGTCCTTGTCCAGCCACGTTCCCCCCGATGCCACCGGGCACTGTCTACCTAGAAAGGCAACTGACCACATATCATATCATTTTTTGGTTTCTGACACCGCAAGTCACTGCCTGAGCGCCAGCTTTACAACTTCAGAGTGAGATCTGGGCCCGTATTCACAAAGATTCTCAGAGTCCTCTCAGAGAGCTCCTAACTTACCCTAAAAATTCCTAGCAAGGAATCTTAGCTTAAGAGTGATTCAGGAAGTTTGTGAGAGCAACTCTGAGCAAGGAGGAGACAGAAGCGTTTATCTTAGTGAGGAGGTGTGGTTGACCCCGTTGCTAGGTAAGACGCAGTCTTCTAAAAGCTGTGATTGGTTGTTACAAAAAAAAAGCGCTCCTAGTAATGAATGGACAGTGAAATGAACCGATAGAACTCATAGAACTTAGACTGTATTAAGAAATGTGTAATCGTGAAAATAATTTTATGTCATGATGATGAAACTCAGCAAAATTAAATTAATTGTTACACAGCTTCAAAATGTTTGAACGTGCCTCATTCACAGCCGATTATTGATTTGCTTATTGTTATGTTTACTTGCCATGCTGGTAATTTTACTACTTAATCTATTTGATATTAATGGTGGACGCAGACTCAGCTGTCAACAATTACTGTGATTGCTGGCCTCCTTGTAAAAAGCGGTTTGATTTGGCAGAATGACCAAAACAACGACTGAAATGGAGGAAAAAAGAACAAGAAAGCTGAACTGGACAGAAGAGCAGTGCCTGCTGTTGGCACAGCTCGTGGAGGAGAACAAGGGAGTTTTAAGAGGGAAATTCGGTCCCGGGATCAGGGCACAAGGGAAGAGGCAGACTTGGGAGCGTATTGCCCGACAAATCAATGCGTCGTTCCCTCTCCTTTTACGCACAAGCGATGAGTGTGAGAAGCGCTGGTATGTGCTGCAATCCAAAGCGGGCGTTATTGCGTTACTACGCTGGGTGGGAAAAGTAAGCTCATCCCTGATGAGGTCAACCACAAACATTATCCCTGCACGATCAAGCTGGTAGCGTCTTATTAAATCACTGTCGTTCAATATACGGAGAATATCTCTCCTTCCTCTCTGTCTTTCCGCCATCTTCTCTGTTTAAGACACTCTTAGGCTTCTTAAAAGTCCTCCTCCGTCCTCTTAACAGTTTTTCACCTTAGGAGCTCTCTTAAGGCCTAAGATGCTTTGTGAATAACTTTAATCTTACCAAGGGAAAATTCTAAGAAAAATCTTAGAATTTCAGGAATTCTAAGATTTTTCTTAGAATGACGTCACTAAGAGCTACTTTTAGTCTTAGGATTCTTTGTGAATACGGGCCCTGGCTCCTACAAACAGTCTCACCAGGACTACATTTTGCCATGATCACACACACACACACACACACAGACTCACAGTGTGAAAACAATACCAGCCTGTTGCTGCTGGTAATAAAAATACATGGAGTTTTAAACAGACGGAGACCCCTTTCACCAGCCAATGGTCCAATAATGCAACATTATAAGGTTACAGCATTTGTTTGGGTTTGAAACAGGGCACCATTTGCTGTTTCAGTGGTTTCATGAATGGACTCAGTTGTCTCCAGCAAACCTTAATCTGGCTAGAAAAGCTTCCTGGCAGTGAGATATTTGGTGCAGAAAAGGATTTTCTTTTGGGATATGCTCTGTTTTTAAATGAGATTTGGTTTGGAAGCACAAACCGGCCCGTCAGCAGGGTCTTGTTCTAATCAATGAATTATTTGCTGACATCAAAACTGAGCAAAACACAAAAATGCTCCAAAGGAGATGCTTGAACAGACACGTTATGAGGCCACGTTCGGAACTGTCACTGAAACGTATCAGTTTGATTGATGAATCAGGTTTGAGTGATTACCTCTGTGCAGCGTAGTGTTTTTCCACAGATAAGCCTGAGTCTAACCACCGCACATTAAAATGCAAATCTATGCACAGTGAGATACCAGCGTGTCCCTCGTAGCCTGATAGCATGAGTAAACACAGAATCATTATTCTGGCATGAAACGCCGAGCATTGGAGACACGCCATCATCAGCCGGCAGCTAAACACACCAGCTGCCCCGTCTGTGTGTGTTGTACTGACAGAGAGCGGCATAAACACACACACACTGTACACAGTAGAGTGGCAGGAGATAAGAGGTTACAGAAATGAGTCCCAGGACTGAATGGGATGAAATAGGTGAGGAGAGTGAATGAATATATGTCTCACCTTCCTTAATGACACGACTGAGATACCCCCGAGCAACAACCGTAGAAAGATGTTTCTGTACAGGGCTGATCATCCTCAGGTGACTTTCCACACATGAACACAGGTTACAACATAAATACAGAGGTAGAAAGAGCAAATAACAAGACATGAAACTCAGCTGGCCTCATGTCAGAGTGTGTGTTTGTCATCAAAGCTGTGAAACCATGGCCAGCAGAGATGTGTGAAACTGCAGCGCAGCAGTTCAGAGGAACACACAGCCTGTCATTATCAGATTATTGTCTCCAGTGACAGTAGAAATTATACCTCAAAGCTTCCATGAAAGAATACTTGTTGTCAGTATCCAAACCACTGTTATCCAGCACAGCAAAGTGGTAACTTTGACTAAGACCCTGAGCCGGAGCCACAGGCGGGGATGACTCAGTGTTTCTCTGGCCGCCTCTTTAACTCAGGAGTGGGAGTGGGAGCAGTTGTAAAATATCATATTTCATTTTTTGAAAAGCACACCTCTGTTGGTTACAATAAATTATTAGAAGTTTGATTCGCTGCCACCTCCCTGCTCCCGCTGAAGATATATTGCATTAGCTCATTATTTCCAGTTGCTGTTAGTAAGCTGTGAAAAGTTTACTCCACTGAAGGTCCTGGTTTAGTGTCAGATACTAACCTCCTGTGGGCTTGAGAAGGTGGCATACTGAAAAACAAGCTGCTGGCGTTTGTGCAGAAGTGAGCTACAAACTTTTGAGAGACTATTTCAAACTCAAGACAAATATTTCCTGAGGAGTATTCCTTTAACTCAACTGTGTTCAAGCTTCTTAATCTACTGAAACAAATCTCAGCTCCAGTCCAAGATGAAAATGATGGTGAATTTACTGTCGTGCTGACACGTGCTCAGAGCTGAGGACTGATACTATAGTGATGAGAATGAAGGTGATGGGAGACAGTTAAGCCCCGTTTCCACCAAACACTTTCGGTATAGTTCCTTTGGAACCAACAGGTCGGTCTCGGTCTGTTTAGTGTTTCCACCACAGACAGTCCTCTTGGGGTGCGGACACACCAAACCAGCATCAAAGAACTAGCGGTGACGAAAGCCAACTGCTGTGTCATCTACGTCGCCTCACGTCGCCCTGTGTCAGTTGCATTTGAACACACTACACAGACTACATCCGACGGCCAAGTGGCGCATATGTTCTGCGCCTGTGTGAGAGAGAGCGGAGTGAGAGAGTGGTACATCCTGTCAGCCGAGGGGTTTCCTATCTGTGTAGCCGAGCACCGCAGCACCTCCACGGACTATTACATCCAGACGGTCCTGGTGTTTCCTCCGCAGGCTCCACTTCACTCAGCTGCCCGATAAACCCGCTGCTTCTTCCCACTTTAACCTGAATAACAAACCAGGGTTCGGTGCTCCGGTTGGATCCAAACGGAGAGCCGGGGCTAGCTCAGAGACTAGCGGAGGCTAACTGGCTGTGCTTCCCTCCGGTCATGCTGCGGCTAACACTCCGCTAGCCGCTCCCAGCTAGCCCCGGTTTGTTATTCAGGTTAAAGTGGGAAGAAACAGTGGATCTGTCAGGGAAGCACCGGTTAGCCCCGGGTGCACTACAGGCAGATTCACTCACTACAGGGGCGAGGAAATAAAACCTGAACAGCCAATCAGAGTGATCTCTCTCACCGACAAGCTCTGCCGCCGATTCATGCTCAATCGGCCGAAAAGCCGCCGACACCGATTTAAATGTGGGCGGGGTTGTCGGGGTCACTCACTGCTCCATCCAGCACTCAATGTATTTCCTCATCAGCGGTGACACACATGGAAGCATGCCCCCCATTTATCATCCACAGAACGAGGCTGCACGCTGACGGATCCATTTTCTTTTGCCAATATTCTGAAAATTCAGTTAGGATTTGCACCACATTTGGATAAAAACCAGACTATTCAGCAGTAGCAGCTGTTTCCATCTCTGGGAAAAAAAAAAACCCCACCACCCAGCACCAAACTACTGAAATCAAAGTGAGGAACACAAAAGCGAGGAGTAGGTGGAGACCAAAGCAGCTCAAAGGAGGGTGGCTATTGGACTCATGTTTGTTTGTTGGCGTGAGACAAATGACTCCGAATGAATGCTGATGTTGCTTCATGTCTGCTGGATGTGTAAACACGGATTAACATGTCAAAACCCAACTCAACAACTTGCGTTGGAGTCTTCCAGGTGTCCAAAAAACTGACTGATGCAGCTTCAACATTTCAGCAAGCCGTAAACCAAAACAAAGGCTTTACAAATTCCAAACATACGAGATCTGCCCACTCACGAGTGGACCAACCAGCACGACCTTCACAAAAGATACATGTATAAACACTTGAACACAGCAGTGAGAGTTAATGTCATGTTTTACTTCCACCTTGAGCAGGGGCATTGAGCAGGGGCATTGAGCAGGGGCACTGAGCAGGGACACCAGTGGGAGTGGGTGACTGGGAATGTGGTATTCCAGTGGTATTCCATTGCTCAGTGGCTCCGTTGACTTTTGGCTCAGTGTTTCCCAAAGACGTGGAGCTGGACAGGCATTCTCGCCTTGCAGGGACAAAGAGGCTCTTTCAACAGCAGTAATCCTCTGGAGGAGGAGTGGGAACGCTGCTGGCCTGCTGCTGCATACTGGACTGCAGGACCCACACTGAGGTTCACACACACTGCATGACCACAACACACCAGGCGTTAGACCGATACACAGGACCAATACTGAGCTTTATTAAACAGGGGATATATTTCAAGGCTGACATTTTGTATTGTGTTTAAATCACTGCACATTATGTCACACCTGTTAGCCGACATAGTGAAGCAGCAGTTCTTGAACCTTCTGCATTGATAAAGACCATGACCATGTGATGAAGTCGAAAGCTCTGGAAAAAGCTAGTAAGAGGACCTTGGGCTGAATGGTTTCATCAACAAAACCTTCATTTTCTTCAGCAGTGACCTCTGCAATACTGATTATTTGAAGTTTCGAGGCCCAGACACACCAAACTGACTTCAGAGAACCAGCTGCGACAAACCCCCTATGGCCACGCCTGACGTCGCCAACCACTGGCCAACCAGCACGTACGTTCTCCACCTGCATTTAAAAAACCTGCTGTATTCTGGTGGAAAAGGAAATATCTGTCTGCTGTTTGGTTGTGAGCAGTGGGTTTATCTTTGGCTGAAGCCATAAACGGAGCTGATGAGACAAGTGAGGCTGAACCAAAACAGTCACGTTTGCAGGCCTTGAAACCAAAACAATGAGCTGGAAGACACAAAAATATTAATTATCCTTATTAAAGATTATTAAAGACCTTTTGCTAAGCCCACCACATTATCATATTTTTGGAGAAATGAAGCAGTGATTCCAGAGAGAAGCAGACAGAGGGGTCTACAGTCTGTGTTTGAAGGGTATATCCAGGATGTCAAACTGACTCAAAACCAAGAACTGGATTTCAAAGATTTCTATGAAGCCAGTTCAACTTACCCAGGGTATCTTATCGTTATCTGGTTTGAGTAACCCAACACATTTTCCCTCTGGATAACCGGTACTACAAAGCTGAGTTCAGTCAACTCTGGGTTTTGCTATCCAGCCACGAGCATGTTCATGTGAAAGAGGCGGAGGTGTTCATTATGAGTGACATCATCAGAACCATTAATGAAGCTGGCTTGGAGGAAACAATACTGAAAGTGTCTGCGACTGCGAGACAGAAAATGTTGGTGGCGTGGGATGTAAACGATAATCTGTAATCTTAAAACAAAAAATGCAGAAACTTTGAAATACTATCCAAAAATTTGAATTATGTAGGTCTCACTAGGCTTTAAGTGACATAAGTATTGAGTATTTTTTTTGCTTAGTTGGATGATGATGAAACTACGTTGAATATGTCACATGTCCATGGATACTTATTTCTTCAGTGATCTGATTGGTCAGAGGTCGAGGTGTTAATAGGCTGTGATCTGGTGCAGGTTAGCAGTTCAGCATCAGTTACCATGGTGATTTATCCTGGTAAAAAGAGAACCAGCTTCGTAGTACTGAAAACCCTGTATAGGAGCCAAATATGTTATTGGGAGGTTTGCTTCTAACTGTGTAATTCACTGTGTGGGCATTGGGGGGCGCTGTACCGTCACCTGGTGAGTTCAGGTATTTTAGGATGTGACCTCACTATGGTAATCAGGTGTTTCACCCAGAAGGGCAAAAGGTTTTTGACCGCTGTGGCGCTAACTGCCGCCGTTTTCTTTGTTTGATCAGTTGTCAATAAATCGGAATAAATGTTCGTTATAATGCATCAGAAGACCAGCGTCTGGACTGCTTTACTGAGTGTAACCGGCAGGTTAAGTTTCCTTTTTGCCCTGCCCCCTTACTACCTGCAGTCAGTGTCAATTAGTTGCCCCGGAAATAAATACCGGTGGGAAGCCATCTACTTCCGTTTTGCTGCTGCTGCATGGTCTCCTGTCTTCAGCCACCGCGACTTTCCCCCCTGGTCTCAGGTATGTGGCGTTAATAGTTTTACCAATCCCTTGGTGTTGAAACACGTGACTTTAATGTTGTATATATCCCTGACAGAAGCGCTGTCGTCTGTCGCTCCGGTGTGTGGTCATAAATCGCTCTTTGAAAGATCCAGCGTCTGGGTCCGCTGGCCGGGTATTAGCCACCGCCACACGGTGTACAGCCAAGGTACCATTTCTGTTTGATTCCCATAAATAGTCTAATGTAAACGTGAAATGGCGTAACATAACATGTCCTTGTACCCTTGCAGACCAGAGATTGCCCCTGCTGCTTTGTCTAGTCTAAAATTTGTATGTACTCACTCGGTTGTATTTGATATTTTTAATTTGTTTTACACTTGTGTTGGTTTTATTTAACAACCGTTTGCGAACTTTTATTGAAGCGTTTTGCTTGTAGTTCTGTTTATTTATTAAGTTAGGAGGACGTTAACGGGTGTATAAACTGTAAACAAAAGCTAAAGGCAGATTCTTGATTGTGATCATTTTAGTGCTCTCATGCATGGTTTTATTTTGTGTGATTTATGTTTTATTTTCATATATTTATTGCTGTGTTTTAAATTGCATGCTGAGTGTTGCCACTGGATGCTGTAGAATCTGCTGCCGGTTTTAGTAGTTTACTCCGTCCTCCCATTTTATTCTTTTTTACTTTCTATAGTTCACTTGTTTATGGTCGTTTTATATTACCTTTACAACTGTGTTTTAGAAGAGTTTTTAGTTATATTGTTTTATTGGTTTAAGCATTAAATTATATTATTTTAATTCCCGTCTCTGACTTTTAATTGTGGATCGACTTGTGTTGGTGGAACCCCTTTTCAAGAGTTTTTACAGTAACCGAGAAAATTCCAATTTTTACTATTTGGGTGAAAGTCCCAAATTGGCGTTGTCAGTGTTAAATCAGTAAAACCCTTATAGTAACCCGGGCCTCCTTCTGGCCTGGTTACATGAGCATCAAGAATGGTAACGTTAGGGTGAGAAACCATTAAGTTAGCGAGGCGCGTCAACCAGGTTACTCTGGGGCAAGCATCTCAGTAGCTTGAAGTATAAGACGTAGCTCCTATACCCAGAGTGAAACCTTGAGTTATCTCGCTAACTTAAAATCCTGCTTCTTAGTACGGGCCTCAGTCTTTACACAGATTTATTGAGCCAGTTTGAATTTAGTTATGGCACTGATTAATTAGAAATAAAAAATTGCAAGCAAAACTCTGCATGGCAGACTTTTTGAGGCCTGATGAAGGTCCATGCTTGACCGAAACGTTGACGAATAAATAAAGCAGAGTAAAAGTGAGTGCAGGAGTCATCTTTTCTTTAAAAGTACAAGTCCAAGGGGATCAACTCCCAGCACCACAAAAAAAAAACACTGAGAATGTGCATGTTAATTGAACCTTGAAGATTTTTTGAGGCCCCCCATCGAGGCCCTGAGTAATCAGTCTCACTTTACCCCCCACTACAACACCCCTGTCTCCATATAAACAACATACAGTAGCCATGCTTGTGTTTGTGTATTAGAAAAAGTTTGGGTTCACAGTTTCCCAGAGACAACTAATACAGTACTGATCAGTTCAACTATAAATATGGACTAAATCAAACTACATCTTATTACACTTTAGCAGCATCAATAAACCTCATGTAGCTGACCAACAGATAAGTTTAACCCACAGATGCCGCCTACACGTGTAACTCTAAGAACAGGTTCATTAATCAGGCGACATCATCTGTTTGTCACCAAAACAAACAGACAGCATGTTTCTGTCCGACTGTCCCTCCACCCTGAAGGAGGAGCTTTAACTTCAACATAAAGCAGCCATCTATACACCCACAGTGTCACTCACCCTCCTCTTCCTCTTCTCCTCAGCCTGATGCTCTTCTTCGTTACTGTCAGCTCAACAGTAAACCTTTAAAGTCCACCCAGAGTCCATTCTCTGATCCCTCCACAGTCCACGCAGCTCAGTCGTATGTAGAAATGAACATTGTTGGTGGTAAACTATGAAAGAAGGGAGTGACGGGGAGGAGGTGGAGATGGGGGAGGGAAGGGAAGTGAAGGCGAGAGGAGGGGAGGCTGGAGGCAGCGTGGGATATCCCTTTGAGTCATGGAAACTGATCCAAAGAGCAGCCAAACAGCCCTCTGTGTCTCTTTGTATTGTCCTGTCATTCAGCCTCATTACACTGTGAGGACATTCAACAGCTTCTGGAAACACTTACTGTACTTCCTCACGGAAAACATGCATAATGTCATTACTGAATACACACGTTCTCTGTGTTCACCGCTCAATATGATGGAGGACTTCACCTCATGCTCTTCTGTTGGGTCAGAATTTCCTCTTATACAGAATGGTTTTGTGTTATGTATGAATTTTTACTGAAGTCATGACAGATAGGCAAGAAAACAGCTCTGTGAAAAGGATCATTTTTCTGAGAGTTTTTTTTTTTTTTCAGCCCAGGGAAAAAAACAATTTCACTTGTTTTCACACATGAAAAAAATAAATTTTCACAGATGAAATTTAAAAAAAAATAAACTTAGAAAAATTATCCTGAAAAAAAAAATCAGTCTTCAGAGATTAAAATAATAATAAGAGAAATGATGACAATGATAATTATAATAATAATAATAAATGTAAAAAATAAATAATAAAAAAAAACTTTTTTCACAGACGAAAATAACAAAAAAAACTTGATCCACAGCAAATGATGACCAAATGATCCTGGAAAAAAATCATTTATCTTCAGAAATTAAATAAATAAATAATGAAATAAATAGAAAAAAAACTCAGAACAATAATCCTGAAAAAAACACATGTCTTCACGGATTAAATAAATAAATAAATAAATTAAGAAAAGAAAAAAATTATCCTAAAGAAAAAAATGACATGTCTTTAAGCAATTAAAAAAGCAAAAAACAACAACAACAACAAAAAACTTTGAAAAATTATCCTGAGAAAAAATCACTTCTTTTTGGGCATTAGAATAAATAGATAAATAAATAAACTAAAAATGAAATGACTAAAATGATCCTGGCAAAAAACAAAACAAAAAAAGATCACTTGTTTTTGGATGAAATTAAATAAATAAAAAAATAAAAATAAACTTAGAAAAAATATATCTTGCAAAGAAATAACCAAAATAACATTTTTATGGATGAAAATTTACAAAAATAAACTTGATGCCCAAACCTGTTTTCACAGATCTCATGTGGCTTTCACTTTGTATGTCCAATTAAGGTCTCATTTGATTATATATATTTATTTACAATCACATTTTCTATTTTTATTCTGTTTTCTTAGGTGTGTTTTACTGTATTTTCTAACGTCCCCAAATGGATCATTGAATTTTTCTTTTTATAGCTTCAGACACACCCGTTAACATCATAGTGAATCAGTGTGTGTGTGTGTGTGTGTCCAAATAGGCCAGGTGAAGATGAGGAGCAGCAGCCAGAACACCATGAGCTCATCCTTAACCAGACTGCTTCCCCTCTGCCAAATCCTTTGTTACCATGGCAACTCCACAGGGAAAACACTGTGTGTACCTTTCTTTGTGTACATGTGTGTGTGTGTCGGCTGCTGCAGTGTGTTCTTTACAGTTGGTTAGACGTTGTAAAACATCATATTAGGAGCCGACAGTGTCTCAGCGAGTCTTTATGTCGGAGCGTGAGAGGGGAAAAGCTCTTTGAGAGAAGGAGGTGAAGTGAAGTGATGTGAGCAGTCTGAGAATGATTATGTCTTTGTTTTGGGATGAATCGCTGGCCTGAAGGTACGCGGCACATGAAAGACAAAGACAATGAAGGGAGGAAATGATGGGGGAGGAAAAAGAAAGGCAGAGAAATCTGCAGAGGTCATATCCCAGTCTGCGGATGACATGCATTCTGATGGCTGCCTGTTGGGTGTGTGTGTGTGTATGTGTGAGCTGTACATGCTGCAGCTGTTTGAGAGGCAGCAGACTGGAGATTGTATAGCTGTTAATGTGAATAACAAAATGTGTGTCATGACCTACAGTAACCTCTCCTGTGTATATGAGGTGCTCATCCTCCTTGGCAGTGGTTGTCGTAAAGTTAAAGCAGTAAAGCTGTAAAACCAAAACAGTGAGCTGAAAGACACTAAAACTCCCCATAAAGCTGAGGAGAACTGAGTCTGGTGATAACTCTCTGTGGGTTCGTCACTATGAGCAATGCCTTGCTCATAAGTCATTTGTTTCTTTGTTAATATTAAAGTATTGACTAGTGCAGCTTTGGCGTCATTACATCTGAAACATCAATGATTCTTTGTTGCACACGAAAACTGTGTGCGCACAACTACAGGTATGGTAGTCAGTCTGTAAACTGAATAATAAAAGACAGTTGGGGTGATGATTACAACGTTTTAATTTGACTAACCTTGGGTGTAGGAGTTGAGTCTACTACTGTACTTGCAGCTACTGAGATATTTAACCTGGCCTGACTGGCTGACGCGCTTGCTTCAGTTACCTGCAGGCTCCGGTTACAGTCCAATAATCATATTTACTCATACCAGCACACATAAGGTTGAACAAATGTCCAGTTATTCATTTTTCACCCACAACTGAGCACACAACTTTCAGCACGTTGAACACGCTTCGGCGCCACAGCAGTCAAAAACCATTTGCCCTTCCGGGATCAAACACTTGACGGCAACAATGTCCTTCCTACCTTTCTGCCACCCAGTGTACACACACATACAATTAATGTCTGGTAAGTGAAAGGGCACATTTGGCTCTTACATTGGGTTTGTTTTAGATTCGGTCTGATTGCCTCGTCTGACTTCTTGTTCGATGTGTTGCAGAGTTTCCAGATATCAGCAATCAACTTGGTGAGTGTCGCTTTTAGTGAAAGAAACTATGGCAGAATTTTAAAAGGTGTATTATGCAGTAAAGGCGGCTGTAGATCAGGAGGTAGCATGGTCATCAGTGGTTTGATCCCTGGTGTCTTTTGGCAAGATACTGAACATCACCTTGCTCCAAATCACAAGTACGTTTACAAGCACAGTTAAGCCTGATTTATGGTCCTGCGTTAAATCAACGATGTCGCTATGTCGTAGGGTACGTGGCTACGCAGAAGGCTCCCCGTAGCCCCCGGCGTAGCCTGACGTGCACCTCCCCAAAAATGTAACTACACGTCGAGGCGACGCAGACCCAGCGCAGACCGAGAGGGCTGTGATTGGTTTGCTTGGTAGCAACGCATTTCTGGTTCTGTATTTCCAGATTGCGCGATCCCTGCCATCTTTAAACATCTTCTGTTGCGATGTAGATGTTGCAGTATTAAGGCCCATTTATGCTCAACGTTAAATACGGATACAGATACGGACGGAGCCGTCTGTCCGTGCTCCGCGTTTATTTCTCTGTGACCAGAAAAGCCGGAAGCTAAACAAAGAATCAACTAGAGACGACGATAACCATTCAGGAAAGGAACGCAGCCTCCTACCGCTCTGGCGGTGAATTGCACCACGACGAAATGGAGTGACGGAGAAGTTCGAAGGGTTCACGATGGCGTCACGGCAACAATGTAGGTACATCGTAGGAACGCTGCAGGACCATAAATCAGGCTTTAAGTGGAGCTACAGTTACAGCTCGACTAGGCCATTTATTGGGACTACTGTCCTTGTCCCAGTATACAAGCACAGAAGGGGAATACATTTATTGACCAAAGTATGTGTGACTCTGCTATGCTAGGTGGAGATATGCCCTCTTTCAGCTTGTTAGCATTGGGCCTATGGTTAGCTAGCAGCTAACTGGTACCATGGTGGACAACTTTACAGCTCTGTACATTTCGTACGTCCACAGAGTCACAGCTCTGGATGTAGATTTCTCCATGTTGTTACCAGCTTCTTCTTCTGTTACACATTTAATGCTATTTGACGTCTGGGTCAAAGCCCGTGGCGGAAACTGTGGAGCATGCTCAGAGCGCCTCGGCCAGTTTGGGGAGATGAAGTGATGACATTTTAAATCCAAAAATTCAAAGGTCAGCTTCACACTTAACCAAACACTTTTCTGGTCATCACTGAATGTCATATTTCAGAAACAGAAGAGGAGACATGTTCTGTGCACGTCCAACTGATAGGAGCTGGTACATGTTGGAGGGATTACATATCTCGTCTGGTGTAGAAATGCCTTGGGGTCCCCCAGGAGGAGCTGGAAAATGTCGCTTTGCTCGGCCTGCTGCCCCCGCGACCTGACTTTGAATAAGTGGTTGAAAATGGATGGATGGATGAATATTTTTGGTTCTTATCGTTGTTTTAATCATTTGAAAGCCTATCAAAAGACTCGTACAGAACGCCTTCATCAGGTCAGTGAGTGTATTCTTGTAATTTCCAGCATGCATCATCACAGCAGATCATACCCCGAGGTTTCCTCTTTATTATAATTCTTTTAACTAAGATATTAAATTGTTTCAAACACACACACACCCATCAGGCCGATTATTATTCACTCTGCAGCTCAGTGCAGAGACGTACTCTTCATCATTCCTCCAGTTTTTGCTGAACACAGTCAATCAGTGTCACGTTGAATGAAAATGGATATGAGTCAATCAGTAGTATACACCCACTCCAGTTTATACACGGAGGTCAATCACCACTCGAGCTGTTCCAGACTTATTAATAATCACCATCCAGACCCTGACGTTGTAACTGAGCGGCTCTGATGCAAATTGCCTGCATGTAATGATGCTCAGACTCCTACTCCAAATTTATATCCAACAACTGCCAGCATCTGCTAATTTTCCCTCCATAAATGCTCTCATTTCCCATGGCTCTTACACTAAGCAGCCATGAGGCACTGAAATTACAGGCTTGTTACAGTCCTCTGCTGGTGAACATCCTACAAGGCTGCCTCTCTCCAGGAAAAAGAGACAGGCAGATCACATTCAAGGTCACCCATATCGCTAACAGCAGAAGTGGAACACCCAGAGCACCCAGCGGAGGCATTAAGACCCAACACAGGGAGCCAGGAGGAGAATGGGACTGGATGGATTCTGGGTGTGGGGCTGAGGGTGACGGGGTGGTGGTGGCGGTGGGGGGGCAGATAGAGTGCCTCTGTGCTGGCCTGATTATGCTCTCAACAGAATGAGTTCACATAACAAAGGATTTATTATCACTAGCTGGGGAGTTGCTGCAGTCTGGGAACTCTGCACAGCCGTTTTCTCTGCCAGGCGCCCGAAAAATGTGGCCCAGCTCTGCTTTGGTCGGGAGGTTCAAACAACAGCGATCCCTGTATGGGTCGCTCTCGCGCTCGGCCTATAAAGCAGCCAGTGTTTGGGAGGGTGGGAAGGCTGAGAGAGTAATGTGGCAGTACGAGTGCTGCCTCTCACAGGCCCGTGATTTAATGTTTTACCCTCCATCTCTAACGTCTTCACTCAGGTACAGAAACACTGTCCATCTGTGCTCAGGGGTTACTCCAGGTCAAAGTAACTGTGAATATTTAACGGGATTACACGAATACTGCATCGCCGTTTTTGACAAAATGTAAGATTATGATTTGGATTCTTTAAAATGAGACTTGGTTTAAAGGTTCAGTGTGTAGGAATATAATAGAATATAATAAGATTGTTTTCTTTAGTGTATAGTCACCTGAAAAGAAGAAGTGTTGTGTTTTTGTTACCTAAGAAAGAAAGATAGTGAGCCTTCATCCACAGACATCGGCATGTTGCACTGCCGTGTTTCTACAGAAGCCCACAACGGACAAACCAAACACTGGCTACTAAGGCTGCCCCCTAAAAGTCGACCAAACATGAGTCGATCAGAAAGGTCACGAGTCATTTCATTGGTCGCTTAGTCACAGGAAAAAAAAAGTGAAACTCTATTAGGAGCTGCACCTTGTCAAAATAAATCAAACCTATATGACTGGACCATGTGGGAATTTACTTTGAAAGGACAGACACAGGAAGTGTCCACGCTCAGCAGTCAGACAGGAGTCAGGTTAATTTCCAGGGCTGGTACCTGCGGTTATTCCACAGGCTAGTTAATAACATGTCAGGCAGGAAATCCAAAGTGTGGGATCATTTTGAGAAGGTGAAGGACGAACCCAAGGTGATATGTAAACTCATCTTCATTGGTCGACTACAAACATGACGTATCATCTGAAACATGGAAGTAGCTACATGCCCATTAGCCCACAGCGTCATTAACAGGCGGCTCGCTCAGTGTGTGACGTGCACTTGTAGATAAAATATAGGCCTATATTAATGAAGGTTCATTAGTACGGTTTTGTGATTAATATCGTAAACAAGCGGGCGACTAGTCGACTAATGGCTCTAAATGACTGTGGATAATTCAGCTCCCTATAAAAACCTCATGAACATTGAACACTGAGGGAATTCAAACCAGGAGAAGTTTTAGCTGGTTGCAATCCGTAATTCACCACTAGACGCCACCAAATCACCCTAATTATTCATTATTAAAAGTTCAATTCATAAGCAATGCTCATACCCACACTAAGTTCAGTACATTCAGGGATTTTGCTACTTCAGCCTTACTTAGCCTGGTATGACCAGTAGCTTCTGGTGGCTAGTGTTGGCAAACATTAGAAGTTAGTACATAGTATGAGTTAATATGCATGTCACCTGGCTGCAGATGAAATTTATATTAACTAAGGGATAATTCAATCTAATCACCAGAATAATGGTGAGCACTGTATGTTTCAAAGCACAGATTTATTACACTTGACATCTACATATGGCACGCTAGGAATCCTGGGTGTGTCTGTGGTTGACGTTCTGGGACGCCATGTCAATTTTTACTTGATCCATTGTTAAAGGACAACTTCAGTATTTTTCAACCTGGGCCCTATTTCCCCATGTGTATGTGTGCGTATGATTCATAGGTACAACTCGTTTTAAAATTGATTCAGTATTGAGGGAGGCGGATGCAGCCGGCAGCCGGGAAACGAGCTAAAACGGTAATGGGGGCAAATGCGTCCCGTATAAGTTTGCGCATTAAAAATGCTTTTTTTCGCCACTGACCGGTTCAGATCGCCAGTGTTATCTCTGTAGATAGCATACTAAGCGTTTCAAATATGTTTATATAACATTACCTCCACTGTGTCTGTAGCTCTCTCTACTCGTGGGACAGCCGTTTTCTTGAGGAAGAGGTGTTTCGGGATTGGATGTCTTCTCTTCTTTGGCTGGCAGTAGTCATGTTGGGAGAAGTGAGCACTGCAGATCCGATGGTCTGCAAGGCGCAGCGTCTGGATAGGAGTGTTAGCATCCATTTGTAGCACAACTAGCCACAACTTCAGCATCTTGCCGTCTGACAAAGGCAGCCTATGAAAGCTGTACGGGGTGTTGCGCGACATCCTGTTCTTGCAATTCGGATAAGCACAAACACGAACCATTGTTTTCAATCGATGCAGTAAAACTCTCAGCTGTACTCCGGGACAACCAGCGTCACTCTGAGCGGCGCTCAGCATGGCTCCTCTGTTTTCTTCTGGCAACAAGCAAAGCTCTCGCGAGATGACGTCACACAGCTCACAGGAAGTGAAGGGTCAGGGAAACGCTTAGTATGCTATTTACAGAGATAGCACTGGCGATCTGAACTGGTCAGTGGTGAAAAAAAAGCTCTTTTAATGCGCAAACTTATATGGGACGCATTTGCCCCCGTTACCGTTTTAGCTCGTTTCGCGGCTGCCGGCTGCATCTGCACCAATTTTAGAACGAGTGGTACGAGTGGTAGTGGAATCATACGCACACGTACACATGGGGAAATAGAGCCCAGGTTGAAAAATACTGAAGTTATCCTTCCTTAATATTAAACAAGAGACCGTCTTGTGATGAGATCACTCTAGCTGCAATACAGCAATCTGCAACTGAAAGCAGAGAGTGGGGGGCTAATGGCTTTTCCCTGCTTCATACCCTCCTACTCCCTGTGTCACTGCTTGGACACATCCATCTCCAAATGTTGCCTTCACAGTGATCTTAACTACACACCTGCACCTGTTTAATGACTGCATCATGCACAGTTACAAAGTTATCACATTGATAATTATCTGTTTATGTTTGTCCAAACCATAGACTGCATAAATAATGGACGTAGCGACTGTGACGTCACTCTTTGGTTTGTGGACTGCCGTTTAAAAGCCTTGAGTTCGGCATTTCGGCAGTAGCCATCTCGGTTTTTGGAGCCAGATTTTACTATATTTGGACGAGAGGGTGGAGCTGTGGAGGAGAGAGGGCTGGATCTGACCCACAGACTGTGGTGATGCCTCGCAGACAACTTTGGGCCTTAATACAATGTAAACAGGTGAGATATATATATATATATATATATATATATATATATATATATATATATATCAACCCCTGTACAGTTGTCATGGATGCTGCAATTAGCTGTAGAGACCAAAACAGTTTCTGTACCAGGCTGTTAAGTTGGGCATCGTAACATGAAGGTCTGTGTGGATTTTGGCTCCAGCCTCAAGTGGCCGTTTTTGGCACATTCTCACTGGCTTGATTTTTCAGCCTCGCAGGTTGTTGCTCAGTCCAAACAGACAAACACACATGACAAAGCCCAAAACAGCTTCTCTAAAGGTTCAAACAACTGTATGTGTCTGTCGGACACATTCTGCCACGATGACACACACACAGACTCACAATGTGAAAACAATACCAGCCGTCCCAGTGCTGTTGCAGCTGGTAAATATTGATTAGTGCAGCTTTAAAACGAACTGACTCAGCTCTGCATGTGATCCAACACGCTGGCCGGCCAAATGTCTCAGGCTTTACAGTGAGCAGGCTCCACCTGACAAGCTCGGCCAGACTGGTTGTGTCTGCTGCTGATAAGCAAAGGACACACTCAACTTCCAGAGCAGGAAACATCCACAAGATCCCACACAGGACAAAGACAAGGTTAACTTTCTACTGACTGATCTGTGATGAAGGCAGTGGTAACAAACAGCAGTGTATTCATTAGAGTTGACAGTAAGATTTTAGCTGAGTGAATTCCAGAGGTGGAGGAAGTACTCAGATCCTTTACTTGAGTAAAAGTATCAATACCACGCTGTAAAAATACTTTGATAGGAGTTAAAGTCCTGCACTCAAAACCTTACTGAAGTAAAAGTATGTAAGTATCATCAGCAAAATGTACTGACAGTATAAAAAGTAAAAGAATTTTCAACAAGACATCGGGACATTTAGGTGACGTCTTTTCTGTCGTCAACACAAGGTAATACTAATGAGAGATGTGGACATTTAGAAGCCTTTATACTGCTAACAAAATCAGGTATGTTTAACAAAACATTGGGACATTTAACAGCCGTGTTTCTCGTGACAAAACCAGATGTTTTTAACGAGATGTTGGGACATTTCGCAGCTTTTATTTAGTCAAAAAATTAGGTACTTTAAATGAGACTTTGAGACATTTAGCAGATGTTTTCCTGGGGACAAAATAAGGTATTTTAACAAGACATTGGGATGTTTAGTTTCTGTTATTGTGTTGACAAAATCAGGTATTTTCAATGAGACGTTTTTTGGGGCCAAATTGGATCATTTTAAGGAGATGTTGGGACATTTAGAAGACGTTTTTCTGGTGACAAAACCAGGAATTTTTAACAAGATGTCAGGACATTTCGCAGCTTTTATTTAGTCAAAAAATTAGGTACTTTAAATGAGACTTTGAGACATTTAGCAGACGTTTTTCTGGCAACAAAATGTTAATAAAACCAGGTAAGTTTAATGATTCGTTGGGACATTTAGCAGACATTTTTTGCAGCCTTTATACTGTTAACAAAATTAGGTATGTTTAACGAAACATTGGGACATTTAACAGCTGTGTTTCTGGCAACACAACCAGGTGTTTTTTAACAAGATGTCAGGACATTAGCAGCTTCTATTTTGTAAGAAAAATTATGTACTTTAAATGAGACTTTGAGACATTTAGCAGATGTTTTTCTGGTGACAAAATCAGGTATTTTTAACGAGACATTGGGATGTTTAGTTTCTGTTATTGTGTTGACAAAATCAGGTATTTTCAATGAGACATTTCTTGGGGCCAAATCGGATCATTTTAAGGAGATGTTGGGACATTTAGAAGACGTTTTTCTGGTGACAAAACCAGGTATTTTTAACAAGATGTCAGGACATTTCGCAGCTTTTATTTTAGGTAAAATTAGGAACTTTAAATGGGACTTTGAGACATTTAGCAGACGTTTTCCTGGGGACAAAATAAGGTATTTTAACGAGACATTGGGATGTTTAGTTTCTGTTATTGTGTTGACAAAATCAGGTATTTTCAATGAGACGTTTTTTTGGGACCAAATCGGATTATTTTAAGAAGATGGTGGGACATTTGGAAGACGTTTTTCTGGCGACAAAACCAGGATTTTTTAACGAGATGTTGGGACATTTGGCAGCTTTTATTTAGTCAAAAAATCAGGTACTTTAAACGAGACATCGGGACATTTAACAGCCGTGTATCTGACAACATTTGGTATTTTTAACGAGACGTTGGGACATTTGGCAGACGTTCTGTTAATAAAACCAGGTGTGTTTAATGATTCGTTGGGACATTTAGCAGACATTTTTCTGTCGACAAAATCAGGTATTTTTAACAAGACATTGGGATGTTTAGTTTCTGTTATTGTGTTGACAAAATCAGGTATTTTCAATGAGACGTTTCTTGGGGCCAAGCAGATAATTTTAACGAGATGTTGGGACATTTAGAAGACATTTTTCTGGTGACAAAACCAGGTATTTTTAACAAGATGTCAGGACATTTCGCAGCTTTTATTTTGTCAAAAAATTAGGTACTTTAAATGAGACTTTGAGACATTTAGCAGACATTTTTCTGGGGACAAAATCAGGTATTTTTAACGAGACATTGGGATGTTTAGTTTCTGTTATTGTGTTGACAAAATCAGGTATTTTTAACGAGACATTGGGATGTTTAGTTTCTGTTATTGTGTTGACAAAATCAGGTATTTTCAATGAGACATTTTTTTGGGACCAAATCGGATTATTTTAAGAAGATGGTGGGACATTTGGAAGACGTTTTTCTGGCGACAAAACCAGGATTTTTTAACGAGATGTTGGGACATTTGGCAGCTTTTATTTTGTCAAAAAATCAGGTACTTTAAACGAGACATCGGGACATTTAACAGCCGTGTATCTGACAACATTTGGTATTTTTAACGAGACGTTGGGACATTTGGCAGACGTTCTGTTAATAAAACCAGGTGTGTTTAATGATTCGTTGGGACATTTAGCAGACATTTTTCTGGCGACAAAAAAATTTAACGAGATGTCGGGACATTTAGCAGATGTTCTATTAACAAAACCAGACATTTTTAACAAGGCGTCGCAACATTTAACAGCCATGTTTCTCACAACAAAAGCAGGTATTTGAACCAAAAAACAAACTAACAAAAATCTTAATTCCAATGGGAACTAGTAACTAAAGCTGTCAAATAAATGTCTCTAAGATGTGGTGGAGTAGACAGTGGCATAAAATGCAAACACTAAATTACAGTCTCAGAACCTCTAATTTGAACTTAAGTAAAATTCATCACATTCCACTGCTGGTGCATTCTTGGATTATCATAGTAAAAACATACAACACATATGTGGGTACTCCAACCATGGAGAACTGCCAATCAAAGCTACAAACCATGAAGCTCATGAACACACGTTGGGATATACGTCATTGAGTCACTGATAGTCGTGCTCATGCTTATCATACTGTGTCAAACCACTGGAAAAGTCACAAACTGTCACTCAAACTTGAGAAAAAAAACAAATACAATAATATAAGTAAATTCTATTATCCAAGCCCTTCTTGTACGTCATGCGCCACCACTGTAATGACATCAAAACTTAAAGATAACTTTCAAATCTGTAACAATGTTAAGATATTATCGGTCATAAATGTATCACAGAAACTCCTTTTGTTGCTTTTAACCAGATCATTTGGAGATTTTGTGACATTTGGTTCTTTCTGACATCATACGTGGCTTCTAAACTGCAAGTGCATGAGATTAATATAATTACAGCAACATATCAGAAGTATAATTTGCAATTCAGGACATAAAAGCTCTTCACTGCTTTGAAATCTGACTGCACTCTAACCACAAAAAAGGAAAGAGAAGAAGATGTTACAGCAGCTTTGTGATCAAACCTGCCAACTGACAGACACCTGCACACACACACACACACACTCACGCACGCACAGATTCACAAACAGCACCTTTAACTCAGTGTGAAAACAGCCGTCGGCCTTTTATCTTAAACCTGTGAAGCTTCTACTTTACCTGACAGAGTGGTGGGCGTGTGTGTTGGGTGGGGCGGTCCAGTAACACCACAGGACTACACAAACACACTGCTGCTGCTCATAAAGTCAGAACGGGAGCGTGAGCTGCTGCTGCTGCTGCTGTCACCAAACTCCAAAACACAAAGACAGAGACAAAAGTCTGACTGTGATCCCAAAGAGGAAGCTCCTTTCTTTGTTGTGTCCTCTCTCTGCTGCCGTCAGGGTCTCTCACTCACTGCCTCTCCTCAACACACACACACACACACACACACACACTAACACACACACACACACAGTCTCTCGCTGTCATAACACACACTGGGCTAAAGCCATGTGGCTGCTGACACACACACACTGTCTGGCTGCTGCTGGTCCCCTCCCTCTCACTCTCTCTTGACTCACATGCTCACACTCTCTCTCTCACACACACACACACACACCCTGTCTCTCTCCGGGCTTTCCTGTCCGGTCAGCCTCGCCCCCAACAGGCGGACACAAGGCGCTCATTCTTTTGGATAAAGAAATGCAGTGTTGTTCATGAAAACCTGCAGAAATGTTCACCGGACTCGAAGGTAAACAAGGTGGTGATAGAGAGTGGAGCACAGTGAGGCGGCAGCCGGCCATTTATTCTCTCACACTGGATCTACTGTTACTCTGAGACACATGTTCACCTCTCAGTGCCGAGTGTGCTCTACACAGCTCTAATCTAATTAATGTGCTTCAGGTTATTCTCCTGAACGACTTAAAGACATATTTGAATTTAGTGTTAAACTCTTCAACTGTCTGCACAAGACAAAGACAGCTAGGGACAAAATTATACCACAACGCAGGTAGCAATGCAAGCTAACAGCACAACAGAACATCTTTTCATGCCGCTATCCCCGCTGGAGAAACATGGATGGATCATAGAAATCACTCACATTTGGTGCCTGAATGGCTGCTGTAAAACAGCAACTGGTTGCTACAAACACCCACGTTTGGTACCTAAAAAGCCGCTGGAAAAACAGTGACCGGTCACAACAAAACACCCAATTTGGGTGCCCAGAAAGTCACTTGAAAACGAGGACAGGTGTCTACAAAATATCCACATTTGGTGCTTAAAAAGCCACTGGAAAAACAGCGAGAGGCTGCTACAAAACACCTGGATTTGATGCCTTAAAAGCAGCTGGAAACACAGGGATGATTCTCTAGATTCCTACACTCATGTCATGACTGAGATCTGCAAATGTATGTGGAGCTCTGTCTGCTGCAAGGGTTTTCTCTGCCCTGAGTCAAAGCCGCTTGAAAATAAGGACAGGTCACTACAAAACACCCGCATTTGGTGCCTAAAAAGCTACTTGAAAAACAGTGACAGGTCTCCACAAAACACCTACCTTTGGTGCCTAAAATTCTGCATGAAAACAAGGACAGGTCACTACAAAATACCCATGTTTGGTGCCTAAAAAGCCGCTGGAAAAACAGTGACAGGTCACTACAAAATACCCATGTTTGGTGCCTAAAAAGCCACTGGAAAAACAGTGACAGGTCACTACAAAATACCTATGTTTGGTGCCTAAAAGCCACTTGAAAAACAGTGACAGGTCACTACAAAAATGCCCACATTTAGTTCCCTTAAAAGCCACTTGAAAAACAGTGATCAGTCACCACTAAGACCCCGGATCTGGTGCCTAAAAAACTGCTTGAATACTAAGACTGGTCACTACAAAACACCCACTTTTGGTATCTAAAAAGCCATTCAAAAACAGTGACAGGTTGCTACAAAACACCCACATTTGGTGCCTATAAATTTGCTGGAAAAAGCGATGGGTCACTACAAAACACCCACATATGATGCCTAAAAAGCTGTTAAAAAACAGCAACAGGTCAGTACAGAAAATGCATAGTTGGAGCCTAAAAAGCTGCTGGAAAAACAGAGACAGATTGCTACAAAACCCCAATATTTAGTGTTCTTAAAAGCTGCTTGAAAAACAGTGACAGGTTGCTATGAAACACCCACGTCTGGTGCCTAAAAACTTTAATGTAGTTTAATGATTCTGTCGCACTTTAAATGGAGGACCACACATATGTTTTGCCCCGTAAGAGGGAAACCACGCCACCAAATAAAAGAACAAGATCAGATGAGCGAGGACGGGACAAAACGCGAGTGAATATTGGCGTTGCTTATTCCAGGTGGAAAGAACTCCTGAAGGAGAAGGATTTCACAAGGGATGTGGAGGTCGCCTGCTTTCTGCTAGACAGGTAATTCAATCTGATATTTTAAAATCATTTTGGCTTCATGTTTGCAACTACTTTTCCCTCTCGTCTAAGTTCGAGTGACGGCTAACGTTACGTTTACGTGCTAACGTTATCCTAGCCTTGGCTAACGTTATCCCAGAGCTACAGCTAAATGGTTAGCCTAGCCTACAGCCTAATCTGTTGACTCCTCTCGCGCTGCTGCGACGGCTGTCACCCTGTCCTCCTCCTCTTCCCTCTGGGTAGCCGAGACACACCTCTTCGCCTGGCCGTTCCTGCACCGCTTCTACACCCTCGCCCCCTTCCTCTCCCTGGTCTTCCTCCTCTCCCTCTCCCTCTTCCTCATCTCCCTGTGTCCTGTGGAAGAACACTCTGGAAACGCATATATTATAATCGTACCAACCTATATTTGCCGCACTGCGCCATGACTATCACATAAAACTTGTTATTTTAGCATTACTGTGCTAATGTTTGCTCGTGTCAGCAAAACAATTAGAAATAAAACACTAACATATATCTCACAGATAACCTGTATCTCACTGGTAAGCTGTAACATATGTAACATGGTTTAGATTCCTAAATAAATATTCACCTCGTCGCTAGATACTCCTGAAAAACTCAGAAGAGTTTTATACTTTGCTGTCTGTGCAAGGCTTTTTGTCCTACGAGGCCACCGTCACTTACCCGACGGGAGGGGTGAGTGAGCACGAGTGAGCGCTGCAATCTAGAATTTGACTGCTGATGTCACTGTTACTCACCATTTTTACACACTGAGGCTTTAAGGAAAAACCAACCTAAAGTGACCTGTAAGGTGTTGGTACACCACATAGATTTTCAAGTCTACTTCAAGGGAAGAAAGCATTCTTCCAAAAGATATTTCCTTCATTTGGGGTTTGGATGATGGTGGTGGAGAGAAGTGCCGAACACATCATTCTAAAATTGCCCAGTTGGATTAAGATTTGTTGACTGTGAAGGATATTACATGTGATTTTTATCATTTCTGTACTCATCCAATTAAATTAATGGACTCCTTGTGTCCTGTATGAAAGAATCTGCCTCTGTCTTTGTCCACTTTATTATGCTTATTCTTTTAATTCGCCACATGTCTGTTGGTCTGTCTATTGGTCGTCACTGGACTGAGTAGTGCTGACAAGAGAGTAGGAACTGCAGGATGGTGCATATTCATCGTTGAGTCCTGACTTGGCAAACTGACAGCACGCCACAGAAAATCAGTTCTGGGTTGTTGCCACATGTTGTTGCCAGAGAACATGTACAGGTTTTGATGCATGGAGGTCAGCAGAGACAGAGATATGTTGCAGCTCCCAGATGGTGGACGTTGTACTAACTGGCCCGCTCTGCCCTGACAGTGACCACTGTGCCGGCTCTGCTGGAGAAAGTCTTCATAAATAGAAAACAAATGTCCAGACGGAGTCACAAACAAGACTGAGGTCACACAAATATGGACGTGTCCACCCACAACGTACCAGAACATACTCTGGCGTCTGAGCCATGTTTGTTGTGGTGCGGAGTTATGCATGCACAGAAACGAAATAATTCTGTAAGGCTATAACATTTTTTACACGGCTTGAGATAGAGTCACAGTAAAGCTGTGTTTCTGTTTTTCTCTGCGACAGTACAGCTGTGGAGAGCTGAACCAGTGCAGACTGACACCAGTGCTGAATAGCTGGTGGTTCCTCTCTGACCAAACTGGTCAGTCTCCACTGTGATATCACTGAGCCCACATTCCAGCTGAAACCACTGTGAGCATCTGTGTGAATCTATTGTTCAGCACATGCCTCCATTTCCTGGTCTGGAAAAGCTTCATATTGAATTATATGACAAACTGCACATGCCTGACATTCCTGTACGGCTGGGTGGGATTTATCAAGATTTATATGAAGTACACTCATGATATGTCGGCCTAAATAACACAGCTGCACTGTGACAGAGAAAAACAACCCAACCAAACTGGCTGAGGCGTCTTCAACCTGTTTATCCAAATGAAACTCTGATGCTGGTTGCGGCAGCTGAGAGTTGCACACAACATAACTGCTGTAATATATCAGTGTGGGATGATAGGAGTGTTAATCACCACTGAGCGGCTTTCAGAACTCCTCTTCTTGCTCATTCCCAATTTACCTCCCACCATGACCACCTACCCACATTTTTAACTGCTCAGCAATGTTACAACAACGCATGATGGTCTGTTCTCAAGCATATCGCTTTGTATGTACTCCTTCTTAACTAGAACCATTGTGATGGCTGTAAGCAGCTAACTCACACTTCTCTACTGGAAAGAAACATAATTTTGCTTCTTACTGTTTGTGCTGCAAATGTAGCACACGGTTATCAGAGCTATTTTGCTTGCTCGGTCCAGACTCATATAAAAACTGACATCTACAATATCAGGGAAACTCAGAATCTGCTCAGAATTCATCCAAACTGTTTATTCTACACAAAGCTCCTGCAGCTACTGTTTGGGTTATCTGTACAGTTTCTGTACATGTTCTGACCTGTTAATTTAATGCATTGAATATAACATGAAATATCTACAAAATGTCACTGGCTCAGTGATAGAAAAAAAAGGTTGGGTCCCACTGCTTTGACTCTCTGCAGACTGGTGTGGCTGGTGAACAGTGAACACACATCACATCCCAGGATTTGGACTTATGGAGGCTCGAAATGAAAACTTGGCACAATTCTCTGCCTGAGCTGAATATGTGAGAGACTGCCTTGAGGAGTTTTAAATGTGGAGTCAGCAGTTCTGGGGAAAGATAGTTAATATTGCACTGTGGAGCTCAGCATGTGCCACATTTACCATCCCTCTCACTTCCTGCTTTTCTCTTCTTAAGTGTCTTCATTCACTGTCAAGGCAGCTCCCTCGCTCTGACATAGCTCCATTTAATGCATGTATAGGTCCTGTTTGCTTGTGTGTGTATTTTGGGCCTGTGTGTATATGACATATGACATGTGTGTATGATTAATAAAGTATATCTTCTTTCTTTCTTCTTCATCCGCAGCCTCTCCACTGTCCTGTGCATGAAAAAAACGCCCTTTGTTGCTGGTTTAATAGCGATGTGTGTCTCTGTCCAGGTCACTTTAGCCACGTTTCCACCACACACTTCAAGTACAGTACCTTTGGAACCAACAGTAACCCTTCAGACATGGTACCTAGACCCTCGGTCTGTTCAGACAGTCCTCTTAAATGTGGGCGGGGTTGTTGTCACTCACTGCTCCGTCCAGCACTCGCTGTATTTCCTCATCAGCGGTGACACAGATGGAAGTCTGCACCTGGTTTATCGTCCACAGAACGAGGCTGCACGCCCACATTTTCAGAACAAAATAGAACAGGCTGCAGTGAGAGTCTCTCTCCATGGGATATTTAAAAATAGCAGCTTTGTGCATTTAGTCCTTCTCAGGCAAGCTCAGGGGTTTAGTGTTGCTGTAGCCCACAGGAAGTGAGGATTAGATTATATGACCTTCACATAATCCGGTCGAAATTAATCTATATTTTTAAAGTCATTACTAAAAGTGTGTGTCATATAAAAACTAAAGTGATGGTCAAAGTTGTCACAGTGAAATTTAAGGTGTGCTGATGGATTCACGTCATCAACTCATGCATTGAGTAACATTACAAGTTAACGTTCCACCTTAAAAGTTGCCGGCAGTCGGCCCAGTGAATGAAGTTATTGTTTCTCAGACTCCAGCTGCTGTGAGAGGCAGCAAAACATCCTTTCATTTTATAGTTACAGTTCACTAATAAAACTCTCCACAGTATGAACAGTGGTTACATGAGCCTCAAAACCAGACACAACTCAGCCCTGAGCAGAGTGACCGTCCTCTACTGACCAATCAGACTGCAGTGTTCACAGCTCCACCTTTTAGTACCAGATCTGTGTGCTAGGTACCCCAACAGAGGGGGGACCAAACATGGGGACGCTAAGGAACGGTTCTATTGGTACCAACCACAAAAAAGCGTACCAAACTGCTCAGTGGAAACGGGGCTTTAGTTTCCCTTTCACAGAGCCAGAGCTGTGTATGAACACCTAATTTTTCAGCACACACACAGCTAGAGGACCACCAATAGATACTTGCTGAATGTGACAGAAAGTGTATCAGATAAGAGTCACTGACTGCACCTTTAAAGTGCAGTGAACATACAAAGAGAAGCGACAAGTGCTTATAAGATCGTCTTTAACGTGTCCTGTTCAGCATCTGTCTGGATGCAGCGATGACACGGCACTGAGCCTCATATCCGTGTTGTTGCAGCAGTAAAAAGGCCCCAGACGTGCAGTTGCAGTCACATGGCACGGACGAGCCTCCAGGTGAAAACAAATCACTTGGGGTCAAAGGCAAATCTGTCTTTTATGTGAAAACACACACACACACACACACACCCTCACACTTAGCATAAACAGACGTCAGAGACAGTAAAAGCTCTCTCTGCTTTCATCTTTAATGAAAAGCATATTTGGTTCTGCTCCCCTCCTCCCCTGCACCACACCAGCACCCACGCACCCATTCAAATCCTAACGCCTTTATAGAAACATACAGCGCAGCGCTGCAGGGCTGAGCTGAGGGAAGCGCTCATTATGAACATCAAAGGCCTCGATGGGCGCTGACTTGATCCTTTGAGATGATTGGAGTATCTCACTCAGGGAACAAAAAGCTTGGACGTATCTGCGCAGGATGGAAATTCAATTACCAAGCGATTCAGGGCCGGCGGAGGGGGAGGAATGTAAAGATTTGAAGGAAATGGGTCATCTCTTTTTTTTTTTTTTTTTTTTTTGGCAGGATGTGTTTGCAGTTGATGGGTGGTGGATCAGACTCCCACGTGTTGCCCCTGACGCCCAGGGCCATACTGTAGGAAGCTGCAGCACTGTTGTGGGCCTTCAATGTGCCACCAGAGAGATGCTGTATTGAACAACACTATCGCTGAGTGACTGAGTATTCCTACAATAACTTCCATGTCAATCTTCATGTCATGCTCCATCTTTCAACGCTGAAATGTTGTTCCCGTTTTTGACAATAGCCAGCAGTGGTTTATGTAGACAAAAGTCTGGGAGTGCTGCTGTTCTGAGGGATTACTGTGAGTTTAGCTTCAGGCATCGTTTCTTTATGGTGGTGTCTGAGAGAGGGAGGGAAGGGAAGCAGCAGAACACTAGTGCCATCTAGTGCTGCTCCTGCAACACTGACAGCAGCTGCACACATATTAACCATGATCGGAGTCAGTTAGATACATACTATACCGCTGCTTCTTCTTCTTCTACTGGGTTTTTAATCTGGTTGTCACACTTTTTACTCTTGTGTGAATTACTCATCATCAAAACATCTTTCAGTGGTCATTCCTACATTAAATGAAAGCTTAAGGTCTTAGCTTGAAATAGGTATCCCTCCATCCATCCATATATCCATCTATTTTCATCTGCCTATCCAGGGCCGTGTTTAGTCATGTAGACATGGTGAAGACGAGCTGCTGAAGTTCAAACGGAGCATCAGAATGATGAAGAAAGGTGATTGAAGTGACTTTGAACGTGGCATGGTTGTTGGTGCCAGACGGGCTGCTCTGAGTATTTACTGGGATTTTCAGCACAACCATCTCTAGGGTTTACAGAGGATGGTCCCAAAAAGAGAAAATATCCAGTGAGCCAAAATGCCTTGTTGATGCCAGAGGTCAGAGGAGAATGGTCAGACTGGTTCAAGATGATAGAAAGGCAACAGGAAGTCAAATAAGCACTGGTTCCAACCAAGGTGTGCAGAAGAGCATCTCTGAAGCAACAACACCTTGACTGAGCATGGTTTAAACACCACAGCCTACCTGAGTATGTTGCTGACCGTGTCCATCCCTTTATGACCACAGTGTACCCATCTTATGCGTAGTAGCTCTCCACCTGATTGAGAGGCCTTAGTGTGCAGCCTCAGTATCAGTTGGGAGAACCACGCCCACGCACAAAATTGGATCTGTGCTCCAGTTTGGAAACAAATTAAAGGTAATGTCCTTTGAACTGGTCACCTTTAATGAAGTGAACTGAGGCTGGGTGTTGAGGACGGGGTGGTGGACAGAACGTAGCGGGACAGTGTGAAGAGAGGAGTAAACAAAAAGCTGCTGAGGACAGTTTGATGGTCAGCTGGTCTGCTGCTGCTTGAACGCTCACACAGGAAATTCCACACATGGATATAGAATTCACCCAGTATCCTGTCTGTCTGTCTGTCTGTGCTTTTAATTCAGATGAGTCAGAAAATAGCAGCTCCATTTTGTTTTAAAATGATTCTCTAAATCTATTTTTTTTTCAATGTGTTGGGCATTTCTTACCATGTTGCTTTTTTCCCATGTTTTGTGAAAGGAATCGCAGCAGTGTGCTCAGGGTTCAAAGGTTTAAATACTTGCGAAAGGCGTCTGAATGCAGCACAAGAAACGTGATGTCGCTCCAGGTTTCAAAACATCTACAGCAGTAAAATGCAACACACACATTAATGCAGCAGTGATATTAATCCAAAAACGTCAGATTTACTTCAGCAGGAATTTGAACGCAGGACTTTTAGTGGTAGCAGTTAACTAAGATATCTAAATACTTCCACCACCACGAACCTGCATCATCTCACCAGGTCTACTGATCTACTGACAGACCCTCCACTTTTGTTGACTTTCTTTCACTCTCACTTTCAGAGCTCCCGCCCCTCCTCCTCTTCCTCACTCTCTCTGACACACTGCTCGGGAAAAGTGTCACCTCTCAGTGCTCGGTGAGAACAGCTGGCACTAACAGGTGAGAGTGTAAATGACATGAAATAACATGCTCAGTTGATGACCCCTCTGTTCTGTCTCATTTACCGTGGGATCTGAACCAAGCGGCAACTCAGAGGATGAAAAATGAAGCCATTGTGGAAGTGCCAAAAACTGCAGTTCCTCTAATGGCCACTTGAGGCTGGCTCCAAAACAGAGTCAATCCCCACAGACCCCATGTAAACGTGCCCAACTTTACAGCAGGAATAAACATGTTTACAGCCAGTTTTGGTCTTTATAGCTAATTTTAACATTCATGACAACTGTATGGGGGTGAATTTTTATATAACTCACCCGCTTACATTTTATTAAGGCGTCCCTACAGTCTGTGAGTCACATCCGCCCCTCGCTCCTCCAAAGCACCAGCCTCTCATCCAAATGTGGTCACTTCTGGCTCCAAAAAACCAAGATGGTGATGGCCAAAATGCCGAAATCGAGGCTTTAAGACAAGAGTCCTCAAACCAATGGGTGATGCCAGGGTAGCTAGGTCCATTATCGACACAGTCTGTGATGTAAACTCGCAGTACGCCACAGTAACTTACTGCCAGCTGTGACAGTAACGACATGATCACGATCGCTGCTATATTAAAACTAGAATTAGCAACTTTAATACAAAAAACTTTTTGTCATATTTGCTGAAACTGTCACAACATCCACACAGTGGTACATCAGACAGATAATCTGTGAAAAAAAATCATGTTCATAGTGCTCCTAATGGCATAGAGCTCTTAAGTCACGCCCCTTCCGGTAGACTCCCATCGGACCGTAGGCTCAGAAAATATGAATGGGAGTCAATGGAGAGAAAATTATTATTTTCTGGTCCCAGTCATTAAATGCCTTGGATTACACAAATTTTTGTGTGGGTCTAAATAATATTTTTTCATGTTAAGAGTTTGACAGTTTATTGTATGATTCTTCAGTTAAAGGCTGTGGAAACAACGTAATGAGAAAGACTACATGTCGCCTATGTGACGTCACGTCATCACACTTTCCCTCCACTTCTCAACTCACAGTGCTGCCGCTGCGTCTTCTACCACGATCTGCGGAGCCATCAGATCAAGATGCCGGTGTGTTTCGTACCCAAATGTCACCATTCCAACAAGAACGGCTGTTCTTTCTTTTGATTCCCGTCTGATGTTAAAACTTGGAAGAAGGCGGTGAAATGTACCAGAGACACAGCCATATTCAGAGTGCGAGTGGTGACGTATATCATACGCGTCGAGAGCAGCGAAGAGCTGTAGTCCACTAAGCGCTCTCACACAAAACCTAACAGTATCAAACTTCTTCCCGCTACATTGTAGCCTTCTTTGCACAAAAAAATATATTAAAAATTCACAAACAACATATGTGAAATTCATGGCACAATTCAAACGGGACCAGAAAATAATTTTCATCTAGCCATTGAAATACATTATGAGAAATTGATTTTTAAAGTCCAATGTACCGGAAACAGAAACACGCAACTTACGAGCTCTATAAGCTAGAATCTACTGTGTCTGACCGAATACAGCCAATCAGAGCTGAGGAGTCACTAAGCCATGTCTGAGTTGCTTTGTTCTGTGTTGTTTGTAAAACATGTAATAAGTATATTCTTAAAAAAAACTAATCAAGATTCTTTTACTGTGTTGACTTTTTCTCACCTCAAATGTTTTCAGAACCTTTTAGTGCACTGTTTAGCTGTAAGATGAGAAGTTTTGCTCCGGCCAGTGGGCACTGCTTTGCTCAAAAATACACCATCATTACTGTGATGTGTTAATCCAGTGTTGTGCCTTTCACAATAAAAGTTACAAAGTGCTTTAGAGACGTTAAAGATGTGCAAACTGATGATAAAGACACAGAGATATAGATGAATTAAATAATATCTTCCTGAGACCCCGTGTCTTCATATGAGGACGTCACATTTTGGGTTTACTGGACCTTATACTTCATTCTGCTTAACTCAGACCTGTTGTCCTCATTCTTGGACACTTTTTGTGCCATCTAGTGGTAGTAAGAGCACAATACACTAATCCATGTAAAAACAAGATGGCAGCCATCTCTGCCAAGTCAGTCTGCAGCCGATCCCGACACAAAAGTGGACAAGGTCCAAAACCTGATCACATTTTATGATTGAAACTTGTTTATTTATGATTAATAATGTTTGTAATTTGACACGGCAACAAATTTGACTAATTTTAGCAACAGTAACAAGCTGAGACGCTGTTAATTAGGAAGCACTGGTTTGAAGACCCTGGGGATTTATTATCGTTGACAATGTTTAGTTTTTTTATACTTATCAGGTCCTACTGTTCCCAAATAGCTCGGAGAAATTAAAAATGCATATCAAACAACAGTTCAGGTCTCAGGAGAATAATAAGATCATATCAGATGACAGTAGTTGTCTGTCTCATATCTGCATCAGCGACAACAGTAAACCTTTAAAGTTGAAGCTGTTGCTGAAGCGTCTCTGCTCTGCTCTCTGTTCTCTAATTAACACCTCAGTGTCAACACACACACACACACACACACACACACACACACACACACACACACACACACACACACACACACACTGAGCAGCAGTGTTTCCCTTTGAACTGCTGCTAAAGAGCCAACACAGCTTTGTTCACCGACTATCTGAGAGTGGGTTTCTTAAAAGCAATCACACACACAATGCACATGCATATATTTAAATGTCCACAGGTGGATTAAGAGTCATTCAACAATTATTAAACTAGACACAGAGATGGTTTGTTTTTTTATCTTTGATGGCAGGCTGAGGTATTTGTCCTCTATGTTAACAGGGATTTGTGTGGTTATTTTATTTTATTTAACCCATATTCAACCAGGTAAGTTCCACTGAGATCAACAATCTCTTTTACAAGGCAGACCTGGCCCAGACAGCAGCACACCAGAAGTTACAGCCACAATCAAACACACAAAAGATCTACAGTAACATGTAGAAATATCAGAACACCTGCGCACAACGACAAGACCCAACTGACTCATTCATCCTTGTGCTAATGAGAGCCCAGTTATTACTGTGCATGAAGTTTTTCCAGATAAAGTAAAACTCATCACTTCCTGTGGGCCAGAGGATTTTAGCAGGAAGGAGCCGCCAGACACTCAGTGTTTAGATCAACCGGAAAAGATTTCATACAGCTGATATTTGCTTGTTGAGTCACTGCTGTGTTATCTCAAGATGAGTTTACTCTGTGGAAATGTCACATATTAGTGGGAGAAAAAAACTTTGAGGCACCTCTACAGTCTTTCTGGTAGAAAAACAATTTTATATCTGAACAGGTTGGAGCTTTCTTGAAGTTTAATAATAATTCTGAACAGGATTTCTAAATAAAACACACCGTATATCGGCTGTGATGATATAGTGTCTGACAGCTTAGTCACCATGAGACAGACTAAACATGATGAGTTTGCTCCAGTGTGGCCCTGCTCTCCCCTCTCCCTCTCCCTCCTCTGAGACCCTTCACAAAGATAATCAGCCTGCTCATTCATTCGGAAAACAGACACACCCTCTTTTTATGACTGGAGGGCTGCTATTAACACCCCCCTCCTCCAACAACATCCCACAGTCCAAATATGGGTGCTGGTAAGCTCTCTTGAACTCGCCCCCTGTGACCCTTTACAGCCCTGCCTCCCCCCTTCACACTGTTCATCTCCCAGCAGTTACCCATCTGTTGGGCCGCAGTGTCTCAGCTCAACATCTGACTCGCCTCATCTCCATGGCTGTTCCTGTCTCACAGAATTCATCTGTATGAAGAGACTTAACCTGACTCTGTGCTGCGACATGCTACACATCATTTACATTTAAATACAACGAGCCATGTACGTGTCAGGGATGATCACTGCAGTGTAGAGTGGCTGCAAAAGTTTGGGCGCCCCCGATCAAAATTTAATTTACAGTGAGTAGTTAAGTAGAAGATGAACTGACCTCCAAAAGGCATGAACTTAACAGTGACACATTTCTTCAATATTTTAAGCAAGATTAATCTTTTACAGTTTCAAAATAATATAAAAGGAAAAGGGCCTGAAGATGATGGAGCAAAACGTACCATGTTTCCATCTGAGATGTAGAGGAGCAGAAGTACAGAGTAGCTTCAAATGGAAATACTCAAGTAAAAGCACCTCAAAATTCTTAACATTTATTGATAGCAGTTGCAAAGTATTTTGTTTCTACTCAATGCTAATTCCAAACAAAAATTAATATTTTTAAAATCACAATTTGTTATTAATCTGGGGGGAAAAATACTGTTTTGTTTTTTTTTCTTTTACTTGTCTGCATTGGTCTTCATAGCTTAGCGCCACTAAAGGATGTAAGCTTCTTGTGAAGATTGATGCACTGTTAATCTTGCAGTCAAGTATTTTATACCCATAATGCGTGGTTGTGATCGTCACCCACCCTCCCTGGAGACTAGCCTAACAGCCTTTATTGGAAAAACTTCCTAATATGAGTCAGAGAGGGCCGTGATACACCAAAGTGTGTCAGGGGGAAAGTAAGGAAACAAGCAAGGGGGAGGGGGCAGGTGCTTAAGTCCTGAGTTATATAGTGATAGTGCATGCGGAGAAGAAGGAGGAAAAACAAACAAATAAACAAACAAACGAAAAAAAAAACGGGGGAGAAACAGGCAGTGTAGCTGATGTATTGTGGCCTTGAGGTAGTTGTGCTCCATGCAGATTATCGAAAATAAACATATACATGTCTACTATACTGTACTGAAAAACAAAAACAAAAGAGAAGTCTATACTGAACACCAAAAATGTGAGAGTCTTGGTGGAGGAGGAAAGCCCGATTGCAGAGAAGAGTTGCCAGCGCGGTGTGGTAGGTTTGAGAAGCAAGTGGGCCCCTTTGGAGTGATCCCATCGGTTCTTTGCGATGCATCACGGAGCTGAAGTATCGAACATGCATGTGTGTATTTGAACCCTCCCAATGTGTTTATGAAAACCATCACCAGGGTCCAGGGCCAGCCCTGCGGGGGAAGGGGGGCGGTATGGCACCCCAAGACTGCAGGAGCGCCCAGACCCCAAGACCAGGGAGCCGCAGAGGCTGCAGGACACCACGCAGGCCCAAGGACCCAGGGCAGCGAAGGCCGGCACCCCCAGAGAGCCAGAGACACACCCCAGACAGGCGGGGCAGGAGAGCCTGCCCACCCACCGCCCAACGCGGACCGCCCCCACCCCCCCCAACCACCGCCCGCCCCCACCCCCATCCCCCACCCACGGACGCACCCAGGGACCGCCCCCGACCCAAGGAGCCAGGCATATGTCCCCGGCGCATCGGGAACCAGGGGACCGTGAAGGGCCACCTGCCCAAACCCCCCAGGACGGGCCCCCACCAACACACAGGAGAGAGCGGCCCCATAACCCACAGCCGGTCAGGAGGCAGAACCCCAGCAGGAACCCACAGAGCCCCCAGGGCGCCACCCGGCCCACCCGCCACAGGGCCACGGGACCCCCCCAGACATTGGGAACCCAGCCAAACCACCATGATGTAAATGGGCTCCCTGGCTCCAACCCTCAGTCCAGGAGGGCCGGGCCTCACTAGCCACGCCATGCGTATCTACAGTAAAATACTGTTTTTAAGGGTAAATATTAGAGCTGCCCCCTAATGGTCAACCAAACGTTAGTCGACCAGAAAGGTCATTAGTAAGCAAAATCTCATTGGTCGCTAAGTCACAGAAGAAAAAAAAAAAAGTGAAACTCTGTTAGGAGCTGCACCTTATCGAAATAAATCAAACCCTATATGACTGGACCATGTGTGACTTTAATTTGAAAGGACAGACACAGGAAGTGTCCACGCTCAGCAGTCAGACAGGAGTCAGGTTAATTTCCAGAGCTGGTACCTGTGGTTATTCCACAGGCTAGTTAATAACATGTCGGGCAGGAAATCCAAAGTGTGGGATCATTTTGAGAAGGTGAAGTACGAACCCAAGGTGATATGTAAACTCATCTTCATTGGTCGACTACAAACATGACGTATCATCTGAAACATGGAAGTAGCTACATGCCCATTAGCCCACAGCGTCATTAACAGGCGGCTCGCTCAGTGTGTGACGTGCACTTGGAGATAAAATATAGGCCTATATTAATGAAGGTTCATTAGTACGGTTTGTATTTCTCTGTAATGTAGCACAGTGTTAACAATGTTACTGATACTATTCTTTCTCACACCTTCAACTCAAACCACCAAAATATATCATTTAATCATTACATTCATATCAGAAACATGCAGGAGACTAGTCGACTGATGGACCTACATGACGACTATTGGTCGACAAGGAATATTCTTAGTCGAGGGGCAGCCCCAGTTAATAAGACGCCAGAGTGCAATAAATAACATCAGAATAGAGCTTGGGGATCCCCCTGGACTCCCTACAGAGATCCAGGCTGGGCCTCTGATGTCCTCAACTTCTAGAGACGCCCGTGCACAAGGGGGCAAAATTTTCATGTAATGCCACAAATGAGACCTAATGTGACCTAATGCGTCCTTTGATGTTTGAAGAAGGGTTTGTTTGACCTTTGACCCCATGGGTGCCGCTGACCTGTTCAGTCAGTGAAGACACTTTCTTCAGAGAAACACTACCGACAATTCAAAAAGTTGCTGTTAATTTAGAGACAAAAACTCTGCTCACACACTCCCAAAAGCTCCAGACGATCTAATTCCAGTGAAATATTTTGTCCAAACACATTATTACATCCATCATTACATCTCTTCTTATTGTACACAACTAGTTGATTCCTCTGATTTAAAAATGGTGGCTGAACTCTGACCTTTTATTGACACCTCAGTTGAGCCAATAGGAGCTTCCATGGCGTCCCTATGGCCTACAATAGCCAATGAGAGCCTGCCTTGTTTACAGAACCAATCAATAGGCAGCAACTAGCCCGATGGCTTATGGGTGTTGTAGTCAAGTGCATTTTTGAACAGATTACAGGCCCCATAGTCTGTCATACATGTACATAAATGATAAATAAAGGGCTCCTCCATTATCATAAAGGGAAAAATATACGTTCTTTTCAAAATTAGTTTTTCTAGAAGTGTTTTTATACACAACAAGCTCATAAACAGACATTCATTAACACATTAATTGTACTACTTTCCCCTCTTTTTTTGGAAAGTGCCTGGACAAAACCTTAGAAAAACATGGAAAACGTTTATTTTCTGTGGTATTGTTTGAATTTGGACTATGTGAGGCTTCATGCTATGGTCCCATGGTGTTGTCCAGCTAATACCTCCAAGGTCTGGTCATCTGTCGTATCTTTTTTTTTTTTTTTTTACAAAATATTCAGGCGAAGATAGAATATAAAAGACAATCTTTAATTTCAGTGTGTTGAAATGTATCATAACTCAGTGACAGGAGCACCTACAGTGATTTCAGTTCATTACAGCTTTCAGTTTGCTTTGAGTATACCCTGGGTGGGCGTTTTAGGTGAATTTCGGTTAATTTTACAGTGTAAATGGCACAGATGCAGCCAACAGATGGCACTAAAGGGCAGAGACAAAAGTTTCACAAAACACTAAATTACCGTTTCATTCCATTCTGCCATTATTTAAATTTCTTCGTTGTCCCCTATGGTAATATCTCGACGGAACTGCGCTACGTTGCCTCCATGATCTCCAGTGGCACTGCTCCGTTTCATACCCACAAGCTGTCAGGGAACGTGCACAAATATCAACAAAATGAACGCAGAGTATGGACAGAGGGCCCAGTCTGTATCTTGAGCATAATGAGGCCTCAATCTTAAAGAGTGCAGGATTTAGTGCCATCTAGTGGTGAGATTACAGATTGCAACCAACTGAAACTTCTGTGTGTTTAGAAGAATGACGGTGGCCAAAATAAAACTTGAATGTAGATATAAACGGCTCATTCTAGGGTGAAAACACAACTGGTTTCAGGTGGTTAACCACTAATGGAAACATAGGTATGAATGAATGACACACTGGACTTTAATTTGTGAAATGCTGGATAATCTAAGACACTATTTGCTATCACAGTTTCAGGTTGAACCACTCTTAGGTCTTTGACATGTAACTGGTAACATGGAGTCACAAGGACTGAGGGTTACAACATAAAAAGGTTGGGAACCACTGTGAGTTACTGAAGGCGCCTGTGCTTTGGTGGTACAATAGAGTTCAGACATGAGTCATGCATGTAGAAATACAACCTGCTGCTCACTGCTCCATGTTTAGTCTGGCTGCTGTGACCCACACATTTCATGCTAATGAATGAGGCCTCACATGACCCGACAGGATGAGTCAGTCTGAGAGTTTTAGTAAAGATTAAATGTGGTTAGTCATCACGTAAGATACAGCGATTTGAAATACCTCAGATTTACACTGGGTTCATGCAGGAAGGACATGTTATGTGTGGTTAAAAAGGAAAATGTGGACACCCAAGATTAGTGTATCTGATCAAATGTCTCCCCTTCTGTTCCCTGAGATATGACAGTGAGTAATGGCCAGTAATTTTTTTGGAGAATATTATGATGTCACAGTGAAGTTGACCTTTGACCTTTTGGATATAAAAAGTCCTCAATTTCTAATTCCATCCTGTTAGACATTTGCGGTATGTTTTGTCATAATTAGTATATGAATTTGAGTCTTGGCCAAAAAACATGAGTTTTAAGTCCAAGCCGATGTTTGTGCCAAATTTGAGGAAATTCCCCTCGAAGAGTTCATGAGATTTCGTACTCAACAGACGGACGACATTGGAGTGACTTTGATTTTAACCTATAACCCCCAAAATTCAATCAAGTCACTGTTGAGTCCAATTGGAGGTTTGTGCCAAATTTGAGTAAATTCCCTCAAGGTGTTCTGGAAATATTGTGTTCACGAGAATGAGACAGACGGCGACAAAATGACCTTGACCTTTACCCTCTGACCCCCAAATTCAAATCAGGTCATCGTTGAGTCAAATTGGACATTTGTGCCAAATTTGAAAGAGATTCCCTGATGGCGTGTTTTAAATATAACGTTCTTGAGTGAGACAAACACATGGTCACAGCAGCCTTTGACCTATAACCACCAAAATCCAATCCGTTCATCTTTGAGTCCAAGTGGACGTTTGTGCTACATTTGAAAAAAATTCCCTCAAGGTGTTGTAGAAATTTTGTGTTCACGAGAACGAGATGGATGGCAACAAAATGACCTTGACCTTTACCCTATGACCCCCAAATTCAAATCAGGTCATCGTTGAGTCAAATTGGACATTTGTGCCAATTTGAAAGAGATTCCCTGACGGCGTGTTTTGAATATCACATTCCTGAGGGGGAGACAAACACACGGTCACAGCGGCCTTTGACCTATAACCACCAAAATCAAATCAGTTCATCTTTGACGTTTGTGCCACATTTGAAAAAAATTCCCTCAAGGCATTCTTGACATATATCGTTCACATGAATGAGACAGACAAGGTCACAGTGACCTTTGACCCCCAAATTCAAATCAGGTCAAGTGGATGTTTGTGCCAAATTTGTGCATGTATTTGCGTGCCTCACTGTCATGGGCTACCTCTGCCTCTGTTTTATGTAATATTCTACTTTTAATCAATTTAATTGTAATCAATACAATAATAAATGCCATTGAAATATAAAACTAAATCGCTCTTCAAATTTCTTCACTGCTAATAAAGCCGAGCTAGTCACCGACACAAAGACCCAAGTCAGACTGACATTTTCAATAATACATTTTATTCCATTAAAGATTCTTTTTTTCTAATTGTACACTGGAATGTTAAGATTCCCCTTCAGTAATTTAGTTAAAAATGCTCAATCTAGTCATTTTCAACCCCACATCCACACAACCATTGCTAAGTTGAAATTTGGGGAGTACAAATGGGAAAAAAAAAAAAAAAAAAAAAAAAACAATAACATGAAAGACAAGTTATATCTTGAATAATGTTGATGCACTATGAGAATGTAAGTAAAGGATGACTCGGTGGATGAACAGGGGACAGCAGAGTTTACTGCCAGGGCTCTGGTGGGCTCTCTGCTTACCTTGGATGTGAGGGGGAGTGGGTCGTATATCAGGCTGGTGGTCTCTGATCCCTGCTGTGTGTATGTGTGTGTGTGTGTGTGTGTGGATTTACACCATCATGCCAACACACATCCACCATCTCAGATCCCTAACGCCTTGTGGGACGTTGGATTAAGGGCTTGGATGTTGTTTCTGGGCCGTGTTCAAAGTACTTCCGATATCTGAGGGCTGATCGTTGGACGTAAATGGACCAGAGTGAAACATGGCGTCTCTTTCGGACAAAGTGAGGAGTGGCTGCAATGGTGTTACAAAATATGATAAGAAGAAAATTCAACAGATGCAACAGTCAAACGTATTTACTGGTGGGTGAGTTGCCCTGCAGCTGAGAGCTCCTTACAAAGTCCTGCTCGTCACGGTCGAATTTCAATTATCCAGATTAGTGGTAAACAATGACAAATTATACAGCAAACAGTAAAAAATACCAGTTAAAAATAAAAAGGACAGTTTTGCTGATGACTGCAGACAGTACAGACAGTACACTGAGCACAGAGCCATATGCTGCTTTTCAGCGAAGTGTTACCTCTCTACAAAAACTCCGAAAAGAAAAACTCAAATTGTCTGAAGTGAGATATCAAGAGAGCAAATCACAATAGTTTTACGATTAAAGAGTGACAGGCTTATAATGACTGAGACAGCTACGACTCTGCAGTTATTATGGATAAGGAAATCTGAAAAGAAAGAAAGCAAGAACCCCATTCAAGATCGGCTTTATCGATGATTCGCTGTAATGTGACTGAAGAAGAAGAAAGGGTGGAGGACGCATGATGCTCGGAGGGATGCTAAACTAGCAGCGCTCATTCTAGTGGAGACTGATACAGCGGCCTCTTCAGTGGTCCCTGTTCTCCCCTCTCTACCTCCTGGCAGGGTTTTACTGATAGATCGACGAGGAGATGGCCGCCGGCCTCTCCTGCACCCCCGCAGTCATCCTCTACTTAGTCCCAAGTCCTCTTTACAGTTCTGCTTGGCGAACACAACAGCATCAGTGTAGTTTTCTTTAATGTGTTTGTCTGGGTTTTTCCTGTTCAATTAACTCTATATATAGATGATCCTCTCTCATACAAACATAAATACACCACCGCTGCTCTGCTCCACCACAGGAAGAGGCTTTGCCAGAGGGCTGACGTAGTCCTGTCGATGTACACAGTCTCTGAAATAGTATACAGGGTGGGCAGGCAAGAAATCTTCAATCTTTCTCTGTAGCATAGATTTGGACTTTTTTTGTTGGTGATTTTTTTTTGATTTTGTCGTTTTCTTTGAATATTTTTTACAGGATTTCATATTTGTCAACAACAAAGGAGGTTTCTGAGGAGAATCTAACAGAGCTGTCGCCGTCTACGTGAGTCACTTTGGTAACCTGAAAGAAAAAGAGAAAGACAGGAAATTAACAGTATGTTTCAGAACATTACTGAGCACAGTCTGGAGGGACCTTCACCTGCACAGCTACGCTTCATACAGTTCTGTCTATCCACAACATTTCTTCAGCACGGCCTTCAGCCCGACATTTAGAAATCACAATCTTGACTAGTCAATGTCAACAATTATCCAGTAATCAATTAACTGCTGAGAACATTTTTGGCCAGTTACGCATGATGGTCTATAGGTTTTGCTACTTGCACTTCACACCAGCCGGGTCTAACGTTAGCTAGCAGCACTGCTCATTCAGCAATTACTGCTTCTAACGCTATCCTGACCCAACAGCCATGCTGCCTGTTCAAGGCAGGAATATCGTGCTTTATTTAAGGTACAATCACGTAATGGTGGACACAGTGGTCTCGCCTTTGAGCCACCACGGTAGGTAGCAACAGGGCCAAAATGGTATCTGTATAAAAAACAGACAGGCAGCAGGACAGGTGTGACATTTGGACGACATGTTATGCATGAAATCTACTGTGGGAGATTTAAAAAATAGCTGTTAAAAGTTAGGAGCTAATTCAACGAAAAACAGCGGCCGTAAATGTGAAAACAACAAGGTCCAGGAGATCTGGGAGCTAAGCAGCGCAACCTGGGGGGAGACAAGAGGGTGAGTGCTGCCACTAGCTAGCTATCACCCAATTCCGGAGGTGCCCTGTGCAGAGCGACCAAGGCTAACTTTAGCTGACCAACAGCTAGCCGGCTAACTGTCAATGTCAACAGAAAATCAAAGGCAAGACATTTACATCATAAAACATTAAAATTTTACCACCTCTACATGGATAGCACTTTTAGCGTGCTGAAGTTCACCAGGTCAGTGAAGTGCTGAGCTAAAAGGAAAAGCCTCTTTTATTTCTCATCGTGTTGCACTTGTTCTTTTGTTTCTTAAAAATGAACCTGTTAGTCAGCGGCTAATGTGTGCTGGGCTATCAAAAGCAAAATTAAGTGATACTGCCGTCGTTAATCCTGACTTGGATCCCTCAGATTTCTTGTGACCAACACACATGCTGACTTAACATTTTACAGTGTGAGTCAACTTGTTGGTGCTCTCTGGTGGACAAACTATGCAACGTAGACAGTTTCTGAACAATCTTAAACTCAGTTTGGCATGTCTGTATGGATTGGTCTCATAAAGCACCTAATACATGGTACCTAATAAACTGGCCACAGAGCGTATGTGATCTGGACTCAGTGGCTCCGGACTCCGATCACACACAGAGACCATGACAGGAAACGCTTGTTTTCAGTGACCGACCTGGATGTCGCAGTAATTGCGCTTGGACACAAAGGACACAGCGATGGGGAAAAAGTCGTTGGGCTGTCCGGCGATGCTGAACTCCAGGCTGCCGGTCTTGTTGTTGGCATCGATGACAGGTAGGCACCACTCCAGAATGTTTCGCCTGCTGTCGTGTTTGTACTCTCCATCCAGATCACCAATCACAGGAGCTCCCACACCAGACCTGCACAGGAACAGGAAAACAGAAAACATGTCAATACTAATGTGTAATGGTTCACAAAATTCATAGCTCTGTTTGATACAGCTGAGTCATAGTTTGGTAAATTTTCAGTCTGGGGAAAAAAATACAACTGCCAGAGAAATTTCATTGATTTCCAAATTTTTAATTGCATGAAAACTAACATGATTTGGGCTTTTTTATATAAAGCAGGAATTACAGTCTGGTTGAAGTGGGCTAATTAAAGTTTGGGTAAAGCAAAGTCTGTGATTTCTTTCTGATCACATTACAAGTTCATATATACTTGTTGAAAACGTGAAAAGACAGAAATGTGTGGTACTAAACTGGAGTTAGACCGTCCAACTGTTTTTAACCATTTCTGTGTCCTACTATATAAAAACTATGTTACTACTGACATTAGAGCACATAGTATCAGTGTTGTTTCTTTTGCTCACTGTGTGTCAGCAGTGAGTTTGCTACTTCCCCTGAGCTCTCTGAGCTCTTTCAGTCCAATAAATACATGAATAAAGACAAGCTAAATAGCCGTCACCAACGTACCTTTCAGTCTTTCTGGCTAAATTGGCTACCCAGCCCACCAGCAGTTACTGCTTACTGCTGTGGGTGTGGCTTTGTGATAATGTGAGCTGCTGAATGAGACTCTATAGCAGCTCTCGCTCCCTGGGTTGGGGGTTTGTGCTTTGCATCCATAGACTGTGTGTGCTACTGGCTTGGTTGCTTAAGAGTCTGTGGCTGTGCAGCAGCTCATTCTTCCGCTCAGGGGTTGTTGAGCGCAGTGGCACTGAGAACATCATATCTAACAAAGTTTAAGCTGTATGTTCTATCTTCCAAAATGTAACAGGATAGTTTAACAAATCATTCGGTTTGTAATGTGCAATGAACCGAAAGCCTCGTACTGAAAGTTTCAATGTGTACTGGACTGAGCTACTGCCGCCCTAAACTGTTCAAAAGAATACCTTTTCACCTTTATTTATCCAGGGAAGTGTCTTTTGTTATTAAGTGGACCTAATTTCAGCCACACCCTGTTTACGTGATGAAGCTACACACTGACAACTGACAACTTCCTTTACGAGGTTCAGACTGACATGAAGGTTTGTTAATAATGTTGAAGAGTGACTTCAAATTAAAACTAATTTATGTTGATCTCAGGTCTGAGGGCGGTCACTTGTGTCCATCAATAATGCAGTTAATATGAAGTTACTTAGTGGATATACTTACGGTACAGGGATGCTGATGACCACGTCGTTGAGCTCGAGGCTCTCCTCCTGCAGCTCGTATTCAATGTTGACATCACAGCCAGTACCGCTCTCTGAAGGCCAGCAGTTTACTGTGGAAGGAACAAGACACTCATATTATCAGTCACATTAGAGTCAGATAAGTGACAGTGAATATCAATATACCACAATGCTCTCATTATCACATGAACAGCAGCATTATATCAAACTGGCTTCGCTCCAGGTGAGGTACATGTACTGGTGCTTACTGGTTAGAGGTATGAGGGACTCGTCTGTGGTCTGTAGTCTCCACTTCAGTACACCAACATCATTGTTGAGAGGGAAGGACTTCTCTGGGTTCTTCAGGCCAATCACAGACTCAGCTGTGAACATCTTCTTGTCAACATTGGGATGTGTCTGAGCAGAGACAGAAATACAAATGTCAATACAGCTGTCATAAGTCACGGGGTGATGCATGTGTACATTACAGTTCAGGTCATTTAAAATACTGAAAATGAAAGGGCAACGGTTTTAAAGAGATGTTTTTTTAGTGACATTTTAGTTGCCTTCTTCCACTTTTGTTCATCTCTGTTGCGTGAGTGAAAAGCATGAAAGGTGACATCTCACGTTGTAGCCTCTTCATCATCTAATTAAAACATTATTTATATATTTACCAGCCCCTCCAGGATGTTACGATGCTGCAACCATAATAATTAACACAAATTCAGCCAATCCCTGGGAATTTCTTCAGACTTTTAAAATTTAAAACAGGTAAAATTTTATCTCATTGCAGAGCTGCGTGCAGCGTATTGATTCCTTTAGTGCCTCCTCGCCCCACTCTCTCTCTCTCTCTATTTATTAGGAGACTACAGCTGCAGGACCGGAGCTCTGAGCCTGGGACAGACTCACACACACACAGTGACAGGGCTAACTGTTAGCATCAAACGGCTAACATTACCCAACGGTTGTTAACAGGCTTGACAACAGAGACAAGTGTCTGTGTCAGAGTGAGCTTGTTGGGACCATTTAATGGTTCAGTGTTGGATGTTAGCTGCTGCTGTGCTAGCTCCTGCTAACCGGGCAGGAGGAGAGCGGGTCACGGAGATGGTAATCATCAGCGATCATGATGCCCAGCGCCCCCACCATCACAAATAGATTCTGATCCTGATTCTGTGGAAAACACTGAATGTTTAAAATAATAGGTTCTGTTTCCGAGACAGTATCGCAACTATTTTTGCAGTTTTCATTTGCCCATGCAATTTCACTGCAAAAAATGCCTAAACACATTGCAATTTTTTCAAAAAGCTGCAGAGAAATCAGGCGTTTCAGGCCCAAAAACCCTGAGAAATCTCGAAAGGACTAATTTACAGAAGCTATACCGTCATATGACAGAACACTGTCTCCAGCAAGTTTCTAATATGCAGTCAACCTACCTGCAGCTGCAACCCTTTGTTGTCATTATTGTTGATGACGAGGCGGATGCGTCCGTTCTTATCGTCTGTGACTCGGAGCGTCACCATGCCCAGCACCTCCATGTTCTGTAGGCCGCCGTCACGACCGCAAGTCAGTGAGATCTTCTCCTCCACACGCAGATGTACACTGGAGAGGAAACACATCCAATCATGCTGTGAGTCCCCACAGAGGACAGACGACTAAAAGCAGCTAATGTTGCACTCAAGTCCATATCATTTTTAGTGTGGTACAGGAAGTGTTTTAATTATTAAATTCAATTATTAAAATTCAATTTACTGAAATCAAAAGAAAAAGCAGAGAATAGCTGATGAGGTCAGAACATTACGAAGGAAAACAAACGTAGGATGCAAGTGTACACTGTTCTGTTTGAGTTTAATCAGCACTGAGGCCTTTATCAATACTAACAACTCCCAGATAAACAATAATCAGTGATGTAGACTGTGATGTGTGTGTGTACCTCTCCACATTGACTGGTGGTGGTAGAACTTTGGATACATCTGAGCCCCTCTTTCCTGTGGTGGACATGATGGTTTCACCCTCGGACTTGAGCTTGTCAACAAAGTTGTCCACCTCTTTCCCTTTAGCACCCAGTTTCAGAGCCTTACTGGGTCCACTTGGTCTGAAAGAAAAGAAAAATCACCTTCTTTGAACAGTGATCTACAAACATTAAAAAGAACATTAACTTCTAAACACCTCCAATTACAACAACTGCAATGAATGGCCACAAAAGTCCCCGTGCACCATCCTCCAACATAATATGACAGCAAAAAGATATGTTCAGATCCAAAAGGATTTCACACATGTATTTCTTGTACCTGACTGGAGCTGGTGTGATCTTGGGCTTCTCAGGCTCGACGATGGTGTCTGTGATGATGGACCCTGAGGAGACGCTGGTCATGCCGGCGCTGCCAAAACCACCAAAAGCTGGCACCTTCTTCCCAGAGCGCTCAGCGTCCCTCCTAGCCTGCTGCAGCTCCTTGGCCTTCCTTCTCATCTCTGCCTTGGCCTCTCTTTCCTGAGTCTGTAGACAATATTTAAAGTTTGTTTTGAATTAAATGACAGAAACACTGAGATAAATACAGTAATTCATTTGCAAACTGCAGCGTTGAGAGATAAAAAATAGCAGACTTGGATTTCTCCATGGGGATCAGAAGAATGCGCGTGATCTCACCTCTCTGACAGCACGGAAAACCTTCTCCTCATGGGAGTCCATCTCTGTGAAGGTGCGAATCTGAGCCAGGTTGACGTTCTCTCTGTAGCCGAGCGCCACGATCTCATCGAAGGCAAAGATCAGGTCAAAACAGTGCTCTGATATTTCGCTCTCCTCAAGCACACGACAGTATTCTGGGATCTGGAACGGCAGGGAAGAAAAACGAATATCAGACATCTGAACCACAGCAGGCAGTCCAACATTTGGCACATGCGGTGAGTAAGAGATGTGAACCCTTAGAGAAGTGACAGAAAAATGATTTCTACAAGACAGTCTGAGCTAAAAGCTCGACGACTGACAACTCCACTGATCTGATCCCAAATAAAAACACGAGTAAACGATTTTTTTTTAAGCATTCTCATTATTTTTGTGACATAAATGCACCTTTCACCTGTTTAAAGTCTGCACAGTATTGATAACAGAGCTTGATGTTCAAACCTCTAGTCATAACTAGTCATTACTTATATCACATAACTTTAGGTTACTCACTGTAATCTATATTTTAATTACAATCTTATGTCCCTTTTGGATTGTAATTTAAGTCCTTCCATACTGAGGAAAAGGACATGAATCACGCAAGTGCCCTGACCCCATTTCCACACGGGTATTTCCTCTATAGTATGTGTATGTAAAGTTTTAGTGGCTGACCGCTCAAAACAGCCAAACACATGCTGCATGCCACTTAGATTTTCTTCCTGTTTATATGTGATACACAAAAGGGAAATAACTTACAAGGGGTATCAGATTACTTGGACAGCACTCACATATACCAGAAAATAAAGGGGATACATGATGTGGATACATGATCTTTGACATGATGGAATTATGGTCAGCCAACAGATTGACTTGAACTGATTTATTTTGAGCGAGCTAAATACTCCAGGCTATACAGGAAGTGAAACTCGGTTTTATCTGATGCTATGCAGAGATTAGGGATGTTCCTGACGACTAATTTCCCTGATGTGTAAACAGAACTTTAAACTCAGACTAGTCGACTGGTCTAAAACCAAGAAAACACTCAGGGAACAAATCAGTCTATAAAGTTAAACACTGTCTCAAAAATACTGTAAAAGCCATTTGAGATCATTTATCACATTTTTAAATAATCAAATTAGGTTTTAAATGCTGTTGTGGCACTTTGCACCGTGCCCTATGAACACTGCACTTTAGGGATGCACAATATTGGATTTTTTTTTGCCGATATGCAACAACTCATTTGACTGATAACCAATAACTATACCAAAAAATCCATTTTTTCCCCACCTTATTTTAATGAGTATTAAGTCTCCTCTGTTGTGGAATTAACATCATATTATACATGCATACACTTATCATGATGGCCCACCAGCAGATGGAGACATGAAATACAGTGCTTTTCAATGTGTGTAAAATTCATTCAATGTCTAAAATAAGAAAAAGCATGTTGGCTGATTCTAGTAGTTCATGTTTATTGGTATGATACCGATATTATCGTGCATCCCTTATTGCACATTATCCCACAAGTCATGACAGCAGCTCACAAAATAAAAGTTAGCTATTAACCTTAATTGAAAGCAACATTCTTTAGGAAAATAAATCTTAAGGAAACATGCCTGATTATTACAACATCATTTTTAGTGATGACGCAACCACATAGCAAACACCCTATCTTATGTTTAAAAAGATAGTCTTCAGAATATGTGTTAATATATCATTTAAATGTGTACACTCAAAAAAAAAATCACTTAAATTATAAGTTTAACCAACTACAGGGTGTCTACATGCTTTTTAAGACCCTTTCAAGACACCTTTTAACCAAATTTAGGAGAGATTTTTGGACAAATCATGTTTTACTTATCTAAGCATTGCAGGTAACAAGTGTATAGCATATGTGGTCTTGTGCAGGGGTAGGTGTTTTGTAGGAATATGGTTATTAGAGTGAGTTAAGTTAATCTACATTTTGCCAACAGGTGCAAGTACAAAATAAAATGACAGTATTATAGTTTATTGAAGATTTGTAACATTAGAAATGTGGACTTTTACACAGAAAGGCTTCACTCATTTTCACTAAAAGCGGTAGACATTAAATAAGATGAAACGTTTACAGCAGTTACAACCTCACAAATTCAAATCGAAGACTATTTAACAACTTTTAAGGCCTTATTGTTATACAATTGAATTTAAAACATTTTAAGACTTTTCAAGGACCTGCAGACACCCTGAACTAGTATTTCTCTCACCGACTTGTAAGGGTAGCAACACTGAATCGACTAATCATGCACATCCCCCTCTCTGTCTCTCTCTCTGTCTATGAATCATTTTGTCATATGGATTACTCTGAGTTCAATATGTTGATCTGTTCTGTACGACATCTATTGGAAGAGGGATCCCTCCTTAGTTGCTCTTCCTGAGGTTTCTACCACCCGTTAAGTGTTTTTTATTGGGGGAGTTTTTCCTTATCCGCTGTGAGGGTCTGAGAACAGAGGAATGTTATAAGCTGTAAAGCCCTGTGAGGCAAATTGGGATTTGTGATAGTGGGCTTTATAAATTAATTGATTTGAATCCCTACTAGAGATATAACAATTAGTTAGCTTTTCTCATCCAATTCTCTGTTTACTTCCCAAATAATATTTTCCTAATTCAATACAAAATCACTTACAGTTGTGAAATGCAATAACGAGGCCCAGCACTGAACATGGCTCTACCTCAAACTTGTACATTTGCTTTTCTTTAGTTTAATGTGATCTGTGGTTGTCAGCCACTGCATGACAGCTACATTTGAAATTAGGATCAGGAAATAATAAAATGTTCATAAATGGTTGTACCTATAAATTTCTACTAGATTATCAAAGAAGCAGACTGTAATCCATTCTGTTTTTAGCTTCAAATACTGTTGGATATCCACAATCCCAATCCTTCATTGACAGGCTGTTGATACACACAGAGATGCTGAAGACTGCGACTGTCAGTGCATGTTAAAAAAACTCAAGACTCAAAAGGAGATGACAAGAAGCTGGTGACAGAGGCTGAAAGGTTTCAAGTATACATCTACTACATGCAGTTATTTGGATTCATTTAGAAGTAACTCATATGGACCTACAGCTACAGAGAAGTCATTTAAGATACTACCAGTCCCTTATACTGCAGTGTAAAATGTTGACTTTACATCAGACAGATGATGGATGTAATTTAATTTTACAGACAGAAACATAAAGTCAGCTCCATGTTTCCTTACCACTCGGGAGAAGAGTCTGAGTGTCTCCAAGTCCTCCAGAATGTTGCTGTTCTTGGTGGTGATGAGGACCATGTACAGTTTCTCCAGTGGCTGGTACACATAGCGAACACTGTCTGTTTCCACAAAGGTGTGCTGCTTGCCCGTGTTCATGAGTTTAGGGAATGCAGCCAGAAGACCCTCGATGCGTGTCCGGGTCATTTCCACAAACTGCCGCGATACAATGGCCTTGCCGGCCTTGGTGCACACCGCCGCTGCCAACAGCACCTGGAGGTGAGGAGAAAACCTGACTGTTACAATGCCTGCAGAGCTTTATTAATATAATAACGCAGTGTACATGCATAATTTGTTTGAGCATGAAAATGTTACTGAAAGGCAAAAGTGAGTTATAGTACTGGAGGAACTTAATGCACAAATTATGCTGACAGTTCCCTTCACTTCAACCTGCAGTAACCAGAATTGGCACTAATGTTTGCATCTTCCTAGGAAGAGCAAGTACTGCAGAGTTAAACATCACTGTATTTAGTGTTAGACAAAACTGAGTAGTAGATTCAGCATTCACATAACCCACTCAGCTAGTAGTACAACTTATAGTGCTGGTTTGCACTTCTTAAGACAACCTACTGTGTTGAGTGTTGGTGGAAGAAGACTGTAAGAGTAGCTGGACACTTGAAATATAACCTGACATTTTCATAAAATAATTGCTGCTGCAGAGATGCCATGCATGCCGAATTTAACAATGGTGTGAAGTGATGGATCTGAAGACACTAAGTCGTGTTTACGATGTGTGTATGTCTGCTGAAGAGCTAAACTAACTTTGAATCACCAAAATTCTGAATGGAGTTTGGTGACACACTAGAGACAACGGCTGTGTGGACAGGTACGATACATTTCCAGTAAATTAACTTAATTAAAATGTAAGTTTATGTTAATATAAATAGGCATAATATGAGTGCACTCTTTGTTTCAGTCTGGGGAATGAATGAAGGAAGTGTATTGATTCCACGTTGACAATGGCTGAAGTTAGAAATGAAAGACATCGATTGCGATGGACCTGAACTTGCATGATATGGAGGTTAACGTTGACAGTACTGAATATGTGTTGTAGCAGCTGCCCAGTCATAATGATAACACAAATGTATACATGGCTATGGTTTATTAAAGGAGAGTATTCAGTGTTACCTGGTTGGAGACAATATGACAGCAGGTAACGTTAGCTCGGATCCAGCTAATGACAGGAGCTAGCGCTAGCTTGTCAAGCTAGTTAACGTCAGCAATGTCTGCACATTCAGAGCCGCCTACTCACCTGATGTTTAACTCGAAATAATAAAACGACAAGTCATTTACTTTATTTTAGCAACTCAACATAAGGTCAGCGCTGTCAGCCCAGTGGAAAGCAACGTTTGACTTTCCCATTATTTCGCTCTTGGAGGACCTAGCTTGCTGGTAGCTAGCTTTAGCCATGTTAGCCAGTGTTATGATAATTGCTAGGCCCGATCAAAGCAAAGGAAATAACTTGATTGTTCGACTGTCACTCACCATTTTGGTCTCTCTCTATGGTACGACGATCTTCCGTCTCTGGTGTTTCTTGATTTGGTGATCTCTAGTCACTGTGGAATAGCAAGGTGCGAGTGTACAGCTGTCTTCAAGTTGTGTGATTGTTAGCTAGCTAGCGTCAATATGGCAGCAGTACAGAGCCACGTCTCCACCGGAAGTAGCGATAGAACTGCCCACTGTGGAAACCAGTGACGTGGGCCCCAAAATGTTGGCTCTGTTGCATAAATATGTTACTCGCACCACTTCCACAGGCGTGTACTACTCCTGTTGACATTATCAGGTGATGGTGAACAGGGCTGTGGAAGTTATTAAAACTAAAATCATCGTGATCATTAGAATGTATCACCATTATGTGCAATATGACAGACACCTACATAGTTACTATTATGATTATCTTATAGTGCTGGGTTACATGGCCTTAATAATAATAATAATAATGAAGCTTTTTTTTTTTTTATGAAGCACCTTCCAAAGTGCTGTACACTAAAACTAAAAACATTTAAAACACAGGGAGAATAAAAGAAATAACGTGATAAAATGTCGTCTAGTAAAAGATGAAATAAGGAAGGTTAAAACTAAAATCAAGATGGTTGCAAAAGCTCTGTCCCCTTTGGTCCTCAGCCTGGACTCTGGGACAAGCACAAGACCTCTGCCCGAGGATCTCAAACTCGCAGAGGTTCCTAAGGGACTAACAGGTCCATGAAGAGCCTTAAAAGTAATCAATGAGATTTTAAAGTCAATCCTTAAACAAACAGGGAGCCGATGTAAAGAGGCTAAAACATTAATACTGTAGGCAGTCCATACAGACAGATTACACTGTAATATCCTCCTGAGACCAGAGCTTTTGCTTGCCATGCATTTTGTTATTTCTCCTAGTTATTTGGGATTAGTAGGATCTGATAAGTATAAAAAAACTAAGAAAAGAAAGTAGTTTTGAACTAAATTATGTCTTCATGTGGGCACATTGGGTTTATTTTATTTCAAGTGTATAATAAAGTCTAAAGATTCAATGCCCGAACATTGTTGTGCAAGAACAAAATTACAAACAATACATTTGTTCCGTGTTTTGTAACTCTATAGGTCAGAAGTCATTGTTCAAGTCTAAAACTGTTCATAACTGTTCATTTCAATGCCTGAAAACTAAACTGTGATTTGTTCATTCTGTGATTCTGTATGTATTTCCCTGGCTCCTCACTCCAAGCTATGAATGTCCTTTTTGTCTGTAGGAACAGTTTGCAACACCTAATTGGCCTGTGTGAAATGCTGCAACAATCAAATCCCAATGTCCTCAAACAAATATTTCCAAATTTAAAGTGTCTTAGTTTGTTACTGTTGCTAAAATTGGTCAAATTTGTCTGCAATATCAAACTCAAAGTCACCAAAGTCACACAGTAACACAAACTAACTGATCAAAGCAGCCGCAGACCAACAGCTCCTGTGTTCAACATGCTAAAATTACTGTTTTTCTCAATGGAGTCTGGTTTTGACGAGAGATAGACGGGGAACTGAAACCATTAACGGCTTTCCTGTCAAAACAGGCCATCTGACATTAAGTAAAAACTCTCAATATAACACACACTTAAGGTGATAGTGATTTCTTTTAAGTGGCTTAAATATGTTTTGTTGCTGACCCCTCCACTTCAGTATATTGTTTAGCTTCTCTGTCAGACTCCTGCCTGCTCCTGGGGGTGTGCCAGCTGACATCTACTGTATGTAATACACTGACCTTCGATGAGTACCTCATGCAACCTGACTTCAAAAAATCCAAACTATCCCTTTAATTTTAAGTTATTTTTTGACACCTGTAATCATGAAGTTTATGCACCAGTAAAGCACAGTATCAGCTGACATGAGTTAGGCCCTATGCTGCTTGAGCTTGAAGCCATGTCTTGAAGAGGATCCATGTGTGGAAATCTAGTCATAAGACCTTTATTACATTTTTCAGTTTGTGCTTATATGTTGCAGATTCCCAGAATAATGTATTAACTTAAACTATGCAAACCTGGGGACAGGTGATTTTGTTTAAAGACAGCATGAAACATCTTTGTAGATCTCAGTTTAATCTGAAAGTACCACACATGCCATTTCAGCCTTGGCTTGGGGACCAGAGGGTTGCCGGTTCAAGGTCTTGTACGGAGCTGGACTGGTAGCTGGAGAGGTGCAAGTTTGTCCCCTGGGCACTGCCTTGAGCAAGGCGCTTAACCCCCAGCTGCTCGGGACGCCTGTCCAAGGCAGCCCCCTCACTCTGACATCTTTCCATTTAATGCATGTAGAGGTCCTGTTTGTGCATGTGTGTGTATTTCGGGACAGTGTGTATATGACAACAGAGTGAAAGTAACTGAGTTTCCCCCCTCAGGGATTAATAAAATATATCATCTTCTTCTCTTCTCTGAGGAGCATGGACATCCAGAGGGAGCTCGGAGTAGAGCCGCTGCTCCTTCGCGTCGAAAGGGGTCAGTTGAGGTGGTTCAACATCTGATCAGGATCCTCCCAGGCGCCTCCTGTTAGAGGTGTTCTGGGCACGTCCCACTGGTAGGAGGCCCCGGGGCAGACCCAGAACACACTGGAGGGATTACATATCTCATCTGGCCTGGGAACACCTTGGGGTCCTCCAGGAGGAGCTGGAAAGTGTTGCTGGGGAGAGGGACGTCTGGGGTGCTTTGCTTGGCCTGCTGCCCCTGCGACCCGGTCCCGGATAAGCAGATGAAAATGGATGGATGGATCTTCTTTCATCCAAAGCTCCTCCAAACTACAGAACTCACAGTGTTGCAGTGACTCTGTTTGGTCAGCAGATGTCATTATTTGAAGTGTGAGTGATGAGAATGGAGCCACACTGTCAGCTCTGTTTATTCAGTGTGAATGGAAGGTTTTGACACATTTCACCCTTATATATCCGAGTAAACGAGGCGTATAGGGACAATGCTGTATTCTGTGAAACTTGCCTCCACTCCCTCCCTAAAGACTGTCTGAATTGTCCTGTCCACCCTTTTTGGCAACACTTTCCCATGGAGGTTGTAGATAGGTGTGGCACCTGACAGACAAGTCCAAAGCTTACGTTTATTATGTTTATTAAGGCCACATCATCACGTCATGACTTAAAAAGAACACGTCTAATGGTCCACGTGTGTTCAGCTCTGATGGTGGCAGTTTTCATTTTGACAATTATAGGACTTTATCACAGCTACAGAAAAATAGAAAAACCCGCACCACACACCAAACCCATATTCTTCTTATTTCTTCACCGGGCTCAAAGTTTACTCAAGAGGAAACTGACAGACGGAACAAGGAAATGACCTCTAACCGGCCCAATGACATCACAGGTTCCGCGTTCATTCATAGGGGAGTAGTATGAGAGGAGCGCCCTGACTACTTTCGAGGATTTCGTGTTTTTAATGGTCTCTGAGTGAAGCTAAGAGGACTGCTGGGTCGTGCTACATCACCGGAGTGAACCGGATCACAGACATGTCGGCGGAAGCAGCCTCTCCGGTAGGTTTTAACCAGACTGTCTGGGTGGTTTGCAGCATGCGTGGAGCACCTTCACTGCTCGCTGTGGGTGAACAGCGCCATTTCCGCATGCGGCGTAATTTGGAGCGCGGTGATTGGTTCATCCTCCTGTCAGTCACAGAGCTCGGGTTCCTATTGGTCGGTTAGAAAGAAATGAGCGGTTTGTTGATCTTTGACAGATATGTGCATGAAAAAGCAAGTGACTGTGAAATTAGACCGTTTTGAGCACCTGCTAGCTTATTAAACTAATATAATATAGAGTGTAAATCTTTTGTTAACATTACGGAAGCAGGGAAAGTTTCCCTCAATATCCATTCAAAGCTCTGTGTCCCTTTTTATCTGATTAACCTTGCAGCCCAAACTGTTAACATATTACACCTCCAAACACACTATGGATGGTAACTCTTTAACAAGGAGCAGTTTTACTGGTATTCGGCAAAGAAACTGAGCAGAATCGTTTCATATTTTACTTGCTTTTATAACCGAATTGCAGTTTTATGAAACGGGCAACATTGCCTGCTCCCGCCCACCAACGTTACATGTGGCTGTGATGGTCTGAAACCATTTTAACCATTAAAACAAAACAGGCACATGATAGGATAAATTAAACATAATACAATTTAAATTAACCATAAATTAATCATTATTAAACATAATGTAAACAAAAATAAAAAATATATAATAAGGCTGAATAAGCAATTTTAAATATTTATTTATTACTGATTAATCTATAGAGGTATTTTGCACATTAGAAGTGTATTAATTTAAGGGACTTGGTGTAAAGTTTAATTTCATTATAGTAGCTAATAAAGATAGGTGGGGTTTTATGTACATTTAAAATAAGCAAATCATTGATCATCAGATCCAGTTTTTTATCTGTTAATGACACACCAAAAAGACTCTTATGATCTAAAACAGGCATTATTGTGGTTTTCCTACATAGTCACTCTCTAGATTGTCACCAGAATAACTGTGTATGAGAGCATGAAATAAATAAATATTCTGTCATCACTGCAGAAAACACACATTGTTCTCAAAACCAGATCCTAGTCTTAAATTCATTGGAAAGGTAAAAATAACTCATTATTTTGTCGTGGATTTCTTTTGTTTTGGGTGTTTTTCTCAACTTGGATACTGTTGATTGGTCAAATAGGTTAAAAATATTATTTCTAGAAGATTGGACAGGGTATAAATCATTTGTTGAGATGGATCAAATTAATTTGTTTAAACATCTTTTGTCAAGAAAATGATACCCGTTCATAAAAAGTGTGTGTACATGGGATGGGGACTGAGAATGCAGTTGTGTGTTTTTGGCTGAGATGAGAGGTGCGTTGGTACGGCCTTGATGAGTCAATTCAATTCTGTGAGGTTGCAATCAATTCTGGATTTATAACAAAACTCGTGATAAGAAAGTCTATTTCCATTTGTATCTAATATGTGAATCCAGAGATAGTCTGAAACATGCAAAACAAAAAACAGCATGAATTCTTTTCACGGTACGATAACACTCTCAGAAAAGTTGAATGATATAACAGCATTTATATTAAAAGTCAGAATGAAGGGTTATTGTTGGTTGAACAAACCTTTTTATGACGATAACTGAAACGTGAAACCATTTTGTTGATGGAAGTGTGTGTAAAAAGACCCTTTAGAATATAACTAAGGTAAACAGAGATTCAACATCCAGTTCCATTTATTTTAAATATTGTAGATAAGCAAATGTACACAGTTTGATAACTGTCACCTTTTATATCATGGTATACCTTTAAACTGGTATATCGCTGCAGCCCTCATTACATTAAGCTGTTTGTTCTACTTCATACATGCCGAATGGAAGAATGGCAACGACTTATTGAAAGTATAAATATCACACTGTAAACATACTTCATTACAAGCAGGAGTCCTGCATTGAAAATGTCACTTCAGTAAAAGAAAACAGGCCTACATTATACTCATTGAGTATTTTCAGAAAATGTATCAAGTAAAAGTAGCCGACTCAATGCAGGAAAAATATGCACGCTACTATTATATCATTATAGTACAGTCCATTAAATGTTTCATTTTGGCATTAAAAAAAGAAAACAGTTAATCAGTAGCCTAATTAATTTTTGGATTATTGATCAACCATATAATTAATCAACTAATCATTTAAGATCAAACCTTTCTGTGCTGTTGGATAGTTTGGGAGTGTGTTACTGAGTTGAAGGTGGCACCTTGTATGGTAGCCTCTGCCACCACTGTGTGTATGTGTGTGTGAATGTGACTGGTAGAAGTAGTGTTAAAAGGGCTTTGAGTGGTCCCCAGACTAGAAGAGCACTATACATGTGCAGTATATTTACTATATATACACAGTACTTGAGTAAATATACTTAGTTACATTTCACCACTGCTGGTGACTGTAAAATGAGGCAACATTTTATTATAAAATTGTTTAACGCTGTTTTCAGACGGGCATAAAAAAAGAGAAGAGATTGCAAGATATTCCTATTATGACACTGTATAATTATAATTATATTATTATAACTGTATAATTATATAATTATAATTGTATAAGTACAAAAGTATATTGATGCCATGGCAGAAAAAAATCAGGTAGTAACACGAAAGGTTTCTTGATAAACATGTTTTCATCTTATATCAAGACACTTTTTTGTTAAAAAAAAAAAGTTTCTTGTCATAACAAGAGACCAAAAATCAAAAGCATCTTGTTATAACAAGAACCTTTTCATGTAATTATGTGATACTGGTGTATTTTTTACAAGTATTTTCAGGCCTGGCAGCTCTAGAGTTGCAGCGGTGTGAGTTTTACTGTACAATAACCATCTCAGAAAATATGGCGGTGTCATGGTATCAAAATATTACAGAATTTACATCATCATCAGTCAGAATCACCCTTAAAGGAAAGAAAACAGAAAGGTTGTCTTTTACTGAACAAACGTTTCATCACTATAATCAAAACTTGTAATGATTTTGTTAATGGATGTGTGTGTAAAAAGTCCCCCCTTAGAAAATAATATAAAGAGGAGATTCAACATCTAGCTGCATTTTTTAAAAATACTGTAGATAAGCAAATGTACATGGTATGATAACTGGCAACTTTTATATCACTGTATGCCTTGCAACTAGTGTATTGCTGCAACCCTAGGCAGTTCTGCGTTTCCATTTATAAGTAATCATGTACATTCATAAAGAAATATATAAATAAAACAAGTAAACTGTGAAATGATTTGATAAAACTTTTAAATTTCAGCTTATTAAATGTAACATTACTCTACAAGAATGTAATATACTATTATACATTTAAAAATTGTCTTCATGTTCACTGTAAACATGTTAATATCAGTTCATATGTTATTAAAGCAAAGTGCTTTTTTCCAGTGATACACTTTTTTAAATTTTATATTTCCATCAAAGAAACAGCAGTGACAAATCTGCTTTAAAAGTTCATTTTACATCCACTTGTGGCTGATGGTGCAGACACAGAGATCAAAGTTTGTAGCCGCAGAGCGCTCCATGTATCAAACACCCTGTGACCACACCTCACACACCAGCCCCCACTCGGCCGCCCCTCCCTGCCTTTATAACGGACTCAATGAATCGGCACACTTATCTTTTGGCACCAGAGATATCATGGGGTGGAGGTCCTGAAGGAGGAGGGGTGAGCGTCCGGTAAAAAAAGACCACTGTTCAGTATCTTGAGGCTATATGACCTCAGTCCAGCTCCTCACCAAGACACAGCAGGCGGTCCCAGCCACACAGCCGACACAATAGCCTCCACAGTGCACACGCTCGCTGCGGACACACGGGATCATGGAGCAAGGACCTTACAAGTACATCAGGGTGAGGCGGGCAGAGAAAATGGTTCAGTGCGTTTATGAGCTGGTTATAGAGGTGGTTGTTTAAGTGTCAGGCTGGTTGAGGCGTGAGAATGTTGAACGGTGACGGCAGAAAGTGAGTTTGAACTCTTTTGTCCCCGCAGGATGGGAATGGAAAGGTCAGTCGGGTCATTCGGATCGGAACCCGCAAGAGCCAGGTACTGTACTGCTTTTGTTAAAACATGAGCTGAACTGCGTCATTGCTGCTTTAAATATTTGCCTTTGATTTCAGTTTTAGCTCTAACTGAAATGTGAATGCAACCCTGACAGAGCCACAGTGTGTCAGTTAAACATGAATTATCTGATGCAGCATTCCTGCGTGCTGCTTCAGATACAGCCGAGCTACATATCTGGAGCTCCCCTCGCAGAGATAACACAGCTCTGCCTCAACAGTGTCATTTTGAGATAACTCTTCCACCTCCAGTGTGTCATACTGATTTGATGGTCTGCTCCGTGGATGGGTGTTTGAATTTTCTACGACCATCGGTACAGTCCAGCTAAAGTGTCTTCTTCTGTCGCAGCTGGCTCGCATCCAGACTGACAGCGTGGCGGACAAGTTGAAAGAACTGTACCCCGAAATCCAGGTGGAGATAGGTGAGGATCTTCATCACAGCGTTTTCTAGAATTTTCATGGACGCCTGTTTCATAATTGGCAACATGCAAATTAGGGATAACAATATTCATTTTTAAGACTTGCTATATAGGCAAAAATTGCTGCACAGATAAAACACTGACTGTGTCACAAAAATGAAATCAGATACTCGCTAACAGTCTGTGTCAGGGCTTTTAACCAGACAGAAAATGTCCTGCATACAGACATTAAACTACAAGCTGGCAGGAAGCAGAGTTAGACCACTGATAGTAGGAATACTTTTTGTAAAGAGTGTTAAAAATCTATAAAGACGACAGGCAGATTTGGCCGCATAGGAAACGTAAAAGATATAATATAGAACTTTCTGGCATTAAAATGTCTAAAAACAACTCGCCTAATGTTATATATTTAGAGTCGTGTATTTACATCATCCCAAACATTTCCAGCAATACTCAAACCCAGTTTTGGTTGCAGTTGCCTGTCAGTGGTGTCTTATCATCATCATCATCATCATGCATTCTGTCATAAATTAGACTTCTTATCCAGTTTTAAGCCACATTTTTACAACACTCTTTTTTAGGTTTGGTCATTTTTTACTAAATGTTTTAACTGGATGAAAGATTTTACTCAAAGGACTTCTGGATCTCGAGTTAGGAAACGTTAGCGGCTGCTCGGCTCTCGCCCCTGCTGTGATTTTTTTTATGTGAAACGGCTTTATTCAGGGTTTTTTATCAGTTTAATTCACCTGGGCCCATATTCACAAAGATTCTCAGAGTCCGCTTAAGAGTGATTCAGGAAGTTTGTGAGAGCAACTCTGAGCAAGGAGGGGACAGAAGCGTTTATCTTAGTGAGGAGGTGTGGTTGACGCCGTTGCTAGGTAAGACGCAGTCTTCTAAAAGCTGTGATTGGTTGTTACAAAAAAAAGCGCTCCTAGTAATGAATGGACAGTGAAATGAACCGATCATAGAACTTAGACTGTATTAAGAAATGTGTAATCGTGAAAATAATTTTATGTCATGATGATGAAACTCAGCAAAATTAAATTAATTGTTACACAGCTTCAAAATGTTTGAATGTACCTCATTCACAGCCGATTATTATATTGATTTGCTTATTGTTATGTTTACTCGCCATGCTGGTAATTTTACTACTTAATCTATTTGATATTAATGGTGGACGCAGACTCAGCTGTCAACAATTACTGTGATTGCTGGCCTCCTTGTAAAAAGCGGTTTGATTTGGCAGAATGACCAAAACAATGAATGAAATGGAGAAAAAAAGAACGAGAAAGCCGAACTGGACAGAAGAGCAGTGCCTGCTGTTGGCACAGCTCGTGGAGGAGAACAAGGGAGTTTTAAGAGGGAAATTCGGTCCCGGGATCACGGCACAAGGGAAGAGGCAGACTTGGGAGCGCATTGCCCGACAAATCAATGCGTCGTTCCCTCTCCTTTTACGCACAAGCGATGAGTGTGAGAAGCGCTGGTACGTGCTGCAATCCAAAGCGGGCGTTATTGCGTTACTACGCTGGGTGGGAAAAGTAAGCTCATCCCTGATGAGGTCAACCACAAACATTATCCCTGCACGATCAAGCCGGTAGCGTCTTATTAAATCACTGTCGTTCAATATACGGAGAATATCTCTCCTTCCTCTCTGTCTTTCCGCCATCTTCTCTGTTTAAGACACTCTTAGGCTTCTTAAAAGTCCTCCTCCGTCCTCTTAACAGTTTTTCACCTTAGGAGCTCTCTTAAGGCCTAAGATGCTTTGTGAATAACTTTTATCTTACCAAGGGAAAATTCTAAGGAAAAATCTTAGAATTCCTCGAATTCTAAGATTTTTCCTTAGAATGACGTCACTAAGAGCTACTTTTAGTCTTAGGGTTCTTTGTGAATACGGGCCCTGGTCTGTTTGTTTAAAGAGGAAGAGACTGGGAGAAACTGACTGCGATGATGGCATTGCTCCATCTTTTGTCACTCTTTTGATTTAGAGACCCCTCATGACAGAAAATTACATACTGTACAAGTGATGCACGATGATATCAGCACGTCATCGGCCAATATCGGCTTTAAAATGAATCAGAATCAGCTAACGTGCTTTTTGTTATATTGAACAATAAATGAATATCACGTAAATTGAAAAAAAAAAATCATGTCTCCATCTGCTGATGGGCCGTCACTCTAAGAGTACGCATATATAATATGATGTTAATTCCACTACAGAAAAGACAATGCTCACTAAAAGTAGGTATGGAAAAAGGTAGATACATCAATATTGTTATCAGTTATCGGCCATTAAGTTGTTATATAGCAGCATATCGGATATCAGCAAAGAAATCTATTATCGCACATCCCTATATTGTATATTTTATGTTAAAATGTAGCTTGTTGTCATTACTTCCTCTATCTTATCTGGCCTCACACAACCAATGCTTGTCTCGTCTTCTAAAGTATTGTTGTCTGGACCTCCAGTGTGCCTGCCAGAGGGTGCACTCTCTCTCCAAAAACTTTTGAATGAACTGCAGACCTGTGTCTTTAATGTCACATTGGTGTTGTTGCTAGTTGACACTGGTTGCTCATATTATTAAATCTCTGTATCTCCTCTCTTTCAGTTGGCATGACGACGACAGGAGACAAAATCCTCGACACAGCGTTATCAAAGGTGAGGTTTGTCACGATGGCCACAAATCAGACGTTACATTATTAACAGACATGTTCACCTATTCCAACATCTGCAAACACAAAAGCAGTCAGTATTTAAAATACACTGCAGACTTGTAGATACATTAATGAGCACAGTATGGATCTGCGACTTGTGAAAGTCTTAATTTAAGCGTAACAGATAAATGCGATGTAACATTTGTTTTTTGTGTGTTGAATGCAGATCGGAGAGAAGAGTTTGTTCACCAAAGAGTTGGAGAACGCTCTGGAGAGGAATGAGTGAGTGTTAGCGCTGTCATCTGTGGCTGACACCACGCTGGCTTCACGCCATTGTTTCACCAACTGTTAGGGTCTCACTGACAGGGGCTCACTTGTAAAGTGAACATTGTAGCTGTTACTTACAGATACTTGGTCTCATTCATGAAATGTGGGTAAATCTGTGAGTAGATTTGCACATGAAAAAACCTACACCGGATTCATGAAGGCAGTAGAAAACTCGGATTTGATTGTGGGCATGTGTGTATGTTCATGAAAGCCTATCAATCAATTTACACACAAATTTATTCCACTCACGTTTCATGAATGAGACCCACTGGGTGCCAATACATATGGCTTTAACACATTTTCATGCCACAAAAATCTCTTAAGGACAAAAAAACTTTTAAACAAAATGTAGTACTGAGCCCACATCCACAGCACACTCTCTGAAAATCTATAAGAGCACCCACTGTGTGCTCCACATAAAATCCATACAGAGGAAAGTCCTTTGATTTCCTCCACAGCCTCTGATGTAGCAGGTGACTCTGATCTGTAGCTGCCTCGAGGATGTAAAACACACGCAGTACTGAATGGCAGTATTATACCATGAGACATAAATGGAGCATGGATATATGAGTGTTCCTCTGTGTCCTGCAGGGTCGATCTGGTTGTTCACTCACTCAAAGACCTTCCCACCACGCTGCCCTCAGGATTCACCATCGGGGCTGTGCTCAAGTGAGTGCACTCGCACAACACTGTTAAATATTGATTATCTTTGACTTTATGAGAAACGGTATAAATGTTGAATTAAATCTGGATCACTGAGTATCAAACAAAAAGTGATACAGACCTAAATAAATATGAATCTGAAACTGAAGATCACATTAATGAATCTCTTTGCTTCCTGCTGCTTCAGGAGAGAAAGCCCCCATGATGCAGTGGTGTTACACCCCAAACATGTCGGGAAAACTCTTGATACTCTGCCAGAAAACAGGTACAGCCCAGGAGAACATTAAACTAGTCGTGTTTGTTTTTCCACTCATATTAAAAGTATGATAACTCTCCTTCATACTGTGTGTTTGTGTAGTGTGATCGGCACCAGTTCACTGCGCCGTGCCGCTCAGCTGAAGAAGAGATTTCCCCACCTTCAATTCAAAGATATCGTATCCTTTCAGGAGACTTCCTGTTGTGAGTCAGAACATGATGAAAGCTGGAGATACGATGGAAGTTATTTAGATTTTACTGCACAAGGTTTACTGAAAGGTTTTAAGGCCCTGACGAGGGTTGGGCATCAATTTTCAATTATCGATGATTGATTGTTAAGGCTTTTGATCGATCACAAATAATTTTGATCGATAGTCGCAGTGTTTCCCCTACAATGCCTGGCATAGGTCCGGCGAGCCGCCGTGCCAATGAGACCCCCTGCCCGGCGAGGACGGCGGCTCGACGGGCCTACGAGACCCCCGCCGGACCTATGCCAGGCAAAAAAAAATCAGAAACAGACAGAGGCTCTCATCGTTCTCCAAAGCCTCGGCGGCTTCCCTTGAGGCCTCTGAAAACACTACGCCATTGAAAGACGGAGGTTTTGCTGAAAACTGAAGCCTGTAACTCTGGCTGGCAGCGGTTGTAAACACCTAGGGGTGAACTGCGCATGCACGCCATTCTTCCTCCTTGGCCTGGGGGGTTGAAGCTCAAAACTGGGGCAGCTGTGCTCTCTTGCGGCGACAGTCTGCACTGCACTCTTTTGTTTTCTCTCTTTTGAAATACTCGCTTATCAATTAATCGATAATTGATCGTTAATTTTTTTGATGACTGAATAATGAATTTTGATCGTTTGCCCATCCCTAGCCCTGACACACCAAGCCGACGGTCAGCCATTAACATTTGATCATCAGTAGGGCATTTGTTTCCCTAGTCGGTGTTGCCCCTTGTCAGCCCCCGTTAGCTTTTTTTAATCAGATCAGCACATTGAATCGGCAACAGCGGAGCCCATACTGATTGCAAGTTCAGCTCAGCGCATGAGAAGAGAAAGGAAGGAAGTGAGGAAAGCAAACAAACAGCAAAGTCTAGAGGGAGTGAGATCAAAATAAACTTGTTACATATGTCATGCTGCTATGCGAAACCAGGCTCGAGAAACCTCATCAGCTAAGGCCAGCAACTCCAGAACTTAGTGCCTCTGCCTACGTGTTGCATTAGACGTGAGAAATGTGCCTGAACTTCCCTGGGTGAGTGTGACCTCTGCTATCTGGGGTGTGTGTGGTTGACTCACCACCAGGCCACCGCTCTTGTTCGGACTGGACGTCGGACCAGTCAGCCATCTTGCTAGCTCTTCTTCGTGGTTGTGCAGAGTGAACGTGTATTTGCATTGATAATTTGCGGTAGCGTGTCAAATGCTTTCTCAGTCTCTTTTGTCTTCAGAATGTCTTGCCTCCTGCATCTCCCTCATGGCATGGCCTCCCCAGCTCTCCCTCCAGGTGTGGCTAATAGTTGCTAATGAGTCATTACCAGCAACCCCCAGGTGTGATGTCAGTGCTGACCCTGCCTCCTACCACCTGCCTAAACCACACCCACATCTACAAGACATTCATTAAGCTACCAACAAAGCATCATAACACATAAGATTATTTTTCTTTAGCCACTGAGCTGTTTAGCAGAAACGTTTTCTCATGGTTTGTGTTATTGTTCACTGGCGCACGATAAATATACTGTGTTCTTTCAACACTGGATTGTGTTGTTAAATTGCTAACTGGCTAACTAGTGTCAAGACAATCTTCTGGTTTCCCTTTCTGAATGACGATTAAAGATGATCGACGTCTGCTGATGTAGAGAGTTATGTCCTCTCACACAGGTGCAGAATGTACGTGCTGTTTGGTCATCGGTTGAAGTTGTTGCGGTGTGTTCATGTGCAACTATTTAGCTGAAGTGGGTTTGGTGTCTGGGCCTAAGAGTAGTATTTCTCATAAGTGATGCTGCTAGCAAGCCAGAATGGATATTAGTCTGTGACGTGTTTTCCTGAGCTGGCGTCTGCAGCGTGGGAACCTGAACACACGTCTGAAGAAGCTGGATGAGAAGGACGACTATGCTGCCATCATCCTGGCTGCTGCCGGCCTCAGGAGAATGGGCTGGGACAACCGGATCAGCCAGGTACAGTTCATGATCATCTGAAGTCCTTTCTGTGAGGTCCCTCTGTGTGACATTCATCATCTTACTGTCCATCTGTCTGATTGTTTCCACTGGTAGATCCTGGAGCCTGAAGACTGTATGTACGCTGTCGGACAGGTGAGAACAGCAGGATGGAAAACATGATGAATACACAGATAGAGAGCGAAATAACAGCTTAAAAATACCACACTACATCCGTATGTGTTCTTGTTGTCAGGGGGCTCTGGCGGTGGAGGTTCGGGCCAGAGATACCGACATCCTGGAGATGGTGTCTGTCCTCCATCACCCAGACACTGTGCTGCGCTGCATAGCTGAGAGAGCCTTCCTCAAACGCCTGGTACATCACACACACACACACACACACACACACACACACACTTTCTTTTACGTATTTTCACATTGTATAAATATGGAAATCTTCATGTGTTCAATTTAATTTCCATTTGTAGGAGGGTGGGTGCAGTGTTCCAGTGGCTGTACACACAGAAGTGAAGGACTCCGAGGTAAGGATGGTGGGTAGTGACAGATGCACACATACAACTAAACATTTGCTAAGCTCCGCCCCTCTCTAGTTACTGTTGCTGTGCCTGTTTATGTTCTCACACAGTGACAGATTGCAGACTTAAATCACCCGATTGGACAAGGGGGCGGGGGGCTGATGAAAAAAGAGATGATGTGAGGCGCCTCCGCTCTAAAACTCAAGGAGTTCAGAGCATTTTGGCAAAAATGCCAGGCGTCTAGAGTGCAGAAACGCCAAGCGCATTGCAACACAAAAAATGCCAGCAAAAAGCTTCAGTCTTATTAAGAACAATTTCAAAAAGCTGCCTCCAGCTGCTGAAACACTCTCTGCATGATCGAGGCCTAATACAACTGTTCAGAAAGTGCTGCCAACGTGGATGTCACGTGTCATATTAGAGGCAGACGTTGTTGTTTTACGTCGTGCCTGTCACGATGAGCACCATCTCTGTGTAAAAAGGGCTAATGTGACTTGATGGTTTAAGCGTCCACAGTCTGTTTCTTTATAGAACATAGTCATAAAGTTTGTAAATAAAGCAAACTGAATAAGAAAAAAAAGGTAGAGATTAGCTTTTATATTCAAGTATTAAAGTTGAGGGTCAAACTGTTTTTGCAGCTTTACCTGACGGGGGCAGTCTACAGCCTGGATGGATCAGACAGTCTGAAGGACACCATGCAGACTAGCGTTTCTGTTGCTGCTACTGACAAGGTAACAGCTCAGCGTGCACAGTTTTCATCACATTGATGACTTTTATTTGTGTCAGTCCTCATACCATCATACTGATAACGTGTGTTTGTGATGTCAGAGCGTAGAGGAAGTGGACGAACAGGTCCAGCGAGTGGGAGTCACAGCCAGCAAGATCTCGGGTGAAGCCCTAGACGGGGCTGAGCGGTTGGGGGTCGACCTGGCCAACCTACTGCTGAGCAAAGGAGCCAAGGAGATCTTGACGGTGGCGAGGCAACTTAATGACGCCAGTTAATCCCGCCCAGCTGAGGGTCAAGGCTCCGGAGGTGACCGGGTCCTCGAGTGCAGTCAGTCACAGCCTTGTGTCAAGTAAAAACTTGAATTCCTTTTTTATGTTACACATTTGATGTTTTGAAAGTGAAAGAACGGCGACTCTGTTGCACCAGGTGAGCTCAGCCAATGGCAAATAAATTATTGAGGGTTTTCAACACTACTTTGACCAAAGTTGTGCTCAGTGTTACAATGCTGCTGTCATTAAAAGCTTGTTCAGAGTCTGTTGCACTCTTGGTCTTGGTTCCAGCCTGCTCTTACATATAGTACCTCATGGAACCATCTCCTGAGCCATACGGGATTATCAGTGACAAACACACAATGGCCTTCAAACATTTACGTCAGTTACACTACCATCACTGGCTTTTTTTGTTTTTTATAAGTATACTGGTATAGTATCAGTGTCGGTATATTAAAAGGGAGGCCACTAAAACTAAACATTCTCAAATACTTGACCCCATAACCAAGAATGGTTCATCAGCGTCCATTGTTCCCCAAAAGAGACGTAACCCAGAGTTCTTCTCTAAGCTCTTAGACGCACTCTCATTTCAAGAAGCTGACTTCTGATGGCACCAAAGATGAGTTTTCGAACGTGTGCACATTTTGCTGTTCGGAGCAGGCTGCACTGCACTGAAGTGGGTTTCATTTAGGTTTGAGAGTTGAGAAATGTAAATATAAATGTAAATTCAGTCCTTAATTCATCAGCTCTGTGGCCACAAGTCAGCAGACCTTATACACGGATGTAATGAAGGATGTTTTTTCATGTTGGCCTCCCGATAAATACAGTAACCTTTTTTGCGTAGCTTCTAGAGATGTTCTGATACCATTACTGATTGCGATACCTGAACTTGATTATCGGCCAATACCAATTACCTATCTGATACCATTGCCTTTTTACCAGCATAACCTGCTGGTGAAGAAGAACTGATTTCTGGAAAACTGCTGTTATCTGCAGGTGTGAAACTACTTTTTAGTTTAGTGATAGAAGATGTGGTATCAGATCTGTGCTTGGAATAGCATGCTCACAATATCACATGCCTTTCTGACACTGGTATCGGAACAACTCTAATAGCTTTGCTCCTTCATTCAGCTCAATTTCACCTGAGGAGGTTCACTGCTTTTAAGAGTATACTAGCTACCTATTTTACAGAGAGAGAATATATTTAATATACATAATGAGAAGCTGGAGGGCGCATTTGGTTTTATTCCACCTGTGGCACAGCTAGTGATGCTTAGTTTGTGCAGCTGCGTCCCACTACATGAACGCTGAAGCAATCCCTGCATCTGTTTTCAGTTTCCTGCTCTGATTTTAAAAGTGTCCTGGGCTGCTATTTCGCAACAGTTTGAGCTGTTCATGCTTTGCTGATATCGTGTCTCAGATGCAATATCGACCCATAAGCATTAACTGTGAGCTGATCATTTCAGGGTTCCCACGGTCATGGAAAACCTGAGTCAGGTATTAGTAAATATTAAAAGTTTTGGAAAACTCATGAAATTTTGATGTTTGTAATAAAAGTAATTGTTACGTTAATCTAAACGTAATGGCGAATTTATTTTCTGTAAGCTAGCTGTTGACATAATGTAGCTTTAATATGCGTCAGTTTATATATAGATATATCGTTCCAGCATCAACACTGTGATGGGCAATTGTCGCATCAAAACGTGCAACGTCAAGTAAGGCAAATTACCTCAAACAACTTATCTGATGCTTGATACAAATGGAAAACTTGGACGGTTCTCATTTTCCTTGACTTATACCGGCCAAGCCTTCTGCTTTTAGACGTTACGTGTATATGTGACGTAGTGTGGTGGTGTTTGTTATGGGAAGTGAGACTCTCCTGCATTTGTGTGTGTAGAACAGTATCGTAACCAGGCCGGCAAGCGCAGCAGACACGGTGAAGGGCATGCTTTTCCCCAAATTTTTATTATGGGTTCTTGAGGAGTCATGGAAAAGTTTTGATGTTTTGTCCATGAAAATGTGTGGGAACCCTGTTATTTTTAAATATGGTGTAAACGCCACAGTTGTGGATCATAGTAGTAAAGCCGACTGTATAAAAAGTAAAGGGCACAGCAGTGAACTCAGTCATACCCCTTTTCCACCAAAGTAGCTCTGGTTCTTGATCCGGTTCTGTTCAGGACTGTTGGAACCTTGTTGCTCTCTCGCGAACCACGCCATGTTTGCACCAGTGTCGATCAGAACCATTGTAATCAAGGATGCGTCATTAACGGAGGTCGCTTCACAATGCACAGTTTGAGTAAACAGTAGTAGCAAGATCGGTCGCCTTGATTACCTGCGAATGTTTGTCCTGTTATTTGTTTTTATCTAAAAACAAGCACGGACCAACTGTTAAGACCACAGCATGTTTCTCTTCCCTGATGATTTCTTAATTAACAGGTTACGAACCAATTAATTTTTTGCAAAAATGCTCCAAACGGTTCGAGCTTAGGTGTGGGAACCAGAATAGAGCCCGTTCCATGTTGGTGGAAAAGGGGTACCCTTGGCTTTCATGAACTGGGGTTAATCACTGTTGTGTTAGGATGTAAAGTAGCCAAATAAATCTTATTTGACTGAAAGTATCACAGGTTATTTCTTTGTTTCACAGCTGTATACTCTGACTCACAACTTGAATAATGGCCATTATGGACTCGTTCTTGTATGTTGTGGTGTAGATCTACAGAAGCACCACTGCATTCAACAAACAAAAAAACTTAGCCGTATCTCTTGATTTTAAGATAGTTTTCTTGTAATTGCAACACAAAGATCATGTCATCATGAGGCAGTATTCTTGTAATTATGACTTGTGTAATCTTCTAATTTTGACTTGGCATCATAAGTATCTCCTAATAATGACACCTTTATCTCGTGTATGAGATGTGCATCTTGTACTTATCGTATATTTCTTCTTTTTGAGATAATTATTAGACCTTTCCTTGTAATTATGAGATAATTATTTCATAATTTTGAGAGATGCTCATTCACAATTAAGAGATACATAAGTCATAAGAACGAGAATATGCTTTGGTGAGTGCAGTGCATGTCTGTAGGGTACATCCACAGTACATATCAAATTAACTAAGACAAGAATGAAAAACATTTTTGCTGTAATGTTTTCATGCCAGATGCTGTACTACACATATCAGAACTGAAATGTTTCCAGAAGCAATATATTTTCAAACGTGTCGACTTTGATGACTTGCCTAATGAAATAAACATGTATTCAATGCCATCGTTTGTCTTGTTAGTTTTATCAAAGTGCCATCTCAGTAAATGTATTATTTCTGCACATCAGCCTTACATCAAACTTCGAACAACGCCTTCATTCTTTCTTCATTCAGTGTCAGTACACCGACTGTACAGTTAGTTTGATGCCATATTGTATTTCTTTTATTTTATGGATCTTTATTGTATATTATCCTTAATTTAAAGCTCCTGAGAGACACTGTGAGGCATATTTGTTTTGGCTTTAATTTCTGTATGAATTAATGTAGAGTGTTCCTGTATTTAGATCACAGTACTCATTGTTGCATCAATCCGTTATGACATGTTTACATGGTATCTGGTTAGTGTCTTTGTTTTGCCACTTATTCCAACACAATGTCAAATAAAACTACTGATGTCAATAAAGCTATGTGTGTTATACCTTCCGTTTTTATGATTCTGTGTCGGCATCAGCTGGAGGCATTATGTTTTTGGGTTATCTGTCTGTCCCACTGGGGGATCATGAGAGAATTTCTTCAGATTTGGCACAAATGTTCACTTGGACTCAATGATGAACTGATAAGACATTGGTGGTCAAAAGTTAAGGTCACTGTGCCCTTGTGTCCATCTCATTCTCATGAAAGCAATATCTAAAGAAGGCCTTGAGGGAGTCTCTTCAAATTTGGCACAAATGTCCACTTGGACTCAAGAATGAACTGATTAGAATTTAGTGGTCATAGGTGTTTTATTGCTATAACTCAAGAATTCATACTCTAATTATGACAAAATTTCACACAAATATTTAGTGGGACACGATGATGAAGTGATGACATTTTATATTCAAAAGGTCAAAGGTCAACTTCACTGTGACGTCATAATGCCACAAGTGGCTCTTTAGCCCCTCTCCAGTGGCTTTGACAAAAAAAAATCTGGAAATGAATAACGGATGTTCTTTTTTTTACATTTTAATTTCTATATATCAGTGTTGTAGGCCTTAAGAAATTCTTACATTCTCCAACTGTAAAAATGTGAAGCCTCTATATTAAATTAAAATGTTTTAACATTTCAACAACTAAAATTGACTGCCTAGCACCTTTTCCTTGAAATTTTGTTGAACCTCAATAGCAGCCGCTAGTCTCGAGTCTTCCTCGGTGGCTAGCTGTGGATGCTAAATCCAAAAAAGTAAGAGTCTCGGAATAAAATAGAGAAGTTAGTAGTTTGTGGACAGATTTGTTTGCTTTCACTGCCAGCTCTGCAAAGTTAAAGTGCCAAATAATTATAAATAGAGCCGTGCAAAGTTGCCGCCTTGTGGTTAAACATGATTTAATGCTCATTTAGACTATTAATGTTGGCTAATTTAGACTCAATAGGCTGTTTTACATTCATTAAAAGCCTTCAACACGTTTTGCGGCAGTGCTGGGCTCCAGTCATTCATGTGTAGGATGTCTCCTCTGTTGAGAAAGCAGCTGGAGCTTCCTGTTACAGTGGTCACGGCCCACTCTGCCACATCACTTCCTCCAGCTCACATCACACTCTGGTTTTTGTCCTCAAATATTTGAACTGTAGACTTGACTGGGAAAGTAGAAAGAGTCTTGCAGCTCCAGTCTTCTACCAGCCATAAAAACTAAAGGCCAGGGTCTGTCAGTTTTAACAGGAGGAAGAGTCGAGACAATGGCAGCAGTTCCCCACCAGTGAGCGACATCAGCCTTTTAAATACCGTCTTGGGTCACAGCCAGAATTTAGCTTCCCCCTCTGAGGAGCTCCAGGGTCACCTAACATCCTGAACACCCTCTGCAACTAGATGGAGAAACAGGAGGAGCAACAGCTCATGGTGGTGTGGTCATCCAACAGGAACAGGTTCTTTACTCCAAGGATTTCAACAACGAAGAGGGTGCCTTCACTGAATTAAAGTATTTAAAGTGACTGGTGAATGTTTTAAAATCAGAAGCTCCAGTGGGCTGCAATCTGCAACCTCAATGCTAGATGCACATCCATGATGACAATCTCCCGTTCCACCTGTGGAGTGTGGAGGCCATTGGAGTACAGTGAACTCATTGTTATGTTTGAGATGATGTGAGCTTTGTGACATGGTGCGTTATCCTGCTGGAAGTAGCCATCAGAAGATGGGTACACTGTGGTCATAAAGGGATGGACACGCTCAGCAACAATACTCAGGTAGGCTGTGGTGTTTAAACCATGCTCAGTTGGTACTAAGAAAATCTCCCCCACACCATTACACCACCAGCAGCAGCCTGAAGCGTTGATACAAGGCAGGATGGATCCATGCTTCCATCTGAATGTGGTTTTTCCAATCTTCTATTGTCCAGTTTTGGTGAGAAAACCCGTGTGAATTGTAGCCTCAGTTTCCTGTTGTTAGCTGACAGGAGTGGCACCTGGTGTGGCCTTCTGCTGCTGTAGCCCATCTGCTTCAAGGTTGGACAAGGTGTTGTTGCTTCAGAGATGCTCTTCTGCACACCTTGGTTGGAACCAGTGCTTATTTGACTTCCTGTTGCCTTTCTGTCATCTTGAAGCAGTCTGGCCATTCTCCTCTGACCTCTGGCATCAACAAGGCATTTTGGCTCACTGGATATTTTCTCTTTTTGGGACCATCCTCTGTAAACCCTAGAGATGGTTGTGCTGAAAATCCCAGTAAATACTCAGACCAGCCCGTCTGGCGCCAACAACCATGCCACGTTCAGAGTCACTTAAATCACCTTTCTTCATCATTCTGATGCTCTGTTTGAACTTCAGCAGCTCGTCTTCACCATGTCTACATGACTAAATGCATTGAGTTGTTGCCACGTGATTGGCTGATTAGCTTTTTCCATTAATGAGCAGTTGGTACCTTCTACCAATATGACAAACCGTTGTTGTTTTTAATTGACAAAGATAGCATATACAAAACATCACATAAATGATACAGTACAAGTAACAGAACAACATATATTAAAGTTTTACAATTATGTATTAAGAATATATAGTTTAGCGCTGCCTTAATTACCACCAGAGGAATGATAACATGTCCTCAGTGCTTATGATTCAGTTACTAACTTTCTGGTACACAAGTACATGTACAGTATAGTACAAAATGCTGATACTCCCTGTGTGACGATAATATTCACAATCACCATAAAGTAACCAGATACCCAATAAGTTTGTTATTTCAGTGTATTAACAAACTGTTAAGAATAAGAAATGAACGTTGGAGCTCAGAGGAGAGTATCCGCACCGATGTGACCTCGGTAAATCCATTGGCCGCTGCCTAACGAGCTCCTTCACAGAAAAAAACTGTTTTAAATCCATAGATCAATGCCAAAAAACTATAATGTCCAAGGATGAGTCTCACAGTGTTGTGTTGTCCTCTCTTGATCCGCCGAAAGACATAATCTCAACTGCAGCCAAAGTAGCTAGTTCGATGCTAACGGGCTAATCCGTCCTCACAGTTTGGTCCAAAAGGTTTTTTTAACTGCCATTCACCGTCACTGAACAAAGCCCCACACTCTGCATGCTCCCGTGTTCAGTCACTTCTTGTCAGCTCAACAGTTAGTCCTTTTCCCTGCTAACTGCTAGCCTAATAACCCTATTTTACCTTTACTGTATATATTCTGTTTGTTATCTATGTTTGTCACTGTGTCTGTGTATATTTGATTTAGGTTACTATATATATTTTTGTAAATAATCTTGTTTGTTGTCTTATATTTTCACTTCGAATTGCCCGGTACGATATATCTTTCTACTCTTGTAAAGAGCACCTGTAACGGCAACAATTTCCCCCCCGGGGATCAATAAAGTATCTCTGATTCTGATTCTGATCATTATATCCTGTTAGACATTTGTGTAAAACTTTGTCATAATTAGTGTAAGAATTCTTTATTAGTTATGGCCAAAAACATGTTTTGTGAGGTCACAGTGACCTTCGACCTTCTACCGCCAACTTCTAATTTCTGAAATTTGAGAGAACTCTCTCAAGGCCTTTATGAGATACTGCATTGACAAGAATAAGATGCATGCAAGGTCACAGTGACCTTGACCTTTGACCCAAGTCCAAGTGAACATTAATGCCAGATTTGAACAAATTACTTGAAGGCTTTCTTAAGATATCGGGTTCAAGAGAATGAGACACATAACACCAGAGTGGGGCGTCGGTGGCTTAGTGGTAGAGCAGGTGCCTCATGTACAAGGCTGTTGCCACAGCGGCCCAGGTTTGACTCCAGCCTGTGGCCCTTTGCTGCATGTCACCCCCCCCCCCCCCCCCCCCCACCCAACACTTGTCTGTCCTATACATTAAAGGCTAAAAAGCCCCAAAAAATATCTTTAAAAAACAACATAACATCAGAGTGACCTTGACCTTTGACCTATGACCTTCCAATTTGAATCAGGTTATTGTTAAGATCAATTGGATGTTTGTGCCAAATTGAAGGATTTAAGTGTTCTTGAGATATTGCTTCACAAGAATGAGACGAACACGCGTTCACAGTGGCCTTGACGTTTTTACCACCAAAATCTTATCAATTCATCCTTGAGTCCAAGTGGACGTTTGTGCCAAATTTGAAAACATTCTCCCAAATATCATGCTCACAGGCAAAGAACAGATGAAGGAACATATGAACAGATGGACAACCAGAAAATTTAATGCTTATGGCCACAGCTAACGTCGGCACGGAGGCTTAAAAAGGAGTATGTACTGTCAAGGTCTATCTCTGCCTCTGTCTTTTGTCATATTCTACTTTTAATTAATTTAATTGAACTCAATCCAATGCTAAATGCCATTAAAACGTAAAACAAGCCACAGGACACATCGTTATTCAAACTTCTTCACTAGTTAACAGAATAAATAATGTTCTTGAGATATCATGTTCATGAGAGTGGGACAGACAACCCCAAAACACCAGCGCAGAGGTATAAAAACATTATTATTTTAACTGGAGGACAAAAACCTTCTGGTATGATCTAATATCGGACACAGAAAAGCTTTCACTGGTCAGCTGTGTTTTACTCCTGTCATTCTGGATACTCGCTCACAAATCAAAACCAAAAGAAGGATGTAAAGTTTTATTGGATTTGAACTCCTTTACAGTGTCTGCAGCGTCGGTGCAACCCAGATGGATAGTAACTGTGCACCTGCTGTTTGGTGATGTTATTGCTATGGAGAAAATAATATTTCATATTCAATCAGAACAAATGAACACTGTCACAAATCATACAATGGCATGTTATTTGCTTTCCCTCCCGAGTATTCAAAATATGAAATTATTGGAGCTGTTTAAAAATGACAACTGCTTTTCTCTTTTTTATAATTCAATGCTTTACAAACACAACGACATTCAAAACTAAAATAAAACATACAGGAAGCCGAGAGACACGTCTTAAATTACAAATCAACAAATACAGATTTTAAAAGAAGTAACTTTAAGTTAATTGCTGTACACATTTGGTGATATGTTCAGACAATAAATAAAGACTACAGGAACAACATGGCTTCTTCCTCTCTGGTTCTCTCACACCACTCTCCTCTTCTGGTCTTAATGCAACGTGTGCTGCTCCAGTACGTCGTCTGATGAAAATGACATTTAGCTCCAAATAGAAAACCTTCCACATTTCTACAGTAGCAGTATTTCTTCCCAACACCTGCAAAGCATTTGCAACATTTGCACAGCAATACAGCGATTGACATGGATTTAAAGATGTTACTGCTGATCAGAGAAACAGGAATGCGCTGTTCTGTTCTCACAAGATGGACGACACAGACGTAGGCGTTAAATCAAATTTTTGATGTCCCAGGAAAATAATATGTTGATCATGATGTTTTAGAAGTGGTGCATTTTTTTCTAGAATAAAGTTAGATATGAGGCAGATGATTCCCAGGGAAGATTTCCAGAAGAGCCAATTAGGACCAAGTCACATTGTGCTGCAGTCAGTGGAGAAATGTTTGTTCACGTAGCTTTCATTCTGCTATCTGCAGCTCCCTTTCTACTTACAAGTGAAATGTCAAGTGCTCAGAATGCTCTTTAGATTTACAGTTGTTATATATTTTGAAAATATGAACAGACGTGTTTGAACAGACCGTTTTTGAAGTGTTTAGATCCAGTATTGTTCACAACCATGTTTACTTTAAGTCCCAAGGAATAGCGCCAAACTTTGAAGCCAATTTTCATAGTGGCCAAAAGTGGAATTACACCGTCATGTGACACCATGGGGCCCAAAAGACTTTTCCCATAGAGTGTGCCAGTAAACCCGGAACTCCGTTAGCGCTTTTAGCACTTCCGGTTCTCTCGTCTAAAAGTCAATATGTTTTTTGAATGGGATTTTGGTAAAATGCCTCAAATAAGGTCTGTGGTTAACAAAAGCTTAAGTGAGTTTCAGGTTTTGTTCTACGACATAAAACACGTCAGTAAATACCCTACTTGTGAATTTTGAAGCTTTTATGTGTCGTAAAAAAGGTGGTTGCTAACAAGTTGCTCAATACAACTACAAACCCTGTCGGGGACAGTAAACGTCATCACCCCCGAACAGGCGAGAGTGCTGGCAGTCCGCCATTACAGCTTCTTATTTAGCTTAAACAGTCCGGTTTCCCCATTGTACAATGTTTTTAAAATAAAGCGGCCGAAATCAGTTGAAAGCTTAGTGGCGGTGACATCAAGAGTCATGCGACCGTGGAGTAGTCATGTAGTCCGTTAAAGCCTAACGTTAGCTTTTTACTTCTGGCGATCGCATTTAAGCTTCAAATGTGGTATGAAAGGTGTTCATATGTGAAGATTATCTCGCTGAACAAAACCTGTAAGTATCATAAACTTGTGTTAGCCACAGAGCTTATTTTCTGACATAATCCAAAACGCAATGCAAAAATCACATTCACTTTCTCTTCCGGGAACCAGCACGATGCTAAACTTCTGGGTTTTGACGTCAGCCCTGGGACACTCTATTGACTAATGGTGCGTTCCAGGCAACCCGTAACTCGTGTTTTCACAACCTGTAACCCGTGAAAGTGCACTGGAACGGCAGTCAAACCCGTAACTTCCCACCCGTGAACTCGTACCAGATCGATGTACTCCCAGTTATGCTTTCTGACGTCACACAGCCCTCTAAACCAATTACCTTACTCCTCTTAACAACAATGGCAGCCCTATGGATGCGGTGTTGATGCAGGTGATACACTGTGAGAAATAGACATAAAATAACCCTAATGTTAACGCATTATTGGCAGCCGCTCTAACAGCTGGTTTCTTGTGCAAGAATAAATCAATACAAAATACGTTTCCAAACACACAGATAACGTAAAAAATAGCCTATAATAGCATCTGTGACCCTATCCTCCTCCGTTTCACTCAAATGAGCAAGGAGCAGGTACCTTTGGCGATAGCAATAATGGGGAAGCACAAACAAACGGTTCGCCATGTTCAACGTTAAACAGGAAGTAACTGGCAGTTTGCCGTAACTTTCCTGGAACGCTACAAAGTCGTAACTCGTGACTTGAAGTCGTGACTTACGAGTTCAAAAGCCTGCCTGGAACGCACCATTAGATTGTAAAAGACGCCTGTAAAGGCTTTTACACAGACTCCACCAAAATTGTTGCAGGTCTAAAAATTAATACGACCTCATGACATTGAGTCAGAAACTGTTCAATTTTCTGCGTTTTTCACATCCGTCAGAGCCTTCAGAGACGTTTGACCAGGAATCAGGGAAGAAAATGTGGCGGTTTCAATAATTCAGCAACTTTTCTAGGCCTGGAAAATGAGATTGTGACATTCCATCACTTTTCCAGGTCTTCTCTGACTGTGGGAACCCTGCAAAAAAAGGTGGCCAACAAAATGGATTTTTAGGGGAAAATCTTGCTGAGGACAAGTGAAATTTGAATTGAATGCTATAAGGGAATTATATTGAAGCACACTGAAGGGACTATATGACTTTAGAAAATACCTGATGTCACAGACAAGACACATAATTGTCAATTCTCCAAGCAAATAAATAACTTGAAAAGGCTCCAAATGTGACCCAGAACTGATGGGATTCATGAATGAGGCTTTGATGAAATCTGTCTCATAATAAGTTCAAAACGTGCAACTTTTAAAAATGTCTTAATGAGCTACATGAGTGATGTGCGTCAAACATCAGCCTGAGCAAACTCTCTCTTCCGCTTCTCCCTCTGCAGCTACGAGTGGGCAGTCAAGTCCATCAGGAGACATCACTTTAATTCCAACAGGCACTCACAACAACACAGTCACTCCATCAATGGAACAAGTTTCAAAGCTGCATATACGTATGTCTTAAATGCAGTCGACACCTGAGATACCGAGCATAAGTTCATGCATGCTGTTAATATTTTTGCTTGTAACATCTGAAAGACAGGTTTATAAATAAATAAAAATGAAACTGGAAGACTTTTTTTTTTTTTTTCCCAAAATATGATTATTTACAGCTACTCTGAGGAAAACATTTAACAGACGCACACTAAAGATGTGCTGGACCAGAATCAAGAAGCTACTGTGTGATTGTCAATATTGCAGGTTGTGCTGTTATAGTTTTTACATGAAGAAGACACTGCTGCACTGGATGTGCTTCCAAAATAGAGACAACATGTGGGGGCACGTTATATGAGTAGCATCAGGAAGGTCTCTTATGAAGACTTGAAGCCTGCACTGATATGTTTCCTCTCAGCCACTGAAGAAGGGTGAAGCAGGGCAAATGTATGGTGGACAGCAGTACTGTTACGATAAAACACTCTTTGTACGTATTCTCAACAGTCTCATTCAATTTTGGAAACTAAGCATAAACTGAAAAGCAAATTAGATGTTGTAGATACAAATTATGCAAACAGTTAACTAGCAACTAAAAGTCTATGGCCTCCCAAGAAACCCACTGAGGCTGTGATGTGTATTACACACCATAAAAAACAATTGCTGAGGCCACTTTATCATAAGGTTCTTTAGATTACTGGGGCCCTGTTCTTACCCAAATCAAAATGGTTTACACTCTTCTCTGTAAAAACGACTTGCTAACGCAGCATGCTATCTGTCTTACATGTTGAATGCTAAGATTTAGCATTTGAGATACACTGGAACTACAGTGGCATGCTTAAGTTTGGGAACCCCTGGTCAAAGTTTTGTTTACTGCAAATAGTCAATTAAGTAGAAGATGAACTGATCTCCAAAAGGCATGAAGTCAAAGATGAAACATGCTTTTCAACATTTTAAGCAAGATTGGTGATTTTTTTTGTGTGTTGTACAACTTTAGAGTGAAAAAAAATGAAAGGAGCACCATGTAAAAGTTCGGGCACCCCAAGACATTTGAGCTCTCAGACAACTTTTCCCAGGCTCTCAGACCTTAATGAACTTGTCAGGGCTCTGGCTCGTTCACAGTCATCGTTAGCAAAGGCCAGGTGATGCTAATTTCAAAGCTTTATAAAGACTCTGACTCCTGAAAGCTTGTCCCAACAACCAGCAGCCATGGGCTCCTCTAAACAGCTGCCTAGCACTCTGAAAACTAAAAGACCTGATGAAGACTAGAAGAAGATAGCAAAGTGTTTTCAGGGAGCTGTTTCCTCAGTTCATCATGTTGTTAAGAAATGGCAGTTAACAGGAACTGTGGAGGTCAAGCTGAAAACTCTCTGAGAGAGCTGCTCGTAGGATTGTTAGAAAGGCAAATCAAAACCCTCGTTTGACTGCAAAAGACCTGCAGGAAGATTTCTCAGACTCTGGAGTGGTGGTGCACTGTTCTACTGTGCAGACACACCTGGACAAATATGACCTTCATGGAAGAGTCATCAGAGGAAAACCTTTCCTGTGTCCTCACCACAAAATTCAGCCTCAGGAGTTTGCAAAGGAACATGTGAACAAGCCTGATGCTTTTTGGAAACAAGTCCTGTGGACTGATGAAGGTAAAACAGAACTTTCTGGACACAATGAGCAAAGGTATGTTTGGAGAACAAACTGTTAAACACGAGGGTGGATGGATGATGCTTTGGGCTTGTATTGCAGCCAGTGGCACGGGGAACATTTCACAGGTAGAGGGAAGAATGGATTCAGTTAAATTCCAGACATCACAGCATCTGTATAAAAGCTGCAGATGAAGAGAGGACGGCTTCTACAACAGGACAATGATCCTAAACACACCTCCAGATCCACAATGGACGACCTCAAGAGGAGCCAGCTGAAGGTTTTGTCGATACCCTCACAGTCCCCCGACCTAAACATCATTAAACATCTGTGGATAGAGCTCAAAGAGCAGAGCATGAAGACGGCCCAAGAATCTCACAGAGCTAGAAGTGAAAGACTCTGAGCTGGATACAGAAAGTGTTTAGAAGCTGTGATACTTGCCAAAGGAGGCGCTACTAAGTGCTGACCATGCAGGGAGCCCAAACTTTTGCTTCAGGCCCTTTTTCTTTTTTGTTATTTTGAAACTGTAAAAGATTGAAATTAAAAAGTAATCTTACTTAAAATATTGAAGGAATGTGTCATCTTTAACGTCATGCCTTTTGGAGATCAATTCATCTTTTACTTAATTCTTAACAGTAAACCAAATGTTGACCAGGGGTGCCCAAACTTTTGCATGCTTCGTTAATGTTGAACATGAGCTAGCTCAGTTTGGGCAAGTAAACCAATTGGAGTTTAGTTTGTATTCAGGAAACTTTTTGTCTCAGTAAAAAACAGACAAATTTCAGTGAAAATGAACCAAACTGATGAGTTAAAATTAAAACCTGAGTCACCATAGCTGAAACCAAAGCTAAAACCTCCCAACTCCATCGCTTTTGCTTTTCATGGCATTCCTTCAGTGTCACTCTACGTCTACTGTAACCCTGCGTTCTACATGTGATACATTCATGTTGGTAGGAAATTATTTTTAACTGGTCACACACAGAGCACGTTGTTAAATGTGATAAAATGTGACTGGGATGATAACGTCCACACAGAAACCAGCTGGATCTCAGTGACAGCTCCCCCACCATAGTGCGGCTAACATCCACACTGCCCACACTAACGTCTCCCTCATTCTTGCAAACAAACAAATAAACAAACAAAACAATGCAATGACATTTGAGAGTGTACATTTGCTAAATCATTGTTGAAACCAGCCTCAGAGGGTCGCCGTGAGTTCACCAACCACGCACCGGCTGGTACTCGGCTGCTCATCCTCAGACCGTCGCTGTGAAGCCGTCAGCTGTGTAAAGACACTGAAGAGAGAAAGGTTCCAGTATTTTTAGGGCCACTGGTCTGAAACTTGTCGGTCCAGATCAGATGTCATTCTTGCAGAAGTGTCTCCCTCCAGTCAAAGGAGTGGTTTGGTCCATGTGTGAGGGGGAGGATGGGAGGGTCCACTAACTGCCACACCCCTGTGTCGCCCTGCTCCTCGCAGGAGCAGAAGCCCAGGTAGGGGATCTGAGGACCGAGCAGAGGAGTTAAATGTTAGACTGAGAAGAAACTGAAGGAAATGACACGTGCTTTTTGGATGAGAGAAACCTCCCTGGTTTCCCTGGTTCCAGACTCTGCTCACAATACTCACCTGCCTGCTGTCAGCTCATTGACCACTCACTGCCAGATTGTTGTTTAACCAAGTGGTAATAACCTCACGGCCAACTAAGACATTCTTAGTAACTTCTTCCTCGTGTGTTTTCTCATGTTCAGGATCATCCCTCTCCTGCACACCACACCAGCTTCCTCTCAGCCTCCTCCACTCCATCCTACAGACCCCAGATCACGACCACTCTAATTTCTTGTGACAATAAACCTCTTCATCATCTCCATCCTGTGCCCTGCACTTGGGTTTCCCTTGTGCTCATAACAATATGAAGCTGCACTGCTTGTGTCAGAGTCATACAACATGCTGCACTCTACAGCCATCTTGTGGCATAAACAATAACACTGTTTCATCACATGAAAATTACAGTTGAGAGTTCAATATTGTCTGATTTTCTAGGCGTTGATTTGCTTTTGTTAGTTTTCTATTTGGTGTGCATGTTAAATATTTCTATATTTGGCCATTACAATTCCATCACGGTGGAAAAGCCTCTGAAATTTTCGCTCATGGTCCATTGGAAAATATAACAAGTAGTGGGCTACTACTTGCTTACTACTATTATTCCTAAACTCACAGTACTACTGATACAACATGCACATGCACAGTGGTGTGCAGTAGAGGGCTGCATTGGGATTGGGTCCCGCCGGACCCAACGCAAATATCGTGGGAGCGGGCGGTTTGAACTTTGCTGCGGGTGGGAATGGGCGGCTAAAAAAAAACACTGCAGGATCATTACATGCGGCTACGCGCTCTTTATAACACACTGTGAACCAATGTTGCGTAATAAAGATTTACCCCCTCATAATTTTTAACCGCCCCCTCAGTAACTTCATCCTGGCGCTGGGCCTGCGGAAACGAAACAAACAACCCCACGAATCTCTTTATTAATAGCCTATAAAATGACATGTTTTCTCCTGCAGGATGGGAGAAGACACAAAATCAGTGCATCTCTATTATTGTGCAGACATAAAGTCTCAGAGTTTTGCGGGAGTGGGCGGGAGTGTAACACACACGTTGCAGTTGTGGGCGGTAATGGTCAGAAAGGAGCGGGAAAGGTAGAAAGGAAGAAAACAGTCCCACACAGGGCTCTAGTGTGCAGCTGATGAGGTGGGTGTACTACTAGTTAGATGGATAGGTAACTGGGAAGTGTGCAGAGTCCTGCACCGGTCGATTTCTAAAAACCCACACCTGCCTGTACCCATAAAGCTCAGTACGTGAACAGACACATAACCCGTCATTATGTGTAAGTCAAAGCTGCACCTGTTAATAAAAGTCCCGCAACCTGACAGGATTTGACAGGATAGATAAATGACCTCAATGACCTCTTGCCTCCTCCCATATTTTGTTGATTGACTTTTGCAACAAATGTTTAAATTATTTCTTAAAGGGATAGTGCACCCAAAACTGAAATTTCAGCCATTATCTACTCACCCATATGCCGATGGAGGCTCAGGTGAAGTTTTAGAGTCCTCACATCACTTGCGCAGATCCAAGGGGAGAGGAGGCAGCAACACAACTGCACCTAATGGAGGCTGACGGCGCCCCAGATTCAAACGTCCAAAAACACATAACTGAAACCACAAAATATCTCCATACTGCTCGTCCGTAGTGATCCAAAAAGTTGTTTGGAAAAACGTCATTTGAACTCTGTTTTTAGCCTCTACATAAAGGCGGCCTTTACATGAAGGCGGTGCCCATGTCTCACGGTCTTGTGCAAACGCAGACATGTCAGCGCAGTGTACAGAGAGGCAGTTAGAGCTACAGGCTACAATGAGGCTAAAAACAGAGTTTAAATGATGTTTTTCCAAACAACTTTTTATGTCGGGGCTTCTTGGACGTTTGAATCTGGGGCGCCGTCAGCCATTAGGTGTGCAGTTGTGCTGCTACCCACTCCCCCCTCGGATCTCCGTAAGTGTTGTGAGGACTCTAAAAAACTTCACCAGAGCCTCCCTCGGCATATGGGTGAGTAGATAGTGGCTGAATTTTCATTTTAGGGTGCACTATCCCTTTAAATTTATTAAATAAAATTTCTGATTCACAGTTTCAATTAAAATCTACTGAGTAGCTCACAACACGAGCCAAAAAAAAAAAAACATTCTGCAGATTTTCATTTTGGATCACGGCTGAAAGCAGCAGATTTCTTCTGAGCCAGAAAAAGAACTGTGATCTAAAGAGGAAGTTTGGTCTGGTAGGAATCCACAAACAGCACAAACTCGTTGTGAGTAGGCGAGAACATGCAGCTCCCTGGCTGCCTCCTTGTTCACGGAGCTGGAGTCAAAAAAAGACATGCTCAAGTATCCAAATATGCTTAAGATTCACTGAAAACATCTCTTTGATTTGTTTTTCCCTTTTCATTTGTATGCATGATGGAGTTTCATCCACCATGTGTTTGCACGATGGGCATGTGGAGAAGAACTGAGGAAACCAGATGGAAGTAATGAAGGATGGACAGGAAAGTGGGATGTATTATCGGAAAGAAAATCAGATGGACTAGATAAAAACAGACCTTTCGGACTACTTGGATGAAGTCCTTGGCGCTCTGTGGGCCGCGGCCCTGCAGCTGGCGTGTGCAGGCCTCTAAGGAAGAAGCGTGGGCTACAATCAGTACGTTGTTTCCTACGGAGAGTGGAAACCCAGGCAGGATGCAACATCAGCAGTGGACAAACACATGAGCACGTAAAACAACAGAGAAAAAAGTTCACCCACACAGACTCGAAAACATCTTCCAGACGCTCCCGGAGCTCTGCTCTGAGTCTTACCAGTGTTTTTGCAGTCGGACAGGATATCTTTGGTCACTTGGTAGCTCCGGCTCATGTAGTTCTCATACGACTCGGACACAGTGAGCTTGCTGACTGGGATCAGAGGTCTGTATGGACACACACATGGTATGTTCAGGGTCCCCACACATTTTCATGGATAAAGTTTAAAAACTTTTCCAAGACTTTTCAGACGCCCATTATTACATTTCCACTACCATTCAGAACTTCTAACATGAACAGAACTGTACAATAATAATAATAATAATAAATCGGTTTTATATAGCGCTTTTCTAAATACTCAAAGACGCTTTACAAAAGAATAAGCACAGAAACAGGCACTCAAAACAAAACACTCAAACAAAGGACACTCAAACAAAACGGGGAGGATTTTTAGGTGCAGTAGGTGATCCTGAAGAGATGGGATTTAAGCTGACTCTTGAATGAGGGGAGTGTGTCAGAGTTCCGGATGGCCAGGGGCAGGGAGTTCCAGAGGGTAGGGGCAGCGATGGCGAATGCTCTGTCCCCCAGGGTGCGGTACTTGGTCTTGGTGATGGGGGTGAGAAGGTTGGCATCGGTGGAGCGGAGTACAGTACACTTTACTCCTAATGTTAAAAGGTGGGCCACGGACACGGAGCAGTCGAGCTACCAAAGTGGGGGATTGACCACTGACAGTTCAGTCGACCTGCTGGTTAATTTATTTGTGGAAAAAAAAAAGCTCTGTACCCTTGAATTATCATGCTCTACTCTCAGAGCAGTTAAAACCAAAGTGTAAGCCCCTTTCCACCAAACACTTTCGGTATGGTGCCTTTAGAACTAAAAATAACCCTTCAGACGGTATCCTTCAGATGGTACCTAGACCCTCGATCTGTGTGTTTTGCCTTGTTTGTCTCACCTGTACGTTGTGTCCACACTGAAGTGAGCTGCAGCCAGGTCAGTGGGAGGTATCCATGCAGGCAGGGAGTTCCCAGAAACCCACTTGGTCCATTCAAAAAGCCCCGGCTCCACTCGCACCTTCAGCTTCCCGTCCTGCTGCAGACCTGTTCACACAAACACAGCTCGTCTTTGAAGTCAAACAAAGACCACTGATCCTTGTGAGACCTCTGTTACATCCCTAGCACACTACATTCAATCAATGAGCTGGAGAATGATATTACCTTTCAGGATGTTCTGTGCAGTCTGAACACATCGCAGAGACGGAGAGCAGTACACAAAGTCTATCACTGTGTTACTCTCCAACAGGGCCTCACCTGAAACAGCACGATAAACACACATACACAGTTCATAAACACATGAAACATGACCCCTGACACCGGGCGTAGAGCATCACTTTGACCTGTATTGGTGACGTACCCACTAGTCGAGCCTGTGTGGATCCAAACACAGTGATAGGAGCGTCCATGTCGTAGTCTCTCTGTCCTCCCCACAGCGGCAAACTGGGAGGCATGTTCAGATTGGAACGTACATATCTACCTGCAGGACAACAAAAACACACATTCTCCAGTGAAGGCTGCTTTTTATTAAAGTAGAAGGAAGGTATCATTTTGACTTTTTCCTGTCGCCTACCTGTACCTTTGACTTCTCACCTTTACTGTCCGAGCAGAGGGAGAGCCAGTGTTTGCCAAAGACCACGTCCATCCTCTCACCGTGCCGACAGACAAAAAGTGTCCGCTTAGGCTGCCTGGAGTGACTGCCACTAATCCGCAGGACCTGCTGGAAATAAAAAGCATAAATTAATTGCTTTGCAAAAATGTGTGTACATAATAGCACATATGTTCAATCTAATAATTGAAAGATACATTATGGCATGAAGTTTAAAGGTCCAGTGTGCAGGATTTAGGGGGATATAAATCTTAGGTTTGCTCACACTTAAGTTTTAGTTTTTCATTAGCTGAGGAAATTACTAAAGGGTGTCACACACAATCTCTTAAAAGGTTTCCTTAATCGAAGAAAGACATTAAGGCATTTACTGCACTGAAAGAGATTTTACAACAGTAAAATTATGTTTCCATGGAGACCATTTGTTTGCTTGAACATGCGCTTGTGATAACCTGTTGTCACACCTAAGTATCCTTTGACAAAGTCGGCCTGATAGTAAAAAAAGTGGCAGAAGATAAGACAAAACCAAATTGGTCGGAGGAAGAAAAAAAATCAAACTTCTAGAGGAATTCAATAAAAGAAAGAACAAACTGAAAAGTACATTTGATCCAAAATACCAGCAAACGTGAAGCAATGACTGTGGGAGTAAATTGCAAGGTTTGGACGGGAACTTCACCGCAGTGTTCAGCAGACGGGTGAGGGCGTTTGAAACCTGGTGAGTGACGCAGCACACTGTTGACTTGTGTACATGAAATTCCTCACCAATAAAAGATCCCGTTGCATAAAACGGGGCTAGAAGAGTGCAGCTTCGGAAAGTTGAGTGATCCAACATCAGGCGTTAAGACAAATCATAGATTGACCTCTAGACAAATCTTTTGTGCAAAATCAATTGCTTGTCCTTAAGGGTGTCCATCAGGTCCTCCTCTTTTCGGGATGCTGTCATTTTCCTCATTTATCACCATAAAATCAGACATGTTACCATTAAGATGATGTCAGAGGTACCTTGTGTTTTTTTCCCTTACTTTGGTTGCTAAGGTCCTCTCTGCAACAGTTGAATGAACTTTAAACAATTCCTTAAGTATAAGACCAAGATAAAGAGAAAAACTTAAGGAAACCTTAAGGAGAAGGCATGTTTTGTGCAACCGATTTTTTTAAAGGAAGACTTAACTTAGATTTAAAGGAAAATCTTCACTTAAGGTGCTTTGTGCAACCGGCACCTGGATCTAATGTTACTGGACAAAAAAGATGACCACTCATTAGCATGTGTTGGAATAGCTGCTCGCAACAGCATTACAAATACATATACGATTTGTAACATGGATAATTCGACTCAAGGTAAAAACCTCCCGAAACTTCTGGATCAGAAGATGTGCACACAACAGCATGTTGTGGGTGAGCTGCCGATGCTGAACAGCATCAGAGTTAAACTGATCTGTAACATGAAACTGCTTTATTCAGTGTTTTTAGTGGTTTGAATTGTCTGGTCTGTTTGTTTTGGAGAAGAAGAGACCTCTGTGGATAATTCAGCTCCCGATAAAAACCTCCTGAACAATGAACACTGAAGGAATTCTAACCAGAGATACTGGATGAAGGGAGATACCCAACTGTAGGCTTATCCAATGTTAAGAAAACGGTTACTCTTCCTGTCTCCTAAGTGGGCGTGGTTAGGTCTCCCTCCAATCAGAGCCTGTTCTCCCTCATGAACCCAATATTTACTTTAGTGACTACAGGGCGAAAGAATTGACCATAAATTGTGATCACGTTCATTTTCCTCATTGACGACAATACATTCACAGCTGCCGCAAGTCTCCTACGGGGGCGTGGCGCTGACGTCACTGAATCAGGAAGTGAGCTGAGTTGGGTATCTCGCTTCATCCAATATCTCTGTTCTAACCAGGAGAAGTTTTAGCTGGTTGCAATCTGCAATTGACCTGTGGCTAAGTCCCACCCACAAACGCGATGAGCCAATCACAGCGCGTATAGCCATTCCCATACACTCGGACATTCTCTGCCTGGACGTCCATTGAAATGCATTACAGAAAGTCAGTTTTGTTCGGTTTTATGAGCTTTTTCAGAGATTTGAAGTTTAAAAATGGTCAAACGGTGTGCATGGGGTACATGCAACTCTGACACAAGGTATCCTGAGAGGCTGGGCGACCACGTGTATTTTTTACACTTTAAACCACATCTCAACCGAGAAAAGTGTCTCCTTTGGATAAAGTTGTGTGGTAACGTTAGACCACAACATCAACTCAACGTGAATAAGATTAACAATGATGTCTACATCTGTTCTAAGGTAAGTCAACATTGTGTTTGAGGCAACATATTGTCACTTTGCTGGAAAGAAATATAAAGTTATCTTTAACATCTCTAGCTAATGTTAGCTAAAGTTAGCCTAACGTTAGCTCCTAGCTGCGTTGTTCATCATGTCACCTTGTTTGCTGGGAGTTCATTAGCCTATTTTGTTCTAGTTTTGTACGTTGGTGATCGTACATCATTGTTAGCTGTTGTCCAAAGGGCTCTAGTTAAGCTAACGTTAACTTCTGGAGCTTAGCTTCATTAACTTATCTGTAATGGCAGAGATAACAAAGGTTGGCAAACGTTATGCTGAATGATTCAGTGTAAATACTGTAGCACCAAACTAACGGAGAGACACACATACAAGCGTACACTGTGACCTGTAAATTTTGGCTTGTAATTTAAGCTTTTCATCGACCTTCTCAACAATAAAATGATGAATATATCCCTCCAATGCATAGTTTAGGCCCTTTTGGTTACTTATCAATGACATCTGATCGTTATGTCCCCAAAAATCTGTACTGTGACACCTGCCATAGCGCCGGTCACTGAATGTTGATAGTTTGTCCGAACGAGTGGAGGGGGCGTGGCTTAGCCATAGGTCAATTCTCCGCTAGACACCACCTTATCCCCCTAAACTTTACACACTTCATCTTTAAATACAACCATCAGCCCTAAAAAAATCCACCTGCATTGGATGACAAATGAGACTAAGGGTGGGCGTGTCTCCGGGACTGCTGTTATCAGGGCGTCGGCTGTCCAGCAGTCCGTCAAACATCCCTCTCTCCTTGCTGCTCTTGTCACTGGGCCCACAGCTGAAGAACGAATGGGAGCTGTGGTGGGCGAGCAGAACAGACATTATATAACCACGTCATTTCTTTCACTTGGCATTTACAAAAAGCTGAGTCATGGAGTCTTTTGGCAGAGGCTAAAATACTTTTTGATATGTTACTGAGGGTTTTGTTCAATTGTACTAATGTCACTTTGGAAAATAAGCTTAGCTCTGAAGAAGCACAAAGGAATTTTGAAAGAAGCGCAGCAGCAGCACACTGATGGGATGTTGATCCTGGAGCATGTCCTTCTTGGCAAAAGTAGTCAGTTTGAGTATTTCGTATTTATTTATTTGCACAGTATTAAAACAATTGGTTTTAAAAACAACAACAACAGCAACAACAAAAAACAGATTGTGCAGGTGACATGAAAAACTCCTTAAAGGGTTATCTCACCTAAAAGTGTGTTCACAATGGCACTCTGTCAGTCTCATTTTGATATTTCTTAAGTACAAGACGACATTTTGATCTGGTTGTTGCATTATAAAAAGTTGTGGGGTCAGTATATTTATTAGGAAACCCACTCCAAGACTGAACATTGAATTTAATGGTAATTTAATGCAGTTGATACACTAACATCTCTATCCTGCACTGGAGAAATATCAGGTTTTGAAGATGTTATTAAAGATCTAATTGTACTTTCAGTGTCAAACAGGTGTTTTATCTATTTATTTTGCTTTGGGTAACTGAGACCAGCTCTTGAGTGAGTGTGAGGTGCTCTGCTCACCCGTGGAAGACCCAGGTGTCTGACTCATCCGCCAGACTCACATAGTTCTCCGGCAGCAGGCCAGACAGCCCAGAAGCCAGCGAGGTCCCGTACACCCAGCCCTCACTGGTGCTACTCTGATCCACCGGAGACATGAAGACAAAATCGCCAGGGACCAGCTCCAGCTCGTCCTCGTTCTGAGGCATGTAGGGATACATCACCCGCAGCGTCTGCAGAGGCACGTCGACATTTAGAACAAACAATCATGCTGTTGGTTAATAGATGTCTGTGAGCAGTGTCAGTGTGAGTATTAGCCACCTCATGGTTTGCAAAACGAATGTCCCGGGAGAACAGGACTGCCAGCCAATCACAGCCCAGCTTGACTTCGATTCCCTTGGCCAGTTTCTCCAGTGATGGGAGGTGATTGGTGGGGAAGTTGTAAGCCAGAGTTACGTGGAGCTGCTTCTTATGAGGCTCCACATGGACCTCTGGAAAGATGAGACAAGACTTCGGTTTACACCCAGTATGTCACATACAAAATATATAGCCTTTGTTATCTGTACAAAGCAGCAGCAGTGGGGTAAAACTGCACAAAGCATCAGAGAGGAGTAAAAATCAGATTTGGACAACACACTCTAATCTGTCTCTTTACCAGAAACAGAAATATGACAGAGCATTAGCACTAACACCACGGCTCTAATCTGATTTGGCACTTAGCTGCCTGATATACTGTTCTGCAGTCAGTCTCATTTTCGCCTGTGTTTAAAAAAAGTCTCACTGACAGACTGAGTGAGTGATTTAATAACCCAGCATGACCGCCGCCCTGACCAATCACTTACCGCCGCTGGTTGAAGAGACAGCAGGTCGCCACACATTACACGGTGATTACATGATGATGCTCAACTCTACACCGCGATGAAGACGGTTAAGATGGGACAGACAGACAGGAAGACGTGCAGCTAAGATCCTAAACATGCTCCAAACCCAGGTCATTGTGGGTATACAGTGTATCATGGCTCTTACCTGCCTTCCTGGCGGCCTCTGTGGCGAAGTCGGCCGCAAACTGCTTCAGGATGTCAGCCACCTGCTCCTCCACGAAAAGACCAATGAAGTTGGAGGATGTGTAGAGTTCAAGCGGCAGCGGGCTGGGGAATCGCCCCCGCCACTGCTGGACGCAGGTCTGAAGGGCCTCACATAGAGCTTCTACTTTGTGGTCTGCACACTGTGAGGAAGCAGAAAGGACGATGTCACTTTATCTATCGGCTGTTTGTTATTCAGACAGAAGTGTCCATTAACCTCCTAACAAATTTCTTCAGACATAACAGGACATTTATGTAAAGTACCACAATGCCTGGATGATATTTGGCGTCTGGTGCGTGAGAGGAAACGTGGCTCTGCTGAGAAAAGCAGCAAGTTGGAAAGTTATGATATGAAGGAAGTAAAATGTTCTCTCAAAGGCTGAATCTGTGATGGATTTCAAAATTTATTTGGCCACTGACAACTTCTTCATGACCACCGTGAGCATGAGGAACGCTCGCCCACCTCTCTATCTGTAAATCTTCTCTCATTTTTATTATTAACTATTAAACAGAATATTCTGTTGCTGACATTTGACTGTCCGACTGATTGGAAGATCTCATTCAGGGCGCCCTATTTAAACTGTTCTGGCCTGTCTACTGTTGCTGCTTCCCCTGCAAGCCGCTTTGCAACCTGCCTCCACCACAGCTCCTCCTTTTCATGCTGTGTCTGACTTATCAATGTCATTTCTGTTTGTCATTGATGCTGCTCTGTTCTGTTCCTGGGGTCTTTGCTGCTGCTCTCTCTGCCTTAGGCTTTCCATGTAGGCACATGGATGGGCAGGGAGGTTTGCTGTCTCTACTTCAGGCTTTTGTCATATGCGTGTGGAAGGGCAGGGAGTTTTGCTTTCTCGGCCTCAGGCTTTCCTCGTATGCACATGGAAGGGCAGACAGGTATGCTATCTGTGCCTCAGGCTTTTGTAGGCTTTGTGTAGGCCCAAGGAAAGGCAGAGAGCCCCCAGAACAGAGCCATGCAGCCAAATATCATACTGCAAATGGAAATAAAGATTTCTTTGACTAAAGTGGTCCTGACTTAAGTACCCATTTGGTTGCAACTGAATGTAAAAAAAAAGGTCCATCTTTTTTCATGAGACAACTGTTGCCAATGAGAAAAATAAATATTATAGAGTGGTGTGACATGAAAACAATCTCCTCAACAACTTAAAAGGAGCTCATTCACTGTTTCCTGGTTTATAGAAATGATTTAATCTTGGCATTAAGGAGGGGAAACATGATGATAAATATCTGTGGAATGAGCTCAGAACCACTGATGACCTTTAGCCGTCAGTGTTCAAAAACCGCTCAGTGTTAGCTGAAGTTTGGTTCAGTTCTCCGACTCACCATGAAGAACTGGCAGAGGGTGATGTGTGGGAAAATGTTGTGGGCTTTGTTTTTGCCACAGGTGACCCGGCTCTGTTGCCAGAAGTGGGAGAGCTGGTTCTGTAGTGGTCCGCTGGGTCGCAGGTAGAGGACAAACTCCCTGGGCAGAGGGTCGTCCAGGAACGGGTCGTCCACATGGGAGAACAGCCTGAGTGGGGGAATCAAGGGAAAGTCTCAGCTCTAACTGTGCTGTGTCTTCACACAGAGCCTTTATTCTTCTATGTTGCAGCTTTGAAGAAATCCTGCTGAGTCACTTGTGGCACATATATAACGTTAAAAGAAGCAGACAGCCTTAGTGGAAATAATTTCAGCAGTGTGACCAGTTCAGCGAGGCCGGCACAGTGAAGCCCTACAGCTCCTTTATAATTGGAACATTTTCTGTTCTGAACCGAGAGTCTGGGACAGAAAACTTTTCCGCCTCTCCTGCTGCTTCGCTGGTAACATCACTCTCGCCCCGCAGCGATGACAGCAGAGAATTTAAATGAATAAACTTTCATTCAACATTTCAAGTGATTCGAATGAAGATTTCTTCATGTGCGTGGTTAATGGTGAAAACAGGCTCTATCTTTCCACCAGGGCTGTTTCTCACATGCTGTGTAATTGGTGGATAGCATCGGCTTTCTTATCTGGAGATTTGTTGGTCACGGAGATTTAGTCAGTCTGTCCGGGGGAATTTCATGAGACTCTTTTAAGTATTTATTATTTAATTTGTGGCTGTGTTGAGATTTTCAAAAGAGACCACATCACAATGAAAACAAAAACAGACAGCCGCAGTAAAACCTTTAATTTAAATGTTTTTTTTCCTGAACTTTTTTGTTATGGACCTTAACAAAATGTCGAATTTGGTAAAGTGAAATGAAAGTGTATTCACTCCCTTTACTATGACGGCGAGAAATTAGGGGTGCGTTCCGACTCGCATGCTTTTTCTTTTACCTTTAGTAAGTACTGCAGCTGCCCTAAAGAAGTACGTACTGTTGCATGCAGTATGCACACAATTGGGACATACTACTTCCTCATAACGTCACACCCTTGACCCTTTTACTAAAACAAAATGCTGTCAAGCTCGCCAGAGACAGAGGAGAGACTTGATGTTGTTGTTTTGCAACAAGTAATAACTGCATACAGTGTAGTTTCTAGCACATTATATTCACGGTTACATTAAAATTACATTTATATTTACATTTCTCTGTCATTGCTCAGGAGATGTGACGAATCAATCGCTGCCAGTATGCTGGCTTGCATACTGCAAAATTGGACCGCATGTAGCAGAACATCCTGGTATTTTTGGCATACTGCATTTGACATGCTATGTACTGGGACGTACTAAATCTTTTCTAACATACTACGATATAGTATGGTAGGTACCAGTTAGCTTTAAAAGTAACCTAATTATTTAAATAAGTCCACCTGTGTGCAGTTTAAGTGTCACATGATCTCAGTATATCACCACCTGAGCTGAAAGGCTCCAGAGTCTGCATCTAAATGTCCACCCTCTGGACCTGCGGACTGAGAGGTCGTGGTCTTGAGTCGTACGTACTATGATGCTATGATGAGGTTTTTTTTAATACAGGAAAGGAATTTGTGTGTTACAGTTAAAACTGGCCTGACTCAGTTATAAACAGGTTTTCAGCAGCTTCCTGTTACGCAACAAAACACATTACAATACAGAATAAAAACAGAAACAACAAAGAAACATCTGAAACTGAGCACCATTAAATCCATTATTACATAATGGGAAAGAATGGTGCAGCACAACAAACTTGCCAAGAGAGGGCCACCCACCAAAACTCACAGACCAGGGAAGAACGGTGTTAATCAGAGGTAAGAGAGAGACCCCAGGTGTGTATATACTGCGATCATGTGACATTTTCATTGCTCACAGGCGGACTTTATTCAACTCATTAGGTGACTAACTGGTAGCTCCAGGTATTAATTATTCTGAAAGTTTTAAAACAATTTTTGTATTTTCATTTCAGTTTTGACTTTTTTGTGCAGGTCTATTAAAAAATCAAATTATATGACAGGTTGTAGTGCAACAAAATAGGAAAACATCCAGGAGGGGTGAATACTTTTACAAGGCACTGTTCAACCTCTGCAGCAGAGGGCAGTATAACACACATTTTCCCCTGACCTGTGATTGGTATACATGTGAATGTACTGTAAACACATTGGTGTTTTATCTCACCAGTCACATGCTGCCTGCACACTCCGACCTCCCGTTGACACCAGAGCTTTCAGCCTGTAGAGGGAAAGAAAATAAATCTGATTACATCCTCAACAACGCTGAGAACATTTGCCCACACTTTACTCATCTGTATTCTGAACAGTATGGGACTAGTTAGTGCACTGCAGCAATGAGAAACCCAGAAAAGTAACACATTGATTCTGTTCTCTGTACTGTAGTTTGTGTCCTCAGGAGTTTTCTGGTAGCAGATGCTAAATAAAAGGAGAACTGCTCTGGCTGCACACCTATGTGGAAACTCTGTAAAACAGTTACAGAAATAATATGGAAAAAGTTGTTGACAGAACTGAACTGCCACTGGAGTCGGGAACAAACATCACTGGAGAAAGATAACTGGTGAATTATTCAGCGTTTTCCTAGTGTAACTGGCTGAGGTGAATATCTATACTGAAATTCGGCTGCTGTCAACTCGGAGAGAAAAACATCACAATGTCAAATGGAAATGATTTCTTTTCTTTTACTGGTTAGAGGTTAGAGAAGACTGTATTTGGCAGTGGTGGAGGTCACAAACTATTTTCTACCATCCCTAAAATTACCGTTAAAAGCTTTTGTTCACGCCTCTTTATCTAAACATTTACTGAAGGTAATGAGACTTTTATTTTGATACGTTTAGACTGACTTAATTATTTTAAAGCTGCATTAATTAATTTTGAAATTGGGGACTGAAACCAGATGTCAACAGTTGGCTCTTTACAGATTCACCTGTCACAGAGCGACATGATCGCTGATTTGGAGTCACATCTGTGTCCCCCTTATTACATTCACTCTCTTCCTAACTCTGTTTTTTAAGCGGGATTTGTACTTGCGCGGCAGACCCTACACTGTAGCCTATACGCACGTGACCTATGTCATTGTGAGCATTTATACTTGTGTGGTGGTGTGTCACTCTGCAGTTACACCTCCAAAACACTAGTCAGCAGTGGGGTTTCTGTGAAGTGCTGTAAAGTTTAGCTGATTCAAAACACACATCAAACACACATTAAACACACATTAAACATGGCTTAATAGAGACAGTTTCAAACACAAGTACACAAATCAGCTTCACTATAACTCGCAGCATTCACAGACAAACACTTGTCTTTATCTGGACACATTTTCCCCACAAATACATCATGCTAATGTTATTAGCACAAGCCTATGGCATTTTACATTGTATAAATTAGCCTAGTGGCTAGTTGACTTTTCCTCTACTCATTTGAAACCAGGGACAACAGCAACATTTAACAAAGGTAACGTTACAAAATTCAACAAAAAAAATACAACTCACAAGGTTCACTGACAAAACAACTGTCTTATACTAAACATGTTTTCCAAACAAATACAACATGCTAACGTTATTAGCACAAGCCTATGGCATTTTACATTGTATAAATTAGCCTAGCAGCTAACAGAGATTTCCTCTGCTCATATGAAGCCAGGATAAATCACACAAAAGACTTAAAGTGCTATTTTTGTGGAGGCTTTATTGTCTTCACAATTTATTGTTTCTTATCTGTGAAATTAAAGTAAATAAAAGCTTTGTTTCCACTGAGGGAAATGGTTTCAGCTTACAGAAACAGACAGGAGGTCTGCGTCACTGTGATGTGCAGTTACATTTCTGGTGAGGTTGAATATACAAGTACTGAAAATGATTTAATGTAAAATTTCACAGAGAAAAACAGCACCTACTGCTACACCAATCTGCGTCCCTACACCAAACAAGTTCTCGACTCCACTAACCATGACTATCCATGATAGGATATTGCTAACGTCGGGGCACCATAGTGAAGATGATGGTATAAAAACAGGAATAAAATGTTTTGTCTATAAATGCTAATAGGTTGTTGTTTATTAAAATATGAGATTTGTTTTGAGTCAAAACATACTGTATATGTGAATAACTATTGTTCAGTTTTTTTCATATTTTTAAAACTGTATGCAAAATATGAAAGAAAGTAGCTAATAAATTGGTATACAGAGATTTGATATAATTGTTCTGTGTTGAAGTTGTCTGCTTGTCTTTATATTTGAAAATAAAAAAAGACCTTGATCAAACAGAAAACATTTGCCATAGCAAAAAAAAGCACAGGAGTAATTACAAACATTAACGATGATGCTGCTTCATTTAGACGTCCCAATAAACCAGTTTACATAATTTCAGGGATACATTTGAGTAACTGTATTTTATTTTCAACCATGCACAAATGCGCCATTATTTTTTTGCACGATGATGTCAGTGTGTCTGCACTGACAAACATTTCTGCCCAGAGTGAAATGTCTCAACATCTACCTGGTGGACTGGTACATGTATACAGTGATGTTAGCTCAGGAAGATGAATCATTTATTCACATAACTACAGCCGGTCCTCGGACCAGTGGTACTAGTAGTTTTAAACTAGTTTTGTTTTCCCATAAAACAAACCTGTTTCAGTTATCATGTTGTTTATTTTTTCCACTCTCACCTTGAAATCCAGAGTGAGTAATTGTACATTTATGTCATACCAAGCACAGATTGATGCTGACAAAGTCTGGGGGCAGAAAAATATGGAAGAAGAAGAGTCAGTTCCTCAAGATGATACACAGCATGTGTGGGCAGACATTAACATACGCTCCTTTCATAAGAAGGACTGACTCCCCTTAACCACGATGTAAGACTGCCAGTTAGTTGTGACAGAGTGATTCGTCCATTAGAAGTGTGTCATGTCTTCAGTGACGAACCTCACAGCGCATATTAAGTTTTACTATCAGCTCTTTCAGGCTGAACAGCTGAAGAGACCGATCAGTCAGTGACAAAGAGAGCTGTGTGAACGCTGAACTGAACGTCTTCAAATCAACATATCTAAGTCCTGATTTAACAAACCAAACAAGACTGCAGCTGATAATAAAGACAAGCTGTCTCCATTGTCATTTCACCATTGTGCAGGTTTTAATTTGCTGGGACATGTGATGAATTAACAGAGATTAAAGAGGCAGACAGAACAGCGATTCATCCATTCATGCCTCCGTCCTTACCTCAGCAACACCTGGAGGCTTTGGCTGATAAGCCGGAGAAAGAAAAGGCAGCTCAGATTTTTCATATTAGAGCCGCAGAATCTAATTAGCTGCCACTCAGAAGATAAGAGCTTGTACATGCTAATGTGGTTTTCATCTCTGGGGAGCGAACGGCTTCCTCAGCACGGCACGAGATGCTGTTCCTGTGGGACAGGATGGACCGTGGAGTCGCTACAGAGAGGTATGTGTGCGTGTGATTTCATTAATGAACTGCAGGATATGATTATTACAGGTCTTTGAAGGTGGCTGCACATATGCTCCGACTGCAAACCAATGATTAGGTTATATTGCAATGTGCCAATAATGTGTATTTTGAATTTGTATTTTTATGCCTCCGTGCTGGCGATAGCCACAGCTGTAGGCATTATATTTTTGGGTTGCCTGTCCTTCCATCCAATTCTTTTTTTTGTGTGTGTCTGGCTTTTCTGCCTTCATTTGATAGACCAGAGTCAGCATGAAGGAGGCAGAGAGAGGGGATGACATGCAGCGAACAGCTGTGGGCTGGAATCGAACCCACGGCCACTGCAGCAGGGACGTAGCCTTGGTACATGGGGCGCTCCCCGTTCGTCCAATTCTTGTAATCACAATATCTTTGCACAAAAGTCCAGTTGGCCTTAACAATACACAGATTAGATTTTGGGGGGCATACATCAAAGGCCAAGGTCATTATGACCTTGTCTGTCTTACCCTCGTGAATGCAATATCTCAAGAACACCTTAAGGAAATATCTTCTAATTTGGCTCAAACATCCACTTGGACTCAAGAATAAACTGATTAGAGTTTGGTGGTTGAAGGTCAAAGGTCAAGGTCACTGTTACCTCGTCTGTCTCATTCTTTTTAACAGGATATCTCAAGAACACCCTAAAGGAATTTCTTTAATTTTGGCACAAACGTCCACTTAGACTCAAAGATGAACTGAGTAGATTTTGGTGGTCAAAGGTCACTGTGACCTTGCATCTGTCTCATCCTTGTGAATGCGATATCTCAAGAATACCTCAAGGAAATTTCTTCAGATTTGACACAATGTTCATTTGGGTTCAAGAATGAAGTGATTAAAATTTGGTGGGCAAAAGTCAAAGGTCACTGTGACCTTGCTTTCGTCTCATTCTAATGAATATGATATCTCAAGATGGCCTTTAGGGTGTTTTCTCAAATTTGGTACAAATGTCCACTTAGACTCAAGAATGAACTGGCTAGAATTTAGAGGTCAAAGGTCACTGTGACCTCACGAAACATTTTTTTGGCCATAACTCAAGACTTCGTATGCTAATTACGACAGAATTTCGCAAATATTCTAACAGGATAAACTTATGAAGTGATGACATTTTATAACCAAAATGCCAAAGGTCAACTTCACTGTGACATCATAATGTTCTGCAAAAACACTTTCCTGGCCTTTACGCAGCGTCACATCTCAGGGACAGAAGGGGAGACATTTGGTCAGACACTGAATTGGTGACTCTAATCTTGAAACTGTGTTGACTGTATAAATCTTCTGTGCTGTCGGGGGGGCGATGTGTGTGAAGCATTCATGTTTTCACAGACATGGACGTTAACTGTAACTGCAACTTGACTGGTGCACGTAGGCATTCAAACATGAGGCAGTAATTGTAGTTGCCTTTTTTTTCTTTCTATAACTATAATAAATCATATGTGTCATGTGAAACAGGCTGCTCGCAGTCCACAGTAAATTATAACCCAATTCTGAGTCTGTTGAGCCTCTGTTTTAGCTTCTCCTACTGCAGCTTATTATTTTGGTTCTACAACCCGAAAATTTACTATAATTGAGTCTCACTGCTCACAACAGTCCTGTTTCCAGCTGCAGGCAGCTGTTTCCAGCTAACAAGCTCTGATAAACCCACTGAGCGCGACCTCCTCAGCACCAAACAGCAGACAGACTCAGTTAGCATCAAGACAGCGAAGAGAGGAACATCTAGCTGCTGCAGAGACAGAAATTTCCCTCAGAAGAAGACAAAATACTAAAAGGAGAGTACTGAGTATAAATTACATACTGAGTGCCCTGGTGAAATGTCAGGAAGGTATGAAGGTTTGAAAAATAGATACTGCCCAAGCCTTGTGAAAACTACACTTAAATTTGTCAGGTGATCAGAAACATGATTCCAAATTAATGTTGCTCTGTGTCTGCTAAACATGGGTCAGCAATTATTGCTAAAATGTCATCAGTAGCAATTCAAGATGGCTTTAATACCATTTTAATAAGTGTAATTCGGAAATACAAAAGACATTTAAGGCTATTATTAATGTTGAGAAGCAACATAAAAGTATGCTGTCCAATGTTAATTTCGTTGACAAAAACTATGACGAAAATGTCTCATCATCCACCCGTTTCTCCATGATGAAAACGAGGCGATGACGAGCTAAAAATAGATCTTGATAATACAAACTAAGACAAAATCTATGTTTCATTTTCGTTGACGAGACGTGACAAAAATGTTAGTGGTGGACTATCGGATATTGAAAGAGGGGAGGGGTTGTGCTTTGCCGACTACAACTAGACTAAATATGTGTGATGATTATGAGGCTTTCATAGTCTTGATTTTTTTTTAAATCTAAGTTGATGTTGGTTAATATCTTGTGGATTGAGTTTATTCTTCTACGAACAACCTCTGAAACATGATAAAGACCTTCCTGGGACACTAAAACTGAAACCCATTTCGAGTGAATCACACAGCAGGCAGGAAAAAGTGGGTTTTTATAGATGTGACTCCAGTAAATTTGTTGACTATGACCCAATGTATTACATCAACAGAGGGCGACTGATCTGTTTTTTGGAAACCATAAGTGCTGGAAGGTCAGAGTAAAACTGGTCCGTGTACGCAAATCGCAAATCATATCTACCGAGAAAAAAACAAAACACCCAGACTTCTTTATGCAACCACACCACAGTGAGCTCAGTAAGCAGCAGCTCTGACCACAGTGGAGACAGGCAAATACATCAGTCAGCTCACCGGTGCGCTGGCGGCTGCTTGGGTTTTATGAAGCTGCCGTGTCCCACAGGTGTAGACCTACATACCATTGCATATGTGTGTGAGAGAATCAGAAAGAAGGAAGAGAGAGCGAGAGGCAGCCGCTGAAGGAAGCTGTTTAAGGAAGGGCCTTAAACCACTTCAACACACACCCACACACCAACAAACAGTAAATCAAGCCTGGGATGGGGAGCATAAAGGAAAAGCTCTGCCGCACACTAACACCTGGGTTACACTTGGCGTCAGTGACGAGCCGATACCTGACTGAAACACAGCAGGCTTTCACAACCATGAGAAAGAACTGGAAAGGAGAAGTGGGTCCTTTTGTCATTGTGTTAGTCAGTGCGCAAGTCGAGCGGTGTGTCACTTACTGTAGATAGTCACTCAAATGTAATTATACTTAGTACAGGAAATATATAATACTGACAACCATATGTATCATCCGTGCTGCTTAAAGGTCACAGTGTCTGTATTATCCTTAAACTACTAGATAAGACTGCTAGATAAGCAATGAATTTGACCTCTGAAATGCGCCATTATAACCACAGTAGCCACTGTTAGTCAGTCATAACTGCAAACAGAGGAGACAATTTTTCCCAGTTCCTTGTTTGTTGTGACAAACGTACTGCTCAACAAAAAGGGGACTGCACAGATGGAAAATGTTGCTGCATCAGAGAGATATGAATCTTAAATACATTACAAGTATGACTTATGCAAACAGTAAATGGTTTTCACAATCCAACTGGCCAGTCACTAAACCCGTCCACTGAGCTTTGATTGCCTGATCATACTTGGTGACTTTACCATGGCACAGCTAGCCATGGATGTGGAACTGGATACAGCATCGGAGGTGGGACCCGTCATTCTTTTGAAAATTGCTCAGCAGCGCCAGGCCACCAGGACGTACGCCAGGCTTTAAGGACAATTTTCGTAGTGATTTAAAGGTGGAATTACAACTTCTGGATCCATCATGTGATGCCCTGCAGCCCAAAAAGACTTTCTCATTGATGTACATGACAAAACAGACATCTGTAAATCAATGGATACATTTTTTGAGTGTCACAACCCCACAAAATCACTCATTTTACTATCAGGATTTGTTCCATTCGATCCAGTTACAGTTGGAAAACTCTAGAAGAGCTGCACGATCAAATTATTTTATCCCCATTCAAGTTAGCAAAATGCTAAACAGGAAGTAGCTGGCTCAGCTGGCAGAGCTCTCTAGTGTGCCTGCTCTATGGGCTGCAAGATGCAGAAGCAGTGCATGTGATCCCCTGTGGCCCAAAAAGCATTTTCCCCATAGACCACCATTGTAAAAGAAACATCTGTAAAACTGTTGACAGGACACCTCAAACTGCAAACAAGGTCAGTTATGAATCTTTCTATTCTAATTTTTTTCCATGGAGGTTTTCTGTTTGTAAAACTTTCCTGAGGCCGAGATAAGTGATTTAAAAATCTGTGACATCATCACAATGTAAAGTCTATGAACCAGCAGGAGAAATATTACTACACATATTCAATGGGCCGCCTACCGCAGAAGTAAACCCAGAAGCTAGAAACTTTTTTGGGCATATGCGCCAGGCGAGCAACTCCACTGTAATGAGTAGGCATGAAATCAGTCGTTTTAACAATCAGGATTTGATCCATTCGCTCCAATGACAATTGGAAAAGTCCAGAAGAGTCGCACAATTTAATTATTTTATCCTCATCCAAGCTAGCAGAGCGCTAAACCGGAAACAACTGGCTCAACTGGCTGAAGACTCCAGTGCGCCTGCTCTTTGGGCTGTACAATACGGAAGCAGTGCCGATCATCTGGGTAATCTTACAATTTTCAATGCACCGGGCGAGCAACTCCACTGGAATGAGTAGTCGCCATCTTGGCACCCAGTATCTACGTATTAATACACTTTGTGCATGACGTCATGTATCAAGTCATCAAGTGTGTATTTAAGACCCATAATGCTCCCATTTAAAATGAGTCAGTCAGACACATTAAGAAGTTTATCTCCAAGTCATGTAGATAACGAGCTTCTTATCTACAGCTGATCAGGTAGCAGCAGTTTCAAACATTTCAGCTGACGAAGCTGTTCCTGAGAAAAAGCCTACGTCGCACTTGGAGTCATACTTTTTTCAAATTCTGGTTAAATTGAATGAGCACTTAGTTTCCAAGATGTAAAATAAACAGCAATGAACAACTGCACCACAGACCAAACATTATTTCAACATTAGGCAGCCTAATCATTAGAGTATCCGTCATTGATTGCATGATGACACAATGTGTGACCAGTCACTTGTAATTAACATCCAGGAGTCACAAATTTGGTTGAGTTTGTTGGCGGGGGTGGGAAGTAATGTATTACATGTAACTCACAAGTAAAAAAGTAGTCTAAAAATGGCTTAATATGAAGCTGAGAGGCTTCGAGGCTTTGGCACATTACAGCAAAAAGTGTGGTCTTAATCATTGCACAAGAGTTGTTTCTAAGAAAAATGTGGACAAACCCACATTAACTTCTGCAGCCTGAGTTTATGACCCCACTATTAGAAAGACGGGAATAATAATAGCTTAGAAAGACAAATATGAGTGTCAAATGTGTGAACAACACTTGACTGATTCTCAGGACTTCTGGGACCGCGCTCAATGAACAGATGAGTCACAACTGGATATTTGTGGCTGGCACAGCCCCTGTTATGTCTGCTGAAAAGCAAACACTGCATTCCACGGCAGGACCCTCGCATGTGGTGGCAGCGGTGTCTCGGTTTGCAGATGCTTTGCCTGCATCAAGACTGCTCAGTCACCTCATGATTCTGAGAGAATTCTGCAGAATCACATCAGGCACTGTGTTCATGGGCTGAAGCTGGAGCAGCACAGGGTCATGCAGTGTGACAATCATCCAAAACAAACCAGAACTAACACATGAGACTGGAGAGCGAGAAATGTACAGCTCTGGAACAGCAAAGTCCAAAATCCAAAGCTTGTACAAGCAACTCCTGCTCGAGAGCAAACAAATGTCACCGAGCTGAAGTGTATTTATATCGAGGAACGAGCCAAAATTCCTCCACAACACTGTGTGAGACTGAGCAAGTACTACTGTTCGTGTTCAGCTGCACTTACTGCTGCTAAATGTGGTGTGACCAGTTACTGAATCTAAACGAGACATTATCACACAGAGACTTGTGGTATTGCATAACTCGCCACTTTAAACAAATCGTCTGAGGATCAGTGCCACAATATATATCACAGTTTGTGGTTCTTCACACTGAGCGCCTTTTGGTACTGATGTTTCCATCAAAGGTTTGAAATTCACTGCAGAAACTGTGTTAAAATACAGAAAAACTTTGCTGCCCTACAAAAGCTGACTGCAACTGTGAATATTGAAACTGAGGAAAATGGCTTCAGAGTATTTTGATTGTCCAGTGACTTATCAAATACGTACTCATGAAATCATTTTTATGGCTGAAAAACCAGGGATTTGACCCCCTGCACTCTGCCTCTGTATCACCTTAAACAGCTAAAGTGCAGAAACTAAAACTTTAGTGTCTTATCTTTTTCACTGGGAGGGAAACTGTTTTAATTTTTCACTAGATGCCTGTAAATGTCTGTTTTAAAAGTAGTAAGAGAAAAAATGTTAAGCAACCCTCAGGTATTATTTTGTTGTCAGTTCTAGGGATGGGCGATACGACGACTATGTACGATATATTGAAATATTTTAAGCAAGATGTACATTTAGACAACGTTTCGATATAGAGTCAAGTTGCGTTACATGACGCATACCAGTGTTCATCTCTCCTCTGTCATACTCTCCATACAGCTCCACCCCGCTCACTCACTCACAAGTTCTCCGGCAACACTTTACACCATACCCTACACTGTAGCCTGACGTGCACCTCTCCAGAACTACGTGTCGCGGTGACGAAGACCTCCTGTCTATCTATGAAAGCTGAAATGAAGCTTTAATTTACTTTAAGAAGAAAAAACAATAAATTGTGAAGACAATAAAGCCTCCACAAAAATAGCATTTTAAGTCTTATGTGTGATCTATCCGCCATAGGCTTGTGCTAATAACGTTAGCATGTTGTATTTGTTTGGAAAACGTGTTTAGTATAAGAAAGTTGTTTTGTCAGTGAACCTTGTGAGTTGTAATGGAGCCGAATTTTGTAACGTTACCTTTGTTAAATGTTGCTGTTGTCCCTGGCTTCATATGAGTAGAGGAAATCTCCACTAGCTGCTAGGCTAATTTACACCATGTCAAATGCCATAGGCTTGTGCTAATAATGTTAGCATGTTACATTTGTTTGGAAAATGGTGTTCAGTATAAGACAGTTGTTTTTTTGGTGAACCTTGTGAGTTGTAATGGAGCCAAATCTTGTACTGTTACCTTTGTTAAATGTTGCTGTTGTCCCTGGCTTCATACGAGGAGAGAAAATTTCCGCTAGCTGCTAGGCTAATTTATACAATGTAAAATGTCATAGGCTTGTGCTAATAACTTTAGCATGTTGCATTTGTTTGGAAAACGTGTAGTATAAGACAGTTGTTTTGTCAGTGAACCCAGTGAGTTGTAATGGAGCTGAATTTTGTAACATAACCTTTGTTAAATGTTGCTGTTGTCCCTGGCTTCATGTGAGGAGAGAAAATGTCCGCTAGCTGCTAGGCTAATTTATACAATGTAAAATGCCTCCAAGCCGAGCACCAAATGCAGGTAGATTTCCATTTTGGTGGCGAGTAAATGTTTGAACCGGAAAAAAGAATTATGTATAAAAGGTGTTTCAAGTCTTGGGTTTATTTTTTTAGATTAAAAAAACAATACAGACGTTTCTTGAGCTGAAATTGTCTGAGAAGATTTTCAAACAAGTTTATTTTGAGTTTATTTTTGCTCTCAGTTGTGATTTTACAGTGTCATTTCCTGCTTTTGAAACAGAAATGTTCACGACGTGATTCTTTGTAACTGGATGACCTTTACTCCATGTGTCACAGGGTTACTTCTGGTCACCTGTGAATTAATTTCAGTCCCAATCTGCAGTTATACATGTGTGGGGGAGATTCTCTTATCATGCAAAACCAACAGGGGCTCTTTTAACTTTAAAGGGACTCTTTTTTCTCCACGTTTGTACCTGTTTCTGAATCATGGCTTTAGAATAACCACAGCAGAAAAAAAAAGACAAAACATGTCTTTGGATTCCCCATGACAACCCACATTTCCCTTTTCTGCTGTTGCCTGTCAGGGTTTCCATAGCTGTGGGTTGTTGTTTCATAAGGCGAGCCCTGAGCTGAGTCAAACATGTCGATTAGAGGCCAGCGGGGGACTCGAGGACGATCCCATGTAAACACGGCAAGGAGCTTTTTTTGGAACAAACTAATTTCAGTCTGAATCATGAAAGAAATCAAACCTGATCTGTTCAGAGGGCTGATGTTAGAGCAGCCTGGCCTGAGGTTTGCTGATCAAAGCAGGGAGTGATCAGTTAGGTCTGGTGGGAACGCAGAGCTGCCTCGCTAAACCCTCAAAGACCAGCTACTCACCACTCCCTCGGTCCTCATGATGACAGTGCAACTCTGCACACGCTCTAAACCCTCCACACTCTGAGCAGAAGTCAGTGGCTTCAAGCAGATGCAGCCCTGACATAAAATGAAGCTCAAGAGAACAGATTTCTTTATCTCATTTACCCTGGTTTTTACAGAAACTGGGTCTCAGAGAAGCACTGGAGGGACACTTCAAGAGCCGACACATTTCACTAACATGATTTACTGTAGAAAAGCCACCAGTTCAGCAGAGTATAAGCGTCTTCTGCTGCTTTGGACTGCTACATTTTTAGTTTGTTAGAAGACTGGTGGTCAAGTTTCCCAAAGATAACACTACTTGTACCGTAGAGCCACAAATTATGGCCCAGAAAATGACAGACTGACTGTGACAAATGTACATGACACATCAGAGCAAAGAAAGTTTGTCCTGAAGCAAACTTTTACTGGTCAGTGTAAGAAACAGCAGTAGAGTCGTCTTGGCAATAAGAAAATATCACAAGGGTTTCAACACTGTGAGCTAAGACTGAACTGCAAATAACCTGCCTCCAAACTGCTCCAACACTTTTATTTTTTAGCCAGTATTTTACAAATGTTGAGGTCATGAGCCCCCCAAAAAGTCTGTGCTTTTTAAAAACTAAAATCACATTCTAATACTGTTATTCCTCTCTTCAATTAATTATTTATTGGCCTGAAAATCTGTCACCATGTGTAATATTTATTTGCAAAATGTTAATGCTAATCAACAGAAAAATAATCAGCAATAATTTTGATAATCGATTAACCTCGTGTGCGTCTGGCGCCAAGCTAACAAACCAAAGGTGGATTTATACTTGTGCGGTCTCTGCAGTTACACCTCCAAAACACTAGTCGTGGTGGAGGTTTCTGTGTAATGCTGTACAGTTTAGTTGATTCAAAAGCACACATTTAACACACATTAAACATGACTTAATAGAGACAGTTTCAAAAGTTTCAAGAACACAAATCAGCTTCACTATAACTCGCAGCATTCACAGACAAACACTTGTCTTTATCTGGACACATTTTCCCCACAAATACAACATGCTAACATTATTAGCACAAGCCTATGGCATTTTACATTGTATAAATTAGCCTAGCAGCTAGCAGAGATTTCCTCTGCTCATATGAAGCCAGGATAAATCACACACAAGACTTAAAATGTTATTTTTGTGGAGGCTTTATTGTCTTCACAATTTATTGTTTCTTATCTGTGAAATTAAAGTAAATAAAAGCTTTGTTTCCACTGAGGGAAATGGTTTCAGCTTATAGAAATAGATGACACCTGTATATTAAATGTGTATGTAATGTAGGAATGTATGTAATATGCAAAATATTAATTTACTTTGTACTTCACTTGTATTTATTTATTTATTAACTTTTTATATTATTTATTTATTTATTGTTTTATTTCTTACTTCATTTTTTATGTAATTTTTTCCCAATAATATATTTTTGTTCATGCTAATAAAGCAATTTGAATTTAATTGAACTGAGGTCTCCGTCACTGCAACATCTAGTTACATCTCTGAGTAGGTGCACGTCAGGCTACGACAAAGGGTAAGATCCTAAGGTGGGATTCATCTGGTTGTTCCAAGGTCGAGGCTTAAATCTAAAGGTGACCATGCTTTTGCCATCAGAGCCCCTCGGCTTTGGAACGACCTGCCTGAGTAAATACAGCTCGCAGAAATACTTCCAATCACCCATTTCTATAGACTTGCTTTTATGTGATGTCATCTTTATGATTTCTTTTTTTTTGTTTATTTTATTCCCTTTTTATTGTGTCATTTTATTGCTTTTGTTTTAATTTAAAAAAGTCACCACTAAAAATAGCAAAAGTGCAGACAAAAGGTGCAATGATAAAAAGATTGTTTAAAATGAATTAAAATCAAGTTTAAATAAGTTTGCAGTCATGACAGGGTGGAGCAGGCAGTGTGAAAAAGGAACGTTTTTAATTTTGAAGTAAAAGCAGTCAACAATTAATCCACAAAATAGTTAAGCCGTGAATATCAGAATGGTACTGAAAGGCCGATATCAGCCCCGTGTATTTGTCAGACTCTGGTGGTTGCCACTCCCTGCATCCCCATGACAGAAGGACGGCTCTACAGCTGTTTCACCACCTCACAGTCCAGACAAAAACTCTTAGAGGCTCTCCACCTGTGAGTACACACAACAGAGTGGGTTGAGAGCTCTCTGAATAAAAGTTCTTTGTAGGAAAACATCCCTCGACGATGATTTTTTTCCTCATCAGTAATAAAAACAGAGGAAAAACGTCAAACTAAATACAGGCTGCTGCTCTGGTTTTCCTCAGCCTCACACTGAGGCTGTTTCCACTTGAGCTGCTGTATCCACTCACAGGTCAAACTCACTTTAGAAACATTACATTACACACACACACACACACACACACACACACACACACACACACGTTACAATCAGTTTCTGCCTGATAAAAAAAAAATCTCCTGCTGTGGCTTCAAGCAACAGGTTGTGAAGATACAGCCCTAAACATGTTTTTGTCACCTAGTTAACACATACAGAGTTCTCCTGTCATCTTAAAGGCTTTTGTTGTGAGAAAACCACTTGCTCTTTCTCGCCCACGGAGATGTGAAAACAAGTTTTCCAACCATAGAGAGATCCTCTGTTAACTGCTCGCCTCACAGAGACAGGAAGAGAAACAGACAAGGCAATGAGCAACACGCCCACGCAACACAACACTGCTATGACCTATAGGCCTACATCATGCACGACGTCTAACTTTAACAGAACAATACAGCACGGCCCTAAACATAAAGGGTGATCCAAAAATAAACAGTATAAGTGAGCAGAATCTACATTTACTGCTCACGACGGTGGGAAGTGTTCAGTGTCTGTTACACAGGGAGAAGTGAATGAGTTTTACATTCTGACTCTTAGTTTTTGTGAGAGCAGCAGACATACAGCAGATATCCGGGATTAAATATAACTAATTATTTGAATAAATATTGTTGCAGAGCACAGCCCAATGCCATATTAAAGGGACAGTTTTGATTTTTTGAAGTGGCACTGTATGAGGTACTTATCCATAGTCAGTCAGTACGTTTACATGACATCAGAGAATATTGATTTATTGTGTCCAACTAATACTTTTTAAATACATTTAAACATGTAAGTCCGACTGAAATCGTACTAACTTGAGTTTCTCATAGTGGGACTAACACACGCAGATAATGTGACTGGGAGCTGAATTCCTCCTGCATGTATACAGTCAATCAGACCCAAACTGGCCGAGGTGCTCTGAGCATGCTCCACAGTTTCCACCTCAGGCTTTGACCCAGAAGTCCAATAGCGTTAAATGTGTAACAGAAGACGAAGCTTGTAACAACATGAAGAAATCTGCATCCAGAGCAGTGACTTTTTGGACGGACGAGGAGACAGTTCATGATGTGTCGGCTGAAAGAGTTAAATATTTTAAAACACATGAATGGTGGGGAATCACAGAATGGCGACCTGTTCAAAAACAGCTGGACGATGCGCGAATGTTTGGTCTGTGACGTAATAGGTTAGCCATATAAAGGTCCAATACTAACAAGTTGAAAGGGGGCCTAGCCCAGCTGTAACTGTAGCTCCACTTAACTGTGCATGTAAACGTAGTGAGTGTATTACATACAGCAGATATCAGTCAGTATTTTTTTGTATGAATATTAATGCTACAAATACAAATTAAACTTTAGGTAGCTGACTAAAATAATATAATCAATTGATTTTTCAGTCCATTACACACATTTTGTTGCTGCAGATGAACAGACTAAAAACGTCATGTTATTAGATAAAACAGATGTTGAAAAGTTTTCCTTTGGGGACAAAATTTACATTTGAAAAAAGGTAATAAATCGCAAAATGTCTTATCGTAATACTCAGCATATCATAATACTGCAATAATATAAAGTACCGTGACTTAAGTATGGTGATAGTATCATAAAGTGGATTGGAGTCTGGCCTTGAAGAGACTGTATAACAGCTTCATTTTCCCGTTGGAAATCACAGTCTGACATTAAGGTGAAGCAGTGAAAATACTCTCAATATGGTGTACACTTAAAATGATACTGATTTTTTTTAGGTGGCTTAAATACATTTTGCCGCTGACCCCTCCACAGCAGTACATTGCTTAGTTTACATGTCAGACTCCAGCCTGCTTCTCTAAACTGGGGGCGTGCTGACTGATATCTACTGTTTCTATGTATCATCATTTCAGCAGGACATGTTTTCCTGACCTCCAAAATAGTAGTCTGACAACAACTGGAAATAAATCTTAATTATTTATTAGGTAAAAATATTGAATATTTGCTGGTATTTTACTGCTGTTGTGAAGCTTTTGACACTTAACTAATAGATAATATATTAATAGATTAAATGATTAATTCACCACTATAGGAAATATTTCCATTGATTATTCCATCACACATTAGACATTCTGCATCTATTATTTAGTGGAGCTTGGTTTCCATCAGGATGACTCACAGTTCAGTGACAAGATAAACCCCCTTCTATCAACTCAAGAAGACCCGGGGTTACCTTTACTTACACCCACACCTTTAGTCATTTTTTCCCACCCACAAAATGTTCCAAATTTACCTGAAGAAATAAAGTTTAACTGACATTTAATGTCAATTTGTGAATCAGAAATGTGTCATAAAGGCCTTGTGAATACAACTGTCATTAATCCCTATTGCAAGTCTTAGCCTAACTTAGCCTATTTAGAGCAACTGGCCTACGCTGCATCTATACTGTGCTGAAAACACACCTGAAACACACATTAAACATGGCTGAATAGTGACATTTAACAAAAATACTAAATCATGCTCCATTATAACTTGAAAGGTTCACAGACAAAACACTTTCCCCACAAGTACAAAATGCTAACATTATAGCATGCACTTATGACACTTTACATTGCGAAAATTAGCCTAGGAGCTAGCAGAGTTTCCCTCTACCCATATTTAACCCAGCATTTAACAAAAGTAACTTGCAGCAATCAAAGACAAAGCACTTGTCTTTATCTGGACACATTTTCTCAACAAATACAACATGCTAACATTATTAGCACAAGCCTATGGCAATTTAGATTTTATAAATTAGCTTAGCGGCTGGCACAAATTTCCTCTACTCATATGACGCCATGGACAACAGCAACATTTAACAAAGGTGACGTTACAAAATTTGTCTCCAGCACAGTTCACAAGGTTCACAGACAAAATAACGGTCTTATACTAAACACGTTTTACTTAAACAATGATATTAGCATAAACCAGAGACATATTACATTGCATAAATTAGCCTAGCAACTAGCAGAGTTTCCCTCTACTCATATGAAACCAAGAAAAAAAAGCAACATTTAACAAAAGTAATGATACAAAATTTGGTTCGCTGTCTTATACCAAAGACGTTTTCCATATTTGTACAACCTGCTAACGATATTAGCATAAACCTATGACATTCTATATTGCATAAATTAGCCTAGTGGCTAGCAGGGTTTCCCTCCACTCATACGAAACCAAAATAAAGCAACATTTAACAAAAGTAATGTTACAAAATTCAGCTTCATTACAGCTCACAAGGTTCACCGACAAACACATTTCCCTACTTATACAACATGCTAACGATACTAGTATAAACCTATGACATTTTGCATTGCATAAATCAGCCTAGAGGCTAGTGGACTTTTCTCTGCTCACATAAAGTCAGAATAAATCACACAAAGGACTTAAAATACAATCTTATTTTTGTCTTCACAAATTATTGTCTTTTATCTGTAGTGGAAAACTGAATAAAAGCTTTGTTTCTGCTGAGGGAAATGGTGTCAGCTTACAGAAATCAACAGGAGGTCAATGTTATTGTGACATGTAATTAAATTTCTGGGGAGGTGCACATCTACACGTCTACGCTATGAGAAAAGCAGAAGCATGAATCCCACTTTAAAGGTGAACTGCACTTATTTTGCACATCAAAGTGAGCTCACAGGTGTCGTGGAGTAAAAAAAGGCTTTTGTGTCTGCAGACGGAGCTGTGTGAGGTTTGATAAATTCCCTTCAGTGGTGTCGCTCGGGTCAGCTTCGCTTGGGGCTGAAGACTGCAAAAAGGAAATGAAAAACTCTGTGGGTGTGAAGTTAGATTGGTCAGATTAGAAAACCATAACGGAGCATTTAGATCACCATAATGTGCTGAAACTCTCCATAATAAGCCGTGACACTGCAGGCCTGACAAACTAACACATCAGATGTTGTTGAGTAAAATGTTCTGATACCACACTGGAAAAAATAATTTGTGCATTATGCATATTTAGCGTGAGTAATATGATGATAAATGTCACCAACATGCTGACATGTACTAGTTTTGGCCGGGTGGGATTCTCAGACATGATACCAACTCATCGTTAACATTTTTTAATTCATATATTGTTAGTGAAGCATGACAAAACTCAACATGTCTTTTTCACAGAGGTTGGAGACTCTGTATCCTGCCACAGAGACATGTGTCTAGCATTTGTCTTGAGTGACTGTACCACCAACAGACTTCACAGCAGAGCCGGCTGCGTGTAGCATTGTTCACATGGTCGTACTGCAGCGTGCAGCAGAACTGTCGGGCTGTGTGACTGTGTGATGCAGCAGGGTGATGGGGTGAAATTAAAATCTGCTTGAGGCCCCACTAAGACTTGAGCCAGCAACACTTGTCCGTCTCCTGCTTCATATCGCAGCTGTCAGTGGGCGACAGTTCACTAAGAGCATATTAAAGTTCACATAAAACTGATATTTGATAGTCATAGTGAAGGCTGAACATTTGAAACATACTGTGGCACAATTCTGTTGAGATTTATTCTGCTTCACAAGGAACAGCTTAGGTGTTTTGTTTAATTGAAATAAAATATAGTAAGCAGTCGTCAGGGTCAGTTGTCTTGACAGTGAGGGTTGCAGCTAATTCAGGATGCTCTGGTTCGTCCCTGCAATGTCTGACACCTGCTGAAACCAAATTAGTTTCACCTGCTCCCATGGACAAATGCAACACATGGGGAAACACCAAAACATGTCTGACACACTGTCTGACACACTCCAGCAAATACACAGGACTGATCTTGACTTTTTATTAGAAACGAAAAGTCAGTTCAGTCCAATTTGACGGATATGATTTAATTACATTTTTATAGCTGTAGCCGGAGGCATTATGTTTTTGAGGTTGTCTGTCTGTCCCATTATCTTGAACGCGATAAGCAATAATGCCTTGTGAGAATTTCTTTAAATGTGGCACAAACGTCCCCTTGGACTCAACAATGAACTGACTGGATGGATGTTTGTGTTTAAAGGTCAAGGTCACTGTGATGTTGTCTGTCTCATTCTCATAAATGCAATATCTCAATAATGCCTTGAGTGAATTTCTTCAAACTTGGCACAAACTTCCAAAAATAAACTCATTAGACGTTTGTGTTGAAAGGTGAAGGTCACTGTGACCTTGTCTGTCTCATTTTCCTGAATACGATATCTCAATAATGCCTCCTTGGACTCAGTGATGAGCTGACTAGAGTTTTTGTAGTCAAAGGTCAAGGGTAATGTGACCTTGCATCCATCTCATTCTCGTGAATGTGATATCCTTGAGGGAATTTCCTTAAATTTGACACAAACATCCACTTGGACAAGGGAAAAAACACAAATGCCCCCTTGGGCTCTATGATGAACTGATTAGATTTTTGCAGTTAAAACTCAAAGGTCAAGGTCTCAATGACCTCAAGAATTTATACTAAAAACTCAAAACTCAAGAATTTATGCACTAATTAAGATGTGTGTGAAGCATTCATGTTTGCATAGACATGGATGGAAACTGTAAGAGAAACTTCACTGGTGCATGGAGGCATACAACCATGGGGCAGTTATACTAGTTATAGCAAAATGAATCATATCACACTATCGAAGCCTTTAACCCGAACTCTAAACATTTGATCAGACTGAACACAGTATTTCACTGTGATAATTAAATTCTCTGCTGGTCTCATGCTGTTTATCAGCTGTCCAGCATTTACACAGACCACAAACGGGCCCACCCATGTAAGAGGAAACACACGCACTCACACACACACACACACACCGCCCACTCGCGGGAAGCCTCGTTCAGCTGAGCAGCTCTGTCACTGTGGGAAATCCCATGGCTCTGTGTCCTCTGACTGCATGCATCCTCACACTTCCTGTTTACAAACACACACACACACACACACACACATTTGCAGAGAGGCATGCATTCAAACGACCACACACTGTAGAGACCTGAACGTATAAACAGGCTTGTGTACACGTGAACAGAGAGAGATCTGTGGGGCAGCTCGCCACACAGAGGTAAAACCACAGAGTTCTGATCCTCTCTGTCTCGCTGTGTTTCTAATACAGTTGCTTCAAAACTTTTCAGATCGGTGCGAAGCTGCATGTGTGCACGAGAGAGTTTACCCTCTCAGATGAGTTCATTTAACAGTTTTAAAACCTGAACTATACGGCAACTCACAAGAAAAAAGGTTAGAGGGAGGTCTTAAAGAAATAAACAAGATCTTCTGCAGCACTGTTTTAGTCTTTCTCTTTTCTTACCACTGATCTAATGCATAATAAAAAGTAGCGTCACTTTTCATGTGTAAAACTGAATTAAAACGTCAGTGTCTGAAATGTGCATCTCAGTTTGTCTTTAAGTGTCGCCGCTCTGAACAGCTGTTAACATTTTCTGAAGTGGTTTGACAACATGTCGTGCAAACCGACAGTGTAGGTACTACTTTTTACAACTGCGACCTGAGGAATTACTGTAGAAAAAAACTTTATTTATTATATATTCCAGATTAATTTTTAACTTTTGCTGTTGGCTTGTAGAAAGTAGGAAATCTAAATTACATTTAAATGACTTCTTAACACCTTATACGCTGGTACCCCACTGCCTACATTAGTATTTTTGCTTATTGTGATGTAATTTATTGAAGTATCTTTAAATACTTCATATCCCTAAAATCAATACAATCTAGGCTCAGACTTTTTAAATACGTTTTTACAAAATAAAAATGCAAAACACATTGATTCAAGATTTTTATATTTAGAAACATTAAGAAAATATTTCTTAACACTGCGTAATTTATTTGAACTCTGCACATTATTTAGTTTTTCAATTATATTCGTTTTTATGAGCAAAATACATTTCATTTGTTGATACTCCGACGCCACTGCGTGTTTTTGCACCACACATACCGTAGCACAGTGACGTCATTACAAGCGTACAACATGATGACACAGATTACAGAATCTTTAATAAATAATAAATCTTCTATCTATGGTTTTTTATGGTTTTTATTCGGGCCCGACACTGACCGCAGGCGGTTGCAAAGGCCCTCTTAAAAGTGAAGGAATTATTATTATTTTTCTACGAAAAGAATTGCATTTGTGAGGAACTTGGTTAACGGGTGTCACAAAGTGGCTCAGTAGTGCCGCCATTACAATATCTACAAAGCAGCCCAAGCTGGTTTCACCTACATGTATGAAACTTGGTAGGCACATGTAACATCCCAAGACGTACAAAAAAGTCTCTTGGAGGTTGCCCTAAACGCAACAGGAAGTCAGCCACTTTGAATTTTATGTGGAATTTTTGTGCATTTTTGGCCATTTCCAAGGGTCATACTTTAATGAACTCCTCCTACAGATTTGATCCGATTGACTTTAAATTTTGCCTGTGCCATCTAAAGACCTTTGACACCAAAACTTGAAAGTCAAAGCTTGAGTTTTTGTTGAACTGTGTGATCGTGGCGAGGTGTCAAATGTCAGTGTTTTGCCACCAAACAGGAAGTGGTTTGTAACTCCAGCAAACATAGTACAATCTGCCCCAGGTATGGTATCATAAGGTCATGGCGTGATGATGGTGAAGACCTTTAGCTTTCTGCTGCAATAAGAATAAATGTTCTATCTTTTCTGGTTCTTATTTTAAATCTATTTAAACAGCATCATGCAAACAACAATCTCCTGCAGCCGTCTGTGGGAAATCCATTTTTAAAGGGTTAATGACTTTATCTGTGACTCAGCTGCATTTTTCATAACCTGGCAAAGGTTTTAATTATTTATTATTTATATAAAAGTTATTAAATTATTAATGACTTATTAATGATCTATAATGCAACAGTAAAATATTTATATACAGCTAACAAGGCCACTTATCACAACTAAACTGCTTCATGTTATTACAAAGTGACAACTGACCTTAAATCTATTGTACCAATGATCTTGTTATTTAGTTGAGTTTCAGAACATCAGCAGCAGAGCTATATGTGCTGTAACAAAACAGAAAGTATAACTTTAACCAAAATAAATTACTGTGACCTGAATCTATTGATAAAACTCAACCTAACCTGAAACCAAAACCTGAGCTTAACACTTAAAAGAAATAGGTGTGATAACAACTTTGTGCTACTTACATACACACAAACACAAATTTGTAAGGTTATAAAAAAACTGAGCCTTTCTGCAGTGACAAAAATCCCCCCATGTGAATCAATTCATTTTCATTCTGAATCAGAAAATGGTCGGCGGGCCAGATTTGGTCCACAGACCATAAGTTGAGTATCACTGCTCTACTCTACAAACACAGAGGATAAAGTAAAACATGTTTACTACACTACAGCTCTGCTTTCAGCCCAACATGCTGCTTAAAATCTGAGCAGAGAGGAGACGGCTGACTGCAGTGTGTTCGACAGTGCGGTGAATGGGTGGTTTTTCAAGGTTGTTCCTGAGCTGCTTCAGTAGCTCTGGTTGAACTGGCAGAAGTTTGTGTTTGTTCTCAGAGACTTTGTTTCTATACTGAGCCAGCATTGTGATGTGTGCGGCGGACGGGGATACAAACTTCCGTCACAATAATAGAACTGATAATCTTTTTCCTGTGTTACTGTACATTGTTCTAGGGAGTCTCCAGCCACACAGAAGAACACACACACACACACACACACACACACACACACACACACATGCTCTACACTTCAGCTCACACCGGTTACTTAAGATTAGCACAAATCCACATACAGATATTTTTGGATTTAAGCTGCTGTTGACTTATATTTTGTGCAACAATTTTAAATATGCAGTTTTTCCGGAGGTTTTTCTTCTTGGCCTCTTTGACAGTGTCTCCTGGCAGCTGTCACACTGACACCATGAAGCACGATGAACAAATTAAATTATGGATGCATTTAAATTGCTCTGCATTTCTGCATGGATGACTGAGTTTAGCGTATGATCATAAAATATATGCCAGAGCCAATGTCACAGTTTAACCTCTGATACAGATGTGGCCAGTTAGCTGCATTACTGATACTGTCAGAGTTATCGTTCAAGATTTTCCACTGAATTTACCCCATAAAGACAGTGGCGGGACAAAGTGAGACTGAATACAGACAACACTTGTGATTTTTGTGACTTTTTTAATTTATTTTATCTTTGTCTTAATATTTTATGAGTTTTATCAATAGGAAGCTGCTTTTGACAAAAGCTGGCTGGTTTGATCTAATCATTTTGCAGCATTTTGATTTTAAAGATGCACTGCAGAAAAAGACACGCAACTCTCTGAAGAACAAAAATACAAACAGTCTTTCTCTGTGGTAGCTCAAGCCAACAGCCAATTTAACACAAGACTTGTTTATCACTTTCTCTAGGGCTGCCCCGTAACAGTCCACCGAATGTTAGTCGACCAGAAAGGCCATTGGTCGGCAGGATTTAATTGGTCGCTTAATCACAGAAAAAAGAAAAAAAGAAACTCTATTTGTCATAACAAATCAAAACCTATATGATTGGACCATGTGGGAATTTAATTTGAAAGGACAGACGCAGGAAGTGGCCAAGTCGGGCAGGAAATCCAAAGTGTGGGATCATTTTGAGAAGGTGAAGGACGAACCCAAGGTGATATGTAAACTCATCTTCATTGGTCGACTACAAACATGACGTATCATCTGAAACGTGGAAGTAGCTACATGCCCATTTTTGTTTCACATTTGTTTGGATTTTTTGTTTTTTTCTGCAACTAATGAATAAATGAAATCTTTCAGACTAATGACCTTTCTGGTCAACTAACATTTGGTTGACTATTCGGGGGCAGCTCTGCGCTCCAAGCAACTTTTTCAGGAATGAACAGGGCCCCATCTTGAATGCTGTATCCAGGTCTCTTAATACATCCATGGTTGCCCCTGGCAGATGCTGCAGAACATTAGCCCTTTCTTTTAGTTGTAACACACCCATTGAAATTTATCTATGAAGCTATCAATGGATTCTTGTTCTCTTTTTGACTCGTACAGTTCAGTTGTAGCATTTCTTGCCACACTTGGCCAGGCTGCAGCGCCTGAAGGAACACTGCCACCACTGACACAAAGTTTATCTGTTTGTGAATGTGTGTGTGTGTTTGAAGTATTGTAGAGAAAAATGCATTTGTTTGAAATCCAAATAATAAGTGGTGCATATGGTGAAGACTCATGCGGTGGGGAAAGTCAATTTCTCTTCCATTTGTCTACAAAAAAATCCACATCCTGAACAAGTGGACGAGCCTTAATGTGCAGCCTTGCACTTTAATAATTTGACTATTTATTTCATAACTTATTTATTCAATACGAGTACTCTCTGGCTCCGTGCAAAATTGGCAGTGAGACTCTGACTCTGCAGTGCCCTGACCCATTACACATTATTAGCTCAAGCTAAAACCCGACACATTCCTAACAAAAACATTACAAGCTTCACTGAGGTGGTATTTATTGCAGGGATATTGCATTGTAACTCATTACATTGCACAAGTGTTTCACCCACAGTTTTTCTTGATGGCGAAAGCTTGAGCAGTGTTAAGTTTTGGCTCTGCAGTGAAATGACTGGTGCTTCTGGGCCATCTCTGCCTCCAGGAAATGTTTGTCGAGCTAAAACTCTAATCTGCTCAGTAATAAGAGGGCGTTCAGTCTGTTTGTTATTCATGGTGAAAATGAACTCTGGGTTTAGAGCCTTTTGTTGGCGTCTTCAGGGAAACAATAAGCATCTTTCTCCACAACTCATTTCTGTGTTGTTTGTCCTCCTATCTCATTAATCCTAATTGGTCCTTGCTGGTGAGTGACTACAGACGCTCCAGCCGCCCAAATCCACAGAGAGTGCTCAGTGTTCAGACAACTTATTCACCACTCACTGATTCATGTTCGCACACATATAAACCAGTTTACACACACACACACACACACACACACTAATCTAACGCAGGAAAATCCCCTTCATATTCCACTGTTAACGGCTTGGCATTGACCTACCAGACACTGTGCTCCCTGGCCCTCATCATTGGCCCAACCACAGTCACATCTCTGTCATCACTTTGAGGTCTAATGCTATAAAAAAAATCTGTCAATGTGTGCCTCCATTTCTATCCAGCAATATATTCTACATCATGATCTACATGGCTTCCATTAAAGCTGCATTCCTCTTTTTCGGGCCACTTGAGGGCAGTAGAGAGCACACAGCCCTGACATTTAGCTGCCTTACAACCAGGGGTGCCCATACGAGGGGAAAAAAGAGGAACAAAAATAAGATGATATACTTTATTAATCCCAGAGGGGGAATAAAAAATGCTTTCACTCTGTTATCATATTCACACAGGCCCGAAATACACACACGTGCAGAAACAGGACCTATACACGCATTCAATGGAGAGATGTCAGAGTGAGGGGGCTGCCTTGGACAGGCGCCCCGAGCAGTTGGGGGTCCAGAGCCTTACTCAAGGACACCTTGGCAGTGGCACCTCTCCAGCTACAAGTCCAGCTCCATACTTGGTCCGTACAGGGACTTAAACCGGCCCCCTGGTTGCCAAGTCAAGTCCCTATAGACTGAGCTACTGCTGCCCCAAAGGAATGCTTTCTGGGGCACAGCTAGGGTGGTTGGGGGGGTCCATGGAGGCCAGCAATGTCATGTTCATCCAGAAATATACACACTGATGACCAAGACTTTATTTTGATCCGAAATATTCTCCATCATTTATTAAAACAACAAAAATAATACTATTTTGGTCTCTAATAACTCCTGAGAAACTTATATCTGGCTTACAAACTGCTAGATGTCCTTATTTCCTCACCAGCTGATTGCCATCTTTGTTGTCTGGTTGTTAGCATACCATGGGTTAATCTGAGCTTTTCTTTGCTGCAAACTAGTAAAGATTGAATGGTGCTTTATATTTCAGAGCTATCAAACCAGAAACAGTAAGAAAGAAGGGCCGAGAAGCTGTATGGAGCTGTGGAGTTGGGTTATATTCTTCCAACTGGGTTCATGATTCTGACAAAATGTCTCCCCTTCTCTTCCTGCAATATGATGTTAAGTAATGGCCAGAAAAGGGTTTTATGTAGAACGTTATGATGTCATAGTGAAGTTGACCTTTGTCCTTTTGGATATAAAATGTCATCACTTCATCATTATATCCTATCAGACAAGAATTCTTGAGTTATGGCCAAAAACATGTTTTGTAAGGTCACAGTGACCTTGACATTTGAATTTGGACCACCAAATTCTAATTGGTTCATTCTTGAGTCCAAGTGACGTTTGTGCCAAATTTTAAGAAATTCACTTAAAGGACCTGACATACCAAGCTGATGGTCGGCAGCCGGTTAATGTTGGCCCATCGGTGAGTGTCTGCCCCCCTTGTCAGTGCAGTGTGTCCCACACTGTTGGCCCTTTCATTATGGCCAATAAACATGTTTTTGTGAGGTCACAATGACCTTTGACCACCAAATTCTAATTGGTTCATTCTTGAACTCAAGTATACATTTGTGTCAAACTTGAACAAATTCCCTCAAGGTGTTCTTGAGATACTGCATGCACAAGACTGAGACAGATGCAAGGTCACAGTGTACTTTGAACAACAAAATCTAATCAGGTCATCATTAAGTCCAAGTGGACATTCTTGCCAAAATTGAGGAAATTCTTAAAGGTGTTCTTGAGATATCCCATTTAAAATTAGACAATCAAGGTCACAGTGACCTTGACCTTTGACCTATGAGTACCAAAATTAGTTTATCGTGGAGTCCAAGTGGACATTTGTGCCAAATTTGAAGAAATTCCCTTAACATATTCTTGGGATATCGGGCTCATGAGAATGAGAGAGATGCAATGTCACAATGATATGACCTCTGACCTTTGAGTGAGATGGAGAGACAGATGGACAACCCGAAAATGTAATGCCTCTGGTTATGCCTTCTGCCAGCAAGGAGGCATAAAAATTCTGACGCAGCTTTAAGTTCTCTGAATCTACTCTCTTATTTTACTGATAATCATTTCCCATATGTGAACAGCTGCACTGGTTCACAGCCTGGACAACAACCGAATGAACAGGTTGTGTTTGAGTGAGAGAACAACAACCAGTTTAAAAACGCTGTTCAAGCATCAAGTGATCACGTACAGCACTCGGGAGAAGAGGGTGACTGGAAGTTCATCATATAATCTATAAGTAGCTTTAACTGATTATAACAGGCTCATGCTTCAAAGCAGCGAGGACTGAAGATCACTGTTCTCAATAATAAACCACTGATCACACATGAATACTGTGTTTACATACACTGGAAGTAACAGAGCAAAAACTCTGCCAGCTCAGTGTGAAAACAAACAAAACAATGTTTTTCGTTGCACTAAATTCTTCCCCCGTTCAATAATTCACACCTCACAGACCAAACCACCATCATCGTTTTGACATAACATCTCACTGTACAAGAGTAAAGCATAAAGGAGAGCTCTTTATCAACTGGAGCACTAAACGCAATTGTCCTCATGCATGAACTTTAATATGCTAAATGTGCTCAGTGAAAGACATTCAGGTCACTGCAGAATAAAACAATGCATCCGAGGCAATGTTCAGAGATCTACCATCTACCATCACATCACAGAGATGTAACACAAACATCATCCTATCTAAAGCTTGAAATGTTTCAATTACAGCTCTATTCTCAATCATAATCAAATCTGAATGTGGAATTTGAAAGTTTTTTTTTTTAAATCAATGTTAGTTGCAAATCACAACCATACAGATTAAAACTCCATTTCTCTGCGACAGCTTACTTTCAGAAAAATTATACTCAATATAAACAATAGGTTACAAATCTTGTTTTTTTTTACACAGTTTTTTTTACAGTTGATTTGTTATTTATTTGTTGATTTAAATTCCTAATATACATGCTTTTTGGAAAGGAAGATCACAGAAAATCTATACAATCAGCACAGTTTCAAGATTAATGTCACCAATTCAGTCTCTGACCAAATGTCTCCCCTTCTTTTCCTGAGATATGACGTGGAGTAATGGCCAGGAAAGTGTTTTATGCAGAACGTTATGATGTCACAGTGACATTGACCTTTGACCTTTTGGATATAAAGTGTCACCATTTCATCATTTATCCTGTTAGACATTTCTGTAAAATTTTGCCATAATTAGCGCATGAATTCTTGACTTACAGCCAAGAACGTGTTTTGTGACGTCACAGTGACCTTTGACCACCAAATTCTAATCAGTTCATTCTTGGGTCCAAGTGGATGTTTGTGCCAACTTTGAGGAAACTCCCTCAAGGCTTACTTAAACTACTGTGTTCATGAGAATGAGAGAGATGCAAGGTCACAGTGACCTTGACCTTTGACCACCAAAATCTGTTCATCGTTGAGTCTGAGTGAACTTTTGTGCCAAATTCCTCTAGCTGTTCTTGACATCTGCATTCCATTAACAAGAACAGGCCAGACAAGGTAACAGAGACCATGGCCTTTGGCTTATGACCACCGAAATCTAACCAGTTCATCATTAAGTCCAAGTGGACGTTTGTGTTAAATTTAGATATTCCCTCATCAAAAAGCAGAAAATAAGCTCTGTGGCAACCAAATAAACACCACTTTTTGGAGCATAATTACAGTTGCGGGAAGTAAAAAGCTACCGTTACTTCAATATCGCCACCACAACACGGTTGTAAAGCCATGACGTTTTGTAGTCTCATTCAGTAGTGCAATCCACTATTTATTTTACATGTGTAACAGCTTGATACACCCCTTTTTTTACGCTATTTATTTCCGAATTCATAAGTGATTATGTTGTGTGTTTTTTACTTGCTTATTTTAATAACTACTTGGCACCTGATCAGATGTAGCACTCCTATATTTTGTTGTATACTCTTTGTACAATGACAATGAACTTTCTATCCTATTCACTTGTTAGCAACCGCTTCTTTTAAGTCATGTAAAAGCTTAAAAATGAACAAGTGGAGTATTTACTGATGTATTTTTTATGTCATAGAACAAAACATGAAAGTCTCATAGGCTTGTGTTAACCACAGACATTGACTTTGAATCAAAAGGGCCATGAGAGGTAAAATACTTCCTCATATAAGACTCGTTTCTGAGGAACTCTATTAATGGCTGGTTAGTTTGGACTGAGGTGAGACTTCCTGCTGGTCACACAGTATCCTTCAGTTTGAATATTTTTTCACACCAACAAGAACATGAAAAATTACATCAATGATAAGCAACAAGACCACGGTACTGAGCAAGGTTTACTTGTAATGAAACTGTGCATATTTGTTTCATTAGATGAGTCTGTTGCTCCTGTGTAACTGAGACGGTAACTTATTAGAGGAGGAGTCTGATCTATTTTTAAAGCTTTCTCGTTGCTTTTCTCTTCAGCTCAAAGTATTGATTCCTGAAGGACACGAGCAGAATTAAAATCATCAATACCCTGTGTGCATTATTGGATCACTAATTGGACAAGATCACTTCTTCTCTGGCAATGATGCACTTTCCCTCTGTATTAATGTCTAATGGTTTTACTGTCTCTCCATATAAAAGCCATCGACCTGATTCAGAATGCACACGCACCTCTTCATGGACGGCTGAGCAGCTTCTCCTGTCAAGACACGGCACTTGGCTTTACATGTAGCTATAGATTAGATATCATGTAACGTTTGAGCTGAAGTGCAGCCACGTAGGAGCTGTGCTTTATCTCGCAGCAGCTTGGTCTCAGAAAACAGTGTTTTTTTCCACTGATGCTCGCTCTGGTGCGTTTAGATATGACATGTGCTATCTGCTGGGTTCTACAGAGTATGGTGGGCGCACAAAGAATACATAAAGATTCACTAAATTGAGAAAACGCATTGTGGTCTGAAATTTATAATTGAGGAGCACAACCAGCTTTTACTGCCTGGTGCCACGAAACGCTCCTTAACACCAGCAATATCCACATCCAATCAGGCCTGTAATTAAATGTCTCATCAAATCTATTTTCCTCCCCAATCATTTCAATCCAGTCATCCAGCAGGATTACTGGAGCGCAGTGGGAGGGAGAACAGAGCAGGAAGCTGGTCCAAGATGAAGGAGCCTCCTGTCGTGTCTCAGTGAAGTGAATGTGAGGGCAGACGGCAGGAGCTGGAGGACGCTGGCTGCTGGAGCCGCTCCAGTCGCTGTATTGGCAAAGGTACTACAGGCACAGATGGCTCAGTTATCACTGCACACACACACACACACACACACACGTAAAAGCCCCTGACGGGAGATGACACATGAGCACACGCACATGCAAACAGCAGCAAACAAGTACTATGCACATTAGTACGCAGCCACCCACAGACTGGAATATGTGAATGAACACACACACACTCACTCACACACACACACACACACACACACACACAGTCCACATCAAATTGGGCATGAGATTAAATGCCACATCAAATCTACTTTAGTTCCTGATCCTTTCAACCCATAGTGCCCTCCTCGACAAAACCAAAATAAAAACAGCAACTGTGTTCACAGATTAGTTGTGTGTGCCCATGTGTGTGTGTGTGTGTGTTACAGAGACAGAGAGAGTCCCTCTTACAGTGACAGAAGAATCATGGGACAAGGACACACTCCCACAGGGCAGATGCAGCGTGTGCTCTCTGCCCACCAGGCAGCTGCATGCGTTATGAACTTCAGCTCACACAGAAAGACTTACAAAACTGAGAAAGAGAAAATAAATTTTTAAACTGTGCTGGAGAGCATGGAGAGCTGGTTCGGGTCTGAATGATAATGGTTTGAGGGCTGATATTGATGTTTTTACAGAGAACAGGTCTGAGGCTGCAGAGAGCTGCCGTATGCTGCTGTGCTCAGCCTAAAAATGAGTGAGTGAACTTTACAATGTCATCCTCAGTGGCATTGTTAGACCTGGGTATCTGAGGCTTCAGTTTTATGAATAGCCCCGGAACTGTATAGACTGTAGGCTACATTTAATTTTTAAAAAAAATAAGCATCTGGTAATTTTCTGACAATGTGTAATGACCATGATGACCATATTCTAAGAAAGAAATGCTCATGGACGCATTTGAGGGGAAATACTGTATACCACCACCACAGGGCTGTAAGATCCAACTCAACTGTATAGTTGAGTTGATTGCAAAGACACCCAAAACACACATTAAACACATATTAAACATGGCTGAATAGAGACAGTTTCAAACACAAGAACAGACCCTACGCAGTAGCCTACGCACGTGTCCTACGCCGTCGTTTATACTTGTGCGGTGGTGTGTCTGTGTCAGTTGATTCAGTTGCTTCTAAACACACATTAAACACACATTAAACATGGCTGAATAGAGACAATTTCAAACACAAGTGCACAAATCAGCTTCACTATAACTCGCAGCATTCACAGACAAACACTTGTCTTTATCTGGACACATTTTCCCCACAAATACAACATGCTAACGTTATAGCACAAGCCTATGGCATTTTACATTGTAAAAATTAGCCTAGCAACGAGTAGAGGAACAACAGCAACATTTAACAAAAGTAACGTTACAAAATTCAGCTCCATTACAACTCACAAGGTTCACTGACATAACAACTGTCTTATACTAAACACGTTTTCCAAACAAATATAACATGCTAACGTTATTAGCACAAGCCTATGGCATTTTACATTGTATAAATTAGCCTAGCGACGAGCAGAGATTTCCTCTGCTCATATGAAGCCAGCATAAATAACACACAAGACTTAAAATGCTATTTTTGTGGAGGCTTTATTGTCTTCACAATTTATTGTTTCTTATCTGTGAAATTAAATAAATAAAAGCTTTGTTTCCACTGAGGGAAATGGTTTCAGCTTACAGAAACAGACAGGAGGTCTGCGTTGCAGCGACATGTAGTAACATTTCTTGGGAGGTGCACGTCAGGCTGTGGCCTAGGGTATGGAGTAGGCTATAGCCTGCTGTCGAATCAAGCATAAAGTTTAAGTATATATTCCATTTTAGAGATGGCAGGGTGTGTTGAGACAAAACATTACCTGAGACACATGTTAATACCAGGTGTAAACAGGCTCCATGTACAGGAATCTGCCTGAATGTGGCTTTATTTGCCCAAATTTAGATTAAAACTCTGAAAATGATAATTCTTTTCTGGCAAAAAGTCACAAGCTACATGTACACAGGACGCTTGTTTGTTATATGGGAAATACACTGACTAGACTCAGTCTGCTGGACTCGGTCAAGACCAGAGGCTACAACAGGTGAGACTAGTGTCAAAGGCAGAGACAAGCTCGAGTCAAAATACCTACTTAGACTGCACAGTAACAAGACCACACCATCCACTCCTAATGCAATAGCCTCATCCAAGCGTATAAATAAATATTAAAATAATGGGCTCTAAAAAGACCAAAAAATCTAACATTAGCAGCTAAAAGCATTGTGACCAAAATTTCAAATACAGTGTGTAACCGCTGCATTCATCGTCTTATTTAACTGTAGTTAAATAAGACAATGAATGACTAAAGAGAAGACACAGTGGCCTATATCAGACACATCGTTAATGACTCATTCGCACAGATGAGGTTTTAATTCACGTCTGGTGTGAGACATAGTGAGATTCTGTTATTACTGAGCACAGCATTGTCTTTAGAGAACTGAAATGTAAGAGGAGAGAATCTTAGAGATGGTGTTAGTTATCATTAATCAGCTGGAGAGGAACCGAAGGACTCATCAATACGAGGCCTTAATCCTGGAGTAAAGCACTCTGTCAGAGTTCTGCATTGTGATTTGGGGAAATCCCAGCAGGTTTGACTCTGCACTGAAAAACTGATGGAAGAAATGTGGAAGAATCACTATACATGACATCATGTAGAGACTTCTGGCAGCACTGCAATACTCAACAGCCGTGGTGTTGTTAGAATTAAAACTAGATAAAACTAGATAAAAACTAGCCTTGCTGTTGCATGCCTCCACACACCAGTCAAGTTTCTCTCACAGTTCACATCCATGTATGTGAAAACATGAATGCTTAACACACAGAAGATCTATACAATCAGCACAGTTTCAAGGTGGACACCCAAGATCAGTGTCACCGCTTCAGTATCTGACCTAATGTCTCCTCTTCTGTTCCTGAGTAATGGGCAGAAAAGTGTTTTATGTAGAATATTATGGTGTCACCCTTGACCTTGTGGATACAAAATGTCATCACTTTATTCTATCCTATTGGTTTTGTCATAATTAGCATAAATATTCTTGAATTATGGCCAAAAACATGTATTGTGACCTCATTCTGACCTTGATCTTTGAGCACTGAATTCTAATAAGTTTATTCTTCTTCTGGACGTTTGTGCCAAATCTGAAAAAATTCCTTCAATGTGTTCTTGAGATATCGCGTTCACTGGAATGAGACATACAAGGTTAGAGTGACCTTGACCTTTGACATATGACCACCAAAATCTTATCAGTTCAATGTTAAGTATATGTGGACGTTTGTGCCAAATTTGAAGAAATTCCCTCAAGGTGTTCTTCAGATATCGTCCCATGAGAATGGTACTGACGGACGAACGGATGGATGGCATCTGCTGCAAGAAACTATTTTACATTATTATTATGTGGATAATAAAAATCATAAGAGTGATTACGAACTATAAAATGTCTGAAGCATTGCACCTAATTATTTAGTATTTTGCTGTGATGTGGTTTGAGTAAATGAAATGCTGGTTTTAAATGGATTGATTGTCACTAACTTCTTTTAGTCATGTGTAAAGTAAAAGTTTAAAGCTCATTTAACATTTTTTTGATTCATTTCAAAAACATCCACTTCCTGTCAGAGGTCATTTTAAGACATCACTTTGTGCTCTCTTAACTTTTAAACTTTAAATTTCTTGGTTATTAACACTGCTCTTTGACAATATTGTTTCAGCAGTGTGAGACTGGAGGTGGAGTGTTGTGGTTTGGGGGGTTCGTAGAGGACAGCTGTCAATCCTCGCAGCCTCCAGGCCTGAAACCTGCTGCTGGCTCAGCAACTGTAGGCCGACAGCTGTCCTGGGAGCTGCTTACTGAGGTTAGACGGATAAATGCAGCTGATATCGGCCATTTATTACAAACCTGACAGCAGCCAGGAAGACAGCGTCACTGCAGCGTAGCACAACCACAGTGAGCGGAGTTAATATGTACGTTACCAGTAACTCAACACTACACTGGAACCATTTCTTCATCAGAACAGGAAACACTATAACAGAGTGTTAGATGAAAACATTCAATGAGGGCATTTCCTTCCACGTTTATTTTAACGTATGTATATTAATGATGAAATTCTGTGTATATTTTTGTGTATTAGTAAGACATGAAGCAACACAAAGGTTTGCTCTAATGCGAGGGGGGTGAAAGGTGGATGTGCCCTTTTTCTTTGCTGGTTTACTGTGTTTCTTTTCTTGCACGTCTTCAGGTGCTACCTCCCCCCACTCATCAGCGCGCAGAGAGTGGGTGGACACACATGTGATCTAATCATCCATTGAGGACGTGGTGGTTAAATACCAGAAGAAGGGAATGTACAGGGCCGGTGGGCCAGCGTGGCAGTGTGGGTGCTGTGTGCTGGATTGCCGAAGAAAGTCGAATTGTAGTGCGCAGGAGACACCAATATTTCCTCCCGTCTGAAGGGTGGCGAGCTTTTTGTTTAGTTGTTGATTTTAATCATTTAATTGCTAACTGTCATTTTTTTATCACTTCCTTTACTTCTATAGAAAGTAGTTTTTGTTAACGTTTTAATGACTTTATGTACATTATTATGTCCTTGATTTTTTGTCAGATAATTTCACAACTTTTCTTTATACACGCATCTCTGCTTGCCTTTTTCCCTTTTTCCCCGGTTTCATTTTTATTGTTACTTCCCTCATCCCCATCCTCTGTGAAATTTAACAAATGTCAGAATATCGCTTTACTCAGGTGGAAAAGTTTGATTTTATGTACGCGACATGAGGATTTTCTACCTGGAAGTTACTGTCAATAAAACATTTTGATTCGGTCTATTGTGAAAAGCCTTGCCATTGAAACCCATTTTTCCTTTTTGAATTTTTTTGAAAAATCTGTTTGAAAAAATCAATTACAAAAGATTAAGGAAAGCAAAAAAAAACCACTTTTAATAATTTTATATTACGTATTTAATGCATCAAATGGTACGATCTAAAGACACTACATACTGGAGAACAGCTTCAACCTAAGGATTTTTTGTTTTTGTATACTTTATATTTATTATTTACAAATATTATTTAAAAATAGACAAAACCATGGACAACAGGCAGGGACATCAAATGTGAAGGTGAAATGCTCACATCGAGTACAGCAGAAAATTAAAAGTAGCAAGGTTACATTGTAGTATCAAGGACAATGGGTCTTTATGCCCATGATCATCCTTTAAGGTCACAAAGGTTCTCATGATCCATGACTTTGATTCATGGAAAGCCAGGGTATTTTTAAGGAAGGAGAAATCTTTCACTCATTCGTAAGCTATTGTCTTAATATTGGGCCATTTCCTGGTTGTTGCTTTTTAACTCAAGCTAAAGATTTTAGCCACCTAGTAATCTTTTCAACCTTCAGGAGATCATGAGCTCAAATCCTGATACTAACTTCCCTTTTACGCTGCTCATGTAGTATCTCTACATCTGTGCCTGAGGCAACACGCTGATATTGAAGCAGAGCCTCGATAGTCAAATTAAGAATGACTGTGAAATCATCTAGGAACGAGAGCCAGGTGAATACGGTGGGTCACTACAAACCTCTACGACAGACACCAAGCACAAATACTACACACTATGTGAGACTAAAGCGGAGTCTCCTAAATGAACTATAATTAGCAGGGGCTCTTCTTAGACAACGTATTTGTTTGTGGGTAATTCGTATTGCAAAGCTGCCTGCTCTACCTTGACTTTCATACAGCCACGGTGAGATATTTGAGTGGAGACAATGGCCCCATAATCTGATAGCACTGTCTGTTTGCCTGCTTCCGGACAGAGCTTCAAATGAACCATGATATGATCACCGAGCTGCAGTGGAAGTGCACCAGTGAACGACAGCAGCTATATCCAGACAGTGATGCACCTCTCCTATTTCAGGAAGGAAGGCTAATGACATTTATATGACCTTGTTAGAGGCTTCCCATTGAGGCAGATATATAATGATGACACATCAAATGTAATAATACGTATATCGTTTTGATTCTACGATCATCTTCAAATAGTCCCAAAGAGCTGGGAAGGCAGATTGGAGGCGAACCTTCAGAATAAGCTCACATTCATCTGCATTTCAAAGATACTGGGCTAAAAAACAAGGGAATGACTCAATAATTCATGAGAGTTACCAACTCCACAGCACTTTAGAGTTCCCATAGCTGGGATATACTGTATGCAGCTCTCACAGATGTAGCTGACTTGAACCCACGTACTGTAGACATTTTCTTTTCCTCCTTCAAATCAGCAAATATGCAGTAACCCTCGAGCTGAGCCATACAGAAAATACATTTCCTATGTAGACAGCTGTTGTGAAATGGGAGAGAAAACACTAAATCAGCACAGACAAAGTGTAGCGCAAACACAGCACTGTAAATGCAAATATGTCATCCGTCACACTGTTTTCGGCCGTACATCTGGGGCCCAGGAGATTCAAGTTGAGCATTATAGCTCTCAGTGTAACAGTATACAATTTTATGACCAGTGTAGCAATTGTGAAAAACCACATTATCTACACAGGAAGTGAGTGGGCGTCCATCAGATGGCTCAACTCAGAACTCAAATCTTACTTCATGAACTGACAACAGCTGTTTGTCGAGCTAAAATAAGGCCAAATACACAGTATCACATTACAAATCTGTCTCCAGACATTGTTAAGGGAGTAATTCCTGCTCTGGAACATCAGTGCAAAACACTGCAGTGCGAATTCAGTCCAATTTTAGCTGCTTTAAAAGTGCTATAAGGCATGCTTTGTTAAGTGTTACGAAACATCTTTTGGAGATCATCTGCTCTGGTGGGGGTATAAGAAGAGATGACAACGTTTCAAACACAGAGAACTAACTTTAATTATTGAGCCAGAACTTTATATCTGAGGAAACTGATCCGATCGCACTAATAAGACAGCTGTGGGTACAGTGAAAGCAGACTGGAGACGCTGTGGTGAAGCAAAGAAACGCTTTCACTTCTTTGCCTATGTCTTCTCAGCGCTCATAATTCTACCTGCTGCTGATAGAGCCCGGAAATACTGACTACAAGACTGAGGAATAGAAAACTGGAGTTGGAGATCTGATAAGTGAACCACTAAAATTTCAAGTTAGTGAGGGTGTACACTGAACATTTGTGAGTTGACTAAAAATGACCGTGATGTAAAGAGAAATGTCTAAAACTGTGAAGAATTTACTCCTTCATTCCTTCATATTGACTCATTTCTTCGATCGAGAGCAACGCGACTTAACCATAGAGCTCTAAAGTCAACTACTGAATATGTCGATCAATAAAGAATTAAAATGGAGCATAAAAATATATAAAATCATAACATTTTTAACAGCTTTTTAATAAAGCAAAACAATAAAATAGAAAATTTAAAAAATCATAAAAATAAAAAAATTAAAAAATAATTAAAAAGCAAAAAGCTTTTAATTCTTTTCTTTTACAGTGACTTTGATATATCAATTTTACATTTATTTTTCTTACACTTTTTCATTTTATTTTTCCAAGTCCTTAGTTTTCCTATTTTCTTATTTTAGTCATTGTAAACATTTATTCATTTTACAATTTACTACCTGTTTTCCTCACAGAACATTAACTAAATTCCTTATCATCCTTTTTTTCTACGCACATGGCCTACGCCGTTGTCAGCATTAATACTTGTGCGGTGGTGTGTCTGTGTCACTCTGCAGTTACACCTCCAAAACACTAGTCGACAGCGGGGTTTCTATGAAGTGCTGTAAAGTCTGATTGACTTAAAACTCACCTAAAACACACATTTTCCCCACAAATACAACATGCTAAAATTATTAGCATAAGCCTATGGCATTTTACATTGTATAAATTAGCCTAGCAGCTAGTGAACTTTTCCTCTACAGCAACATGTAACAAAGGCAACGTTACAAAAATCCAGCTCCATTACAACTCACAAGGTTCACTGACAAAACAACTGTCTTATACTAAACACGTTTTCCCCACAAATATGAAATGCTAACATTATTAGCACAAGCCTATGGCATTTTACATTGTATAAATTAGCCTAGCGACTAGCGAAGATTTCCTCTGCTCATATGAAGCCAGGATAAATCACACACAAGACTTAAAATGCTATTTTAGTGGAGGCTTTATTGTCTTCACAGTTATTGTTTCTTATCTGTGAAATTAAAGTAAATAAAAGCGTCTGCGACATGTAGTTACTTTTAACGCTAACAAAGTTAGCTAGCTAACGAAAATTAGAAGTTCACAGACACCACACTTAAATCTATTGTATTATTATCTTCATCCACACACAGTGTAGGCTGCATGTGTTTCTTGTCTTAATCAAGGATACAGTGGGAATGGAAAAACCAAACCGGTTCTTACTTTGGTAGAAAACAGTGTGTTGATGTAGGATCACATCACTCATAGTGAGAAGCTGATTTAGAAATAATGTTTTTGTGGCCTTCAACAGTGAGAGTTTTGATTAAATCAGAGGAATATGTTTGTATCCTTCAGCTAAAATATTTTAACACACGGACTGAGAACATGCCTGAGCAGGTTGTGATGTCTCATGGTCATACATCTCGTCTTCCTGAGCAGAAATCTGACTCTAACTGAGCTCTCAGTGCCAACATGCAGAGATGCTTTAGCAGCCCAGTCAGCCTCTTCTCGTAAAAACCAGCATGACTCTGCTTGTTTCATGTCTGATTGATCATTACATTAAGAGTTAGCTGACATGCACAAGGCTGTCATTTACAAAGTCGGAGAGATGCACCTTGTGACTTACTGGAAGCTTTAATTTACACAATCGATTTTGTTTTCAGAGTGATTTAACCTGGAGGCGTTGCACAGTAGACCTACAGACATTTCCTGCTTCCAAGATGATGGAAATGTCAGTTAATAATGGCAAGATGGATTTTTTCATTGTCAGTACTTTGTAAAGTAGCTGACTGGAGACTGTGCTCCTTTGACATTATATTGTGGGTTTGATAAGGTTCTTATTACGTCTGTCTTTTTAAGTACGAGACATTTCAAATGAAATAAAATCACAATAAGACAGATACATTTATTATTCACTCTGGAACTGAATTCTTGTCTGGGGAGAAAAAATCCTTAAATGGCACAGTGGGCTCTTCACTATAACCAAAATGATAGTATACACTCAGTGGCCACTTTATTAGGTACACCTTGCTAGCACTGGGTTGGACCCCTTTTGCCTTCAGAACTGCTTTAATTCTTGGTGTCATAGATTCAACAAGGTGCTGGAAACATTCCTCAGAGATTTTGGTCCATATCGACTGGATAGCACAGTTGCTGCAGACCATACGCAGTAGCCTACGCACGTGTCCTACTCCGTTGTGAGCATTTATACGTGTGCGGTGGTGTGTCTGTGTCAGTTGATTCAGTTGCTTCTAAACACACATTAAACACACATTAAACATGGCTTAATAGAGACAATTTCAAACACAAGTGCACAAATCAGCTTCACTAGAACTCGCAGCATTCACAGACAAACACTTGTCTTTATCTGGACACATTTCCCCCACAAATACAACATGCTAACATTATTAGCACAAGCCTATGGTATTTTACATTGTTTAAATTAGCCCAGAGGCTAGTGGAGTTTTCCGCTACTCATATGAAGCCAGGGACAACAGCAACATTTAACAAAGGTAACATTATAAAATTCAGCTCCATTACAACTCACAAGGTTCACTGACAAAACAACTGTCTTATACTAAACATATTTTCCAAACAAATATAACATGCTAACATTATTAGCACAAGCCTATGGCATTTTACATTGTATAAATTAGACTACCAGCTAGCAGAGATTTCCTCTGCTCATATGAAGCCAGGATAAATAACACACAAGACTTAAAATGCTATTTTAGTGGAGGCTTTATTGTCTTCACAGTTTATTGTTTCTTATCTGTGAAACTGAAGTAAATAAAAGCTTTGTTTCCACTGAGGGAAATGGTTTCAGCTTACAGAAATACACAGAAGGTCTGCGTCACTGTGACGTGCAGTTACATTTCTGGGGATGTACACGTCAGGCTACAGCGTATGGTACGGTGTAGGGTCTACGTCAACACATAAAAAAATCAATTTCCTCTAATGTCGTGTGAACGTACTGACTCACATTCACACTTCTGACAGCTGGCAGTTTTTGATGCTTAAAGCTGCACACAATACTAAAATGGTATTCAGGTTCAACACCCCAAGCAACAAATTTGTAAGTAAAAACCACATTCAATGTTTCTGCTATAACTGTTTTATAATCAAATCCTCCTGTAGTGATATCACTAAACTCTGTTTCATACAGCTGGTGTGTATCCACACTGGTAGAAATGTGGGGATGCCCCCAAACCAAAACAATGTCCTGACTAGAACACCAGATAAATTTAATCTTCCTATGCAGAAATAATCCTTTTACAGCAGAACCAGGACACCTGAAGTTGGTCAGGAAATTTAGTGGGTCAACCACTGTCGACAGAAAGAAGAGGCAGCGAGACGGACAGACAGAGAAGGGGAGTTAATAAGTGGCCGTGTCAAGGCCAAGCAGGCTGATATAAAAGAGGTTGTGGCTTCCCTGAGGGAGTGTGTTCTAGGCCAACGCTGGCCTGCCTGGGGGCCTATCATCATTGTCTGCTGTGTCCGTTCAGCAAACCACAGCACACTTCCTCTGACATACACACACACTCACAAACACTAACACACACACACCCAAGCACTCATGATGTGTGACATCTGTCTGGGTGAAAGGGGTGGAAAGACTCCCAAGGTTAAGTGTGTGCGCTGAAAAAAAGGAGAAGCTCCGTGAGATTTCCTCCAGACTTCAAACAATACGGACAAAAATAGGTTCAGATAGTTTCCCTAATTAATATGACACAATACTGATTCTACCACGGACGGTTCATGAAAGCTTTTCATCTGCTGTCCTGACCGGCCCGTGTCACAGAGGTCGTTCCTTGGAAAATCCTCTGCTTCACAGGAAGTGATGTTTTTATGTTTAATGTTTGTTCAAAATGAGACGTAGAAGTTAGTCAATGACACCCATCATACAAGGAAAATTATTTTACAGTCGTGGCCACAGCATTTGACACATAAATGATTTCTGAGAGCTGCAGTGCAAAACACATGGACAGAATACATGCTGTCAGACCGATAAAATAACCTGCCAATATTAAACGTACTGATATTAGTGTATATGTGGAGCCACAAAACGAGAAAATGCTGTACAGAAGTGCCAAAATTACGTTCCATATTTAGCCACTCATTTAATCTGCTCGCTTAATGTCTGATATCAACTAAGTGTAAGATCACGTCAGTTGTTTCCAGATCTCACAAGAGTATTTTGCTAAAACAGAGACATATCTCGAACAAAGTTAATTTTCTCCTGATTTGTGTGTGTGAAAAAATGCAATTTCAGTGTCAGAATGTTTAGAAGGGTTGGGGTTTGTTAAAAAGGGGTGCAGTGTTTACTTCAGTGACTGTGAGGCGAAGGAAACAGTCATAATGATTGGACTCAGGGCTGCTGCTCGTCTCCTAAAGGTGGCGGGGGCAGTGGCGACACCCACACAGATACAGGAAATGGATCTAAAGTGGGCCGTCTCTAACCCGTGTCTGGTTAGATATAAAAGTGTGATTAGAAATTTAGCCAAAAAGTAAGGACATGTAAAGTTCTAAATATATATTTACAGAAAATAGATGTAGATATGATTTAATTCAATTTTTAGCAGTTTTTTTCAGGTAGGTTTGTTGGGGTTTGGGAGATTTCACTTTTCTTTTTTGCTTATTTTCAGATAATTGTTTTGTTGGGGTTTTCTTTTTAACTTTTCTTTTGTGGGCTATTTTTACGTAATTTTTTTGTTGTTTTATTTACTTTTCTTTTTGCACATTTTTAGGTAATATTCTTGTTATATTCTTTTAATTTTTGTTTATTTTTCAGGTTATTTTCTTGTTTTTTTTATTTTCTTTTTTGTGCTTATTTTCAAGTAATTGTTGTTTTTTTTACTTTTCTTTTGTGCTCATTTTCACTTAATTTTTTGGTGCTGTGTTTTTACTTTTCTTGTTCGCTTATTTGCAGAATTTATTTTTTTTAACTTTTCTTTTGTGGGCTATTTTTACTTTTCTTTTTGGCATATTTTTTGGGTAATTTTCTTGTTTTTTTTTACTTTTCATTTTTGTTAATTTTCACATACTTTTATTTTTTTGACGTATTTTCAGGTAATTTCCTTGACTGTTTTTTTGTTTGTTTTTTGGGGGCGGGGGCTTATTTTGGAGACATTTCTTACTTACTAAAGTTACTTAAAACTTTTTAATATCTTGCTAATTTTTGAGTCATTTCATAAATTTCTCATTGCCATCTTCCATTTTTTTGAAAAAATAAATAAATAAATAAATAAAATAAAGCCAATCTGCTCAGGTTTCAGCCAGGTTAAAACAGTATGCACTTAAAACAACCAAAGAGCTCACAGAACAATGGCCAAGAGTCAGGGAGAGGAAAAAGCCTATTAAGTTTGTATGACTGCTTAAAAGCAAACAAACAAACAAAAACATAATACAGACAGAGATCAGGAAAACTCATTGCTGATGAAATATTTACAGGAAATAAGCTGCTCAAGGTTCATCCAAATTGCTCATTTTACACAAACTTCCTGCAGTTAATGCGTTCAATATCAGAATCAGAAATCAGAAATACTTCATTGATCCCTTGATTCGTTACCGTCGCTCAGTAAAGAATAGAGACTTATAAGAAGTAAGAATAAGAGTATGAAATAGAAGTATATAAATATAAAGTAATAATAATAATAATAAAATAGAAATGAAAATGTGCATTAAAAATTAAAATAATAAAATATGCAATATGCTACAGTGTTTAACCATACTACTTAAGATATTATAAATATTTAAAAATAAATATATTTACATATGGTTGCTGTGCTGAGGCTGTGAGTGTTTAAGTTTTAAGTATAATATATACATCAACAGAATAAAACAAGAATAGAATAACTGTGTATTTTATCCATTGTTCTGTACTGTTAGTGTTACGCACTGAATATAATATGAAATATACATCAAATATGTCACTTCGGGGTCACGAAAAGGGTCGTCAGTTTACTCAATGATAGCATAGGGCTGCCTTAAGGGACTGTTCATTATTTATAATGGGGCAGGGGTGGTGCAAATAAGGGGAGGCATGTTAGATCTTTTTTTAGGCACTTGGGACTGACTTGTGTTTTTTATTTTAGCTCAGGGGAAGGACATACATCTTTAAATGCTCATATTTTGTACTTATTATAAATACTCTCTGAATCTAGCAGGTTTGAAGGCAAGTTATTTTTAAAAAATCTCAAAAAAATCACACCAGTTATCAAAACTTGCATGATAATGATGTGATTTATAAGTAGGATGTGCATTTTGCTAGCTCCAATACCTTAATTTGGTGGTAATATATTTTTTAAATGGTTAGGGCTAATTATGGTGGAGGGAGGGTCATGCATTTTCCCCCAGACACTCAGGGAGGCTAAAAAAAAAGCCACACCCCAACCAGCCCCCTTCAAACCGCCAGCAGCTGTACTTGGCTAGTGCCCTTTAGCAAATGTGGTTATAGCAATTTCACTGCTCTTCCTTTGCTTGCTAAACTATTTGCAAGTGAACATGTGACCAAAGAAATGCCAAATATCAACATGATAAATCCCTCCAACTGTATTCCAGTATTCATTAGTGACTGTGTGTGTTAATTGCTGTTTTCCTGGCTGGTGATGGAGTATACAGTAGTGTTGTGTTTACAGTGAGAGCCTGTAACCGACAGGACGGATGTGAACTCACTGATCTGGCCAAGTCAAAGACAGTCCCTCCATTCAGTAACAGCAGAGGACGCAGGGTGAACCGTATGACACTCTCCCCCTCCACAAACACTCACAGTCATGACTTCATGACTCCTGACTCCAGTTTTCTCAATAGTTTACGTATGACAGCTCCTCAAGGAAACAGCTGGAACAGGAGTTTGGACCAAACTGAAACTGACTGAAACTGAAATACGAAGGTAACAAAACTGTTTTAAATTATCAGAGCTCCAATTTAAACAAAGGTAAGGGATTGTTCGTTACTTATGAGGGGGACGGGGGTGGTGCAAAAAGGGGATGCACTGGAGAAATTATCATTGGATTTTCAAATTTCTGACAGTCCCAGGACACATCGTGTGAGATGAACACTTCCGTTAGAAAGAAACATAACCAAATCCACAACACGTTCTCATCCCATTATCACATATTGGCACTTTATCAGTGGACTTTCATGTCTACGTATTGCACTCTAGGTATCCTCCTGTGTCTGCTGTTGATGTTCTGCGAGGTTGCAACCAACGCTGAGACGCCACTAAAAGCACTTGGTTAAGTTTGCAAAAAACATCATGGTTTGGCTCCACATTCATACAGGTAACAAACACTGGGCTCCCGGGTGAAAGTCCAGGGTTTGTTGGACCCATCCATCCCGGAATAGGGACTGTCCTGCTCCTTGTATTACGTCGTTACCTGGAGTGTTTCAATTTCATGCTGTCTGGTGATGTATCTTACCACTGCAAAAAGTTTGCGTCACAAACTGACACCACCCAGTGGTGTATTATACCACCGTGAAAGGTGACTTTTGGTGTCTGTGTCTGACGCCAAAAATCACTAACAAATCGGCAGTATTTGACAACATCTGAATGAGAACAGGCTGGTATTTTGTATTTATGTTTAGGGCTGCTCCCGACTAAGAATTTTCCTTTTCAAACAATAGTCCATCAGTGGACTAGTCTCCTGCATGTTTCTGATATGAATGTAATGATTAAATGATATATTTTGGTGGTTTGAGTTGAAGGTGTGAGAAAGAATAGTATCAGTAACATTGTTAACACTGTGCTACATTACAGAGAAATACAAAACCGTACTAATGAACCTTCATTAATATAGGCCTATATTTTATCTACAAGTGCACGTCACACACTGAGCGAGCCGCCTGTTAATGACGCTGTGGGCTAATGGGCATGTAGCTACTTCCATGTTTCAGATGATACGTCATGTTTGTAGTCGACCAATGAAGATGAGTTTACATATCACCTTGGGTTCGTCCTTCACCTTCTCAAAATGATCCCACACTTTGGATTTCCTGCCCGACATGTTATTAACTAGCCTGTGGAGTAACCGCAGGTACCAGCCCTGGAAATTAACCTGACTCCTGTCTGACTGCTGAGCGTGGACACTTCCTGTGTCTGTCCCTTCAAATTAAAGTCACACATGGTCCAGTCATATTGGCTTCAACCGAGTTTCACGTTTGTTTGTTGTTTTGTTATTTTCTGCGAATAAAGTGACCAATGAAATCTTGCCTTTCTGGTCGACTAACGTTTGGTCGACTATTAGGGGCAGCCCTATTTATTTTACTGCACATTTTCAAATTAAACATTAAACTGGTGGAGACCCACCAGGAGCCCGGATTAGACGGCATGTTTTTACATATCGCTGCTTTGTTAGTGGACTTTTACGTCTATGTATGGCATGCTAGGGATCCTCCTGTGTCTGCTGTTGTTGTTCTGTGACACTGCAACCAATGCCAGGATGTCAACAAAAACACAGGGTTAGGTTTAAAAAACGATCATGGTTTGGCTCTACATTCATACAGGAAGTGAACATTGAGCTCCCAGGTGAAAGTCCAGGGTTGGTTAGACCCTCCCAACGACCCTATTGGGACTTTTCAGCTCCTTGTATTGCGTCATTTTCTGCAGTGTTTCAATCTTGCATCTTGCAGTGGCAAATCATAACACTGCAAAAAGTTCCACCTGACTGCGTCACAAACTGACACCACCCAGTGCTCTATCACACCACCACGAAATGTGGCGTTTGGCACTGACATAGCAGTGGTATTTGATGACTTAAAATGAAAAGGCTGGCACCGCTTTCTTAATGGACTTTTACGTCTATGTATGACGTGTTAGGTATCCTCCTGTGTCTGCTGCTGATATTCCATGATGCTGCAACCGACACCAGGGCGTCATCAAAAGCAAAAGGTTAGGTTTAGGTAACATGGTTTGGTTTAGAAAAAAAAGGAACATGGTTTGTCTCTACAATCATATCTGATGGCTTTGGAATAAGAACAAGCTGAAATCTGAGCTTAACATCGTAATATTTCATCAGAAATTAAACCCAAACTATCATTTCCAGCAGTCTTTGGACACATTATGTGCGACGAACGCTTCCACCAGAGGAAAACAACATGACCAAATCTGATCTTAAAATAGTGATGTTTCATCACAACCACTTTATTCTATGTCTCATTTAAAACTGTTTGCTCGAAACTAACCAGCATGCACAGCAAGAGTGAAAAACTGAGGCTTTTTTGAACTCCAGGGTTTCATCTTCAACTTTTAACTTTCAAACATCACAAGGTAAGTTTTAAAAATCTAATAACTAATTCATGATGGAGGGAGGGTCCTGTATTTTCTGCCAGTCACTCAGAGACCTGAGGAAAAATATTTGCAGCTTCAGGGAGGCTAAAAATAAAAAAAAAAAGAAAAACAAAGTCACACCCAGCCACAGCACACCTCTGATAAATACAGAACAGCCTCTAAGGAGGGGAAAAGGAAAATATAGTGTAAATTTCAGAGGCGTTTTTGTTGGATTTGGTGCCAACGTTACACTTCTTTAATGTCCCACTCCTGCTCCTCTCAGCTGTTCGCCTCTGAGCTGTGTTCCCGTCACTACAGAGCTGTTTCAGTGTATTTAATCCTGATATATGACACTTTATTCCACTCCTCAGCAGCGTGTGTGTGTGTACACAGGGAGGACCAGCTAGCTGCGCACAGTCAGACCCGGTGTGATGCTGCGTTTGACCCGTCCGCTACAGTAACTCCACAACAAACCGTTACTCAGTGCTCACACACCGGCCATGTCCCCGTTTGCACACACACACACACACACACATACACACACACACAGTGCTCAGGTCAGGCTACTCACGCCCTTGGTCTGGGGAAGCCCATGGATAACAGCACGTCCAGGTTAGAGCCACATTTCACCGAACCCGACCGGTTCTGCCGGAGCCTCCGAGGGAGGATCTTACTGTAGAGGTCCTCTTTGGCAGCCATGGTCCGCCGGTCCACCCAGTCCGCTGCAAGCCCGATACAGTCCAGCACCCGACAGACCTCCGGCTAGTCCATGAGCCTCGGCCGGGTCCGCATGAGTGGAGAGGTAAAGGCAACTGCTCGGAGCTGCTGCTGGAGCAGGGCTGTGCGTCCAGGCAGCGCCGCGCTACTCCGCCCACTGGAGGAAACAGCAAATTAGATCTGCTCACTGGGTTTATGCACAGCAGAGGAGGCACAACACACACTGTGGTGGGTCAGAATGGGACTCACTGGGTTTATGCACAGCAGAGGAGGCACAACACACACTGTAGTGGGTCAGAATGGGACTCACTGGGTTTTAAGAGTTTTTAAAGATGCCATATTCTCTTTTTAAAAATCACCAGAATTAAACACATTAATCACGGCCAGATATTGTAAAAACAGAAATTATAGTTTACACTGGACACATCCTGTGTGACTAACATTTCTGTCAGGAAAAATATATAACCAAATCTGAGCTTCAAATAGTGATGTTTTATTGATATTCTTTTAAACTCCAGGATTTTGTCTTTAACTTTCAAACATCAAAGGGTAAGTTTTAAAAACTCTGATAACTAATTTATGGTGGAGGGAGGACTCTAGGAAAAAGATTTGTAGCCTCGGGAAGGCTCAAAATTAAAAAACAAAAAACAGAAAACAAAAAAAATAAGTTGTACCCCAGCCACCCTTCTCCTCTGATAAGTAAAGGACAGTCCCTAAGAAGTGTAAAAGGAAAATATAATCAAAATGACTGTGTGACCTTTTCGTGTTTTTTTTCACTCTCCCCGAAGCTACAAATATTTTTCCTTGAGTCCTCCCTCCATCATAAATTAGTTATTAGATCTTTAAAACTTACCCTTTGATGTGTCAAAGTCAAAAGCTGAAGACGAAATCCTGAAGTTATTAAAAAAAACATCAGTTCTTCACTCGTGTCACGCTGGTTAGTTTCGAGCAAATGGTTTATATTTGGACAGATTTTAAATGAGACGTAGAATAAAGTGATTTTTGATGAAACATCACCAATTTAAGCTCAGATTTGGTCATGTTTTTTTCTAGTGGAAGCATTCGTCGCATATGATGACAACAATAATTCCGACAATAATTCATGTTTTTACAGTTTCTGGCTGTGATAAATGTTATATTTTGGCGATTTTTAAAGAAAAGCTGCCTTCCTAACCAGCCTGCAGGTTTGGAAGGCAGCTTTTCTTTCTTTATAAAGTCCCTCCATAGTGCTTAAAAATATTGACACACCTCCCCCCTTTTTTGCACCACCCCCTCCCCTCCCCCTTCACAAGTAATGAACAGTCCCTAAGGAGTGACGGAGAACTTGGAGAGCTTCCACCATTTCTTTTTCAATACAAAGTCTTTCAACAGATTTATTCAGCCAGTTTTAATTTGGTTATGGTTCTAATTAATTGAAATTAAAGATAATTCTAAAAAACAACAATAAATAATGAGAATAAATATAATAATAATAATAATAATAATAATAATAATAAAAAACAATTAAAAAAAAGATTTCTGATTAAAACTAGAATCAGTCCCACTTTCCCCCCCAATACGACGCCCCTGGGACTGAGGGTCATACAATGTGACTTACATGTTATTTCAATTGGTTTGACATGGTGGGTTTGCCTTTAACTCTATCTGTGTGTGTGATATGGGTTAAACAGTAGGGACAGGTCAAATGATGCATGGATTATTTACAAGCTACACAGTAAACATGACACAACACCAAGAACTATAAAATCTGCTTTAATTTGTGTACAAAAATTACATTCATTATACAAAGATAATAAAAAGTCTGATGTATCACGATGTAGAAAAATAATTACATTATTTTTACATTGTTGTGATGATGAATGTGACGCAGTCTTAAATCCTGAACTTCATATAATCTACAGCAAAACTTTGACTAATTTTACAGGAACAAAGTGAAGTCTGATGTCTGACTCAACATTTTGTGATCAATCTGGTAAAATATTACCTAAACTATCACCTGATTATTTTCAATTCATGGCTCTCATATAATTTCATGTAACTGATCCTGATCGTCTCTGTTCATTGTGATAATAATACATCCTATGAGATGACACTGAGCCTCACCGAGAGGGCCACACTGGCCTGAGTTGGCCCGGAGTAGCCTGACCGAGTCGTGGGGAGATGTGAGGTTAGAGTTGGCAGCCAACGGAGCTGGCAGATGGGTTGTATGGTGCTATGACACAGAAGACACAGCCTGCCTCCTGGAACGCTTGTCTCATCTCCACCTAGTGGGGCAAACACAGACTGCATCAGACAGACAGACAGACAGCAGGGCATTTATATGATTAATAAATACAGTTCATACAGGGGTATTTATGCAGCACACAGAACAGAAAATAAGTTTTTGTTTTCAAGCCGTCTAAGTACAAGACAGCTGGGATCATTCAACAGACGACTCCCTCTGTTTTTCTCCATCGTCAAGATATTAAAACTTTATAGCTGTTTTGTTTCTGATCATTTAGTTGAAAAGAGAACGTGTTTGTTTTGGGGCTGAAAAGTAGTGCAAATATATGCTATGACCAGAGACAATGCAAACAATGTATTTCATGTTTTAGGGTAAAAAACCCAACGTTAGATATCTCTGCACAGAAACACAAATCAAAGTGACAAAGTCGATCTTTCAGTTAGCAGAGAACTCGAGGATTATTTCTCTTGATTACATCAGAAACTCATGGTTTTAGTAATGTAGAATTTAGCTCTGACTAAACCTCACATTCTGAGCCGTCACATCATCGAGTACGTTTACTTTAAGACACTGTTAACTACAAACATCTGCAGCAGTTCAGTTGATTTGTGTGCACTTGTATGTTTTGAAATTTCATCCAAATTTAGTATATTTTGAAATCCAGCAGATCACTTATATCTAATGGACACTTGGGAATGTCAGCATGAATATAAAGCTCCACTCTCATGTCCTCGGACAGCTACAGAGAGGAAACATCAGCTCAGGACAAAAACATCCACATGGTGCAGTCTTACAAGTCTCCCTTCGTCCAGACACAGACCCACCACGGCCCCACCGCTGCCTGGTAACTTCACCGCAGAGCCGAACTGCAAGGAGCAGCAAAACCTTTATGAATGCATAATCAGAAAAGCCATCCAGCACGGGCACACAGAGGGAGAAGGAGAACAGGGTGAATACTGTTCAGTAAAACAGGAAGTGGAAGTCTTACCTGTCTCGCCAGCTGAACCATCTTCAGATTCCCAGGACCCAGACAGTCATCAGTGTAGACTGACCTGTGGGATACATTGTTACTCGTTACAAATTTAGGCCAAAGCAAGTGTAATTTTCACCACAGAAAGGTCAACTTGGGCTCAAATTGAAGCTCATAAACTTGGGAAGTTTTCTGTGTACAAGTGAAGCAGTGATATTAAACTCAAAGTGATGAAAAATAATCATTTTTGATGAGAATTTGTCAAACGGACAGTAATTCTTTTGTTTCTTTGGGGATGTTGTGTGTGATATTTTGAAAAGAAAATGGCAGCAAGCCCCAGAATCTTATTTTGCTACTTTCCTCTTTGTGTCAGGATACTCCTTACCAAATTTTATACTAGTATGACAATCTATGCCATCATAGTGCCCTAACATTTGCATTTACATCAATTTTCGAGAAAAAATGTCCCAAAAAGGGGCTTTGGGCCCCCTGAGACCAAACGACCTGGAGTTGGGGGTGATCGTTATCAACTTATGATGGCCCATGGTAAAGGCAAACAGGAAGTAATAACAAAAAAAGGTAGCCAAAAAACATCACAAGGGCTGGATCTGGCTCCCGACATACTCCAAAGTCATTGAAATGCGGTGTTTGGGCAGTGACTTGCGGCAGAAACCAATGAAAAAAGGCGTCCTTTGACATCGGCATGATACGTAGCTGGTTGCTGTTATAGTTTAACGGTGCCCAGTGGCGTCAGAAGGAAACGCGACGGGACAAGGTTGAAAGTTATGGCGACAAAAGTCCAACTGTGGCAGGTGGATGGGTCCAACAAACACAGAGTTTCACCCGAAAGAGTGGTGTTCGGGTCCCGTAAGATTCTAAAGCCAAACCCTGTTCTTTCTTCCTAAACCCAACCAAGGGAAAAAATGTCAATTCATGGTGTTGTACCGACGTAGTGCTTTTATTTTGAAAGAGACTGTATGTAAACTTTAAATTCCCTGTGAAAACAGAAGTGTATTTTGAAAGGAGACAATGCATGTAACAGGCTGAACTTGACACGGTGTCCCAGAACGCCAGCAACCAACACACCCAGGGTACCTTGCACATCGTATGTGGACGTGGAGAGTCCATGATTAAACGTCAATATGTGACGAGGTCGGAGTGAGAATGTGTTGGCTCAGAGTGAAACTCAAACATATAAAATACACTGTTTACCTCCGCAGCTCAAAGTTCTGGTCCATCAGTTGTGCCAGACGCCTCCAGTCTCCGTCCCCCAGAGCCGTCCTGAGGGGAGAACATTTTCAGTCAAGACGCAATGTTTCCTCTTGTGCCCTGAACTTGTGAAATGTCAAAACAAAAACTAAAAGCAGGCACATTTTGGCAGCAAAGTTGCAGCAAATTGGCGTGTGGTATTTCTTGGAACTCAGAGTGCATAATCATTTCACACATTTCATAAAGACCAAAGCCAATTAAAGCTGTGCAGAGGCTAGATGTAATTAATCCCATGGTTATTTATGTTGAGCTTTTACCCTGATTTACTTGACAAAACATCCACTGCTATTTACTGCATAAATTCTTTATCAACTCAAAACAACCTTGCTTGATCCGTGAGCTCAGCAAAAGTCTTCATGGCCTCGACGACCAGAGGTTCCCCTGTGGAAAGACGGAGCAGCATGAAAGTAGTTCAACCAATGAACTGATGTGTTTCCGTTTTTATAACTCCTCAGAGGACGGAGAGATGGAAATATACACATGGGCTTGTATGTTATTCTAAAAAATGACTGAAGAACTTTTTCCCCAAAGACTTACACAGCCAACAGAAAATAAAATATAAGACATTTACATCAGGAAACAAAATTTCACTACTTCTTATGGATGGCCAGCGCTTTGAAACGTGGCTCCACAGAGTCAACAGATGGAGCACTGTACTAAAAGGAAAAGCTTCTTTTCAGGATATCAAAAGTAAAATGAACCAGAACTGACATCCCTGGCCCCAACAGTAGATGCATTGTTTAATCTAGCACTGAAATTTGACCTGGACACTGATGTAATGATTGACGTGAGACGCACCACTGAGCCAGCGCTGTCTGATGTTGCTGTGGATGCGTCCAGAGTCGCTGGGGTCGCTCAGGTAGGCCAGCCAGAACGGTGGAAGCCCACTGATGTCCATAGAGATATAGTTCCCTGAGAAATGTAAAGACACACAGATATTAAGAGAGAAATATATTTATATGTATCACCTCTTCACCAATTTTAGACGGTGACTTCAGTACCGTAGCCCTGCTGGTCCATGAGCTCCTTGCTGAAATCCATGTAGACTAAACCTTCATAGACCTGCAGAGACAAGAACAAACAACTCACGCTACTGTAGGTGTTCAGTTAAAGATGAGTGTCCTGCTGTACAGCTGTGACACAATCCAGCACATCTGTGCAGAGATGATTCTGTTACTGACTTGGACGACTCGGTCCTGCAGACCTGCCGTGATAAAGAGTTCATCAGTCTCCACGTTGAGGATGAAGTTGGCTCTGATCGGCTTTGGGAGATCCTGGAGAGTAAAAAAGACACGGTACATACGTTTTGTCATTTTCACATGTATTTATTTATTCAGTTCTTAATTTGAGACTTTTTATTAACTTGTAGAGACGACTTTTGACTCTTTTTTTAAAACGCTCTGATCAACTCATTTTAATGTGCTCTTCAGGAATACAGGGTTCTCACACATTTAAGTTTTCAAGCACGCATGATAAAATTGTCGCTTCACAAAAGCATGCACTTCACTTGCCGGCCTGGTTACGGTACTTTTCTCCACACACACATGCAGGAGAGTCTCACTTCCCATAACAAACGCCACCACACTACGTCACATATACACGTAACGTCTGAAAGCAGAAGGCTTGGCCGCTATAAGTCATGGAGAATGAGAACTGTAGAAGTTTTCCATTTGTATCAAGCATCAGATAAGCTGACTTAATTTAATGATTTGACATTGCACGTCCTTTGATCCGACTATTGTGCATCACAATATCGATGCTGAAACGATATATTGTGAAGTTGACGCATATCAGAGCTACGTTATGTCAACAGCTAACTTACAGAAGAAAGAAAAATGCCATTATGTTACATCACGTGGAAGATTATCCCCGGAAGATTACTGTAATAATTAACAATAAGTTTTCTAAAACTTTCAGTGATTTTAATTCCATAACTTTTCCAGCCTTTCCATGTACGTGGGATCCCTGGGAATAGCATGTTACGAACACGATTTTAAAAATGACCGTGGAAAATTTGTGAAATTCCTAATTCAGAAACGGAGAGGCTGATATCAGGAGTGATGGAAACATCAAGAAATAACCCTTACACTGTCGGTGATGTTGTAGAACTTCATGAGACACTTCAGGGTCGCTGAGACGATGGCACTGTGAGAAGACAAAACTGTAAATTATTAAATTCAAAGTGTGCAAAACTACCTTTAAACTGGCTGATAAAGATAAGAAAACACCAAACAGAACTTTTTACCTGCTTCCAGCGAGGCCCTGCATCAACAGAGACAAATCAGTTCATCATTACTTCATTATACACGATGTGGTGTGAATTATTGTGTCGTTTTATTTTCTTAGAGACCAGTATCTGAATGATTCCTCACCACTTGCCGAGGAATGTTGGTGTCATACTTCAGTGTGAAGTTCTGCTTTGTCAAAGCGATACTGCAGATAAAGACAAACAACACACAGCAGAGTGTGAAGGAGCATCAGCAGTGACAGTGATTGTCCTGAGCGGGGAGTGTCCACCAGTGCAGCAACAATATTCCAGCCTGTTTTGGCTCGCAGACTGAACAAAGTTGGAGGTAAAGGGGACGTGCTGATGCTTATATAATTTTTTAATTTACATGTCATTAAGGTTTTTTTCCCCAACGTTATCTTGGTCTCATGTGATCTCAGTAACTAAACTCACCCTTGTTTGGAGCAGAACTGGTAGAACTTTTTACAGGTGGCCTGCAGCAGCCGCAGACCTCCCAGGTACCTGCAGAGGATGATGAACAGAGCATTCTGGAAAAAAGCCTGAACACGACCAAGTGTGTTACGTACTTAAAGCTGTCGTGTACACACCCCTCCTTCCTGCTGATGCAGAACAGATCTTGCAAACTTCCAAACTCTGTGGGGTCGTTGAGCGGATGAGGGACTAACACCTGCAACGTCACAGAAATGCACATGAATGTTAGACAGTATGTTCCTGATGAAGGTGTTTTAGCTTGTGTGTGTATGTGTGTGTGTGTGTGTGTGTGTGTTACCAGAGTCTGGCTCTCCACTAGAGTGACCTCAGCCCAGAAGTTAGAGATGGACATAGCGATGGTTTTCCCGTTGAAGCCGTCTGAAGGATTCCCCATTAGTCCCACCCTGTGAGGCGTCATATATTTTGGAGATCAGTTCTTACAGTGTCAGAGTGTGTTCAAACATTCAAGTGCTCTTGTTGTGATTTAGGGAGGAGGAGGAGGAGGAGGAGGAGGAGGAGGAGTAACCTGAGCTAAATTCAGGTGGAGTGTGAGGACTTTGTGTTTCCTGACCTGGCGTATGATCTGCATGTGATTGGTTTGGCAGGTCTGTCTTGCTGCTTGGTGGAGTAGTGTGTGAGCCACTTGGTGTAATCTGACAGGCCCTGAGACGTCAGGAGGAGGCGTGTTATTAGAGTAAAGTTGTTATAGTACATAATATATGATACAGACACAGTTATCAGCAGCAGAGCAGCAGTGTTTTGTCTCTGTTAACAAACACCTGCACATGAAGAACAACCTGTGATCTATATTTATATTGTGTCCTGGTCAGACAGACGGACAACCGGAAAACAACCTGACGACAGCTTCCTGTCACGGTTAACTCCGATACGGATGCATAATAATAAAGATGATATCTCTGGTTCTGCTGTATCGATTTTGATCCTTTTTTTTTCTGTCCATCTTGAGTCTGCAGCAGACTAAGAGTGTAATTAATAACTAGGCCTTCATTGAGCTTCCTCCTTTATAATCCATGACTTTGCAGAACTCTCAGCCTGGTGTGAAAAAAATCCTGAAACATTGCTGACAAACTCAGGTAAGGATACGAACCACTTGTCCAATGAGCTGGAAGCCAGTCGGCAGCTTCATCCCAAACACATCACGCTGCTTCTCATTAATGAGCCACTCCTGCAGAGAAGGGAGACACAAAGGTACGAGCTATAACCAGCTGTGGAGGAAGTAAAAGCAGTAACACCACACTGTATAAGTACTCTGTTACAAGTTAAAGTCCCACATTCAATATTTTACTCAAGTAAAAGTGAAAAAGTATCAGCATCAAAATATAGTTAAAGATCACGTGGAGGGTGCTGGTTTTTTAGGGATTGCCAGTCAGTTGTTTAGGTGTGATACTGATTGAGAGGAGGAGTGAGTTGACCCAGCGTTCCTTCCCCCTCACAAAGGGGCTTCTAAATATGGTGGCCAACATGAAAATGCAAATGTCCCTATCTAGAGCCAGTGTTTGGTTTATTCTGGGCTTCTGTAGAAACGTGTCAGTGCAACACAACTTAATCTGAGGTAATGAAAACACAATAATTCTCTTTTTCAGGTGATTATACACCAAAAAAACATACTTATCATATTATATTCCATTTCTACCAATATATCCTCCTAAATCCAACACACCGGACCTTAAATACAGGACTTAGTTACTTTCCATCACTGGTTATAACTTTATAAATTCATGATGATGCACTGATGTTATTAGTAAAGTAGGAAAAGCAAAGTTAAAGCACCAATTGACAAAAACATATTGTGCAGTCATGTACAGAATAAAATAAAGTCGCATGAGGGCGGTGATAGCTATCAGTCTTTCCCACTGAACTCAATGGTTTGTCTAATATTTGTCTTAGAAGTTAGACAGCAAGTCTAGTGTCAGTAGTTGATTTCGTTTCATCGTTACTGAATTAACACTTACGAACCCAGAATCGTCCGAACAACCGGACTGAGCCATGAGGCTGCAGGCTGAGGAAGTCAGACAGGTACGGCAGAGTGTCTTTTCTGATACAGTAAAACACCACGCTGGCCAGCCGGGACGCCGTCAGTCCTTCCTGCGGTTTCTCCAGGAAGCGAGTTATCCTGATGCAGAAAACTACAGCTGATTAAAATCAAAGCTTGACACATAGTGACGTATAAAATGTCAATAACGTTCATAAACGCCACACACAGATGTACTCCTTAACTCTACTGTTAGAACATGTTGTGCTCTGTGGGACTGAAGGTTAAACTCACCTGTGGGTGTCAGGACAGACCTCCACGATGCCCCTGGAGCTGCTTTTCTCTCCTTCCTCCAGCTCATAGTAAATGATCAGCTCTCCAGGCTGCAGCACACACAGAAGGATGAGCTGCTCATGACTTCACCTCCGCAGAAACATTTGTACAATCTTGATAAACGTCCTTCACACACAACAGGTTGTATGACAGGGGACTCAACTTGCTTTGCCCAGGAGCCACTTTTGTGAAATGACAGGAGACCAGGGGCCCGTAAATAGACAAACATTAGCAAAGCGTTTGCTGTCAGGGCCCTGCTGAGGCTCTGGAACAATCTCTTTTAAGTCCCTTCTTAAAACATTATGTTATTTGATAGCCTTCGCGGATTTTACCTGAGTTTTAAGTTCATTTAAACTGTTTTTATTTCCTCAGTTTTTATACACCAAAGTGTTTTTATCAGTTATTTTAAAGGTTGTTTTCATGTCTTGTCTGTTTTAGTTTTTGACATGTAATGCACTTGGTGACTTTGTTTTGACAAGCGCTTTTTTATTTATCAGATAAATTGAATAAACAAGGCAGACATACAAAGAGGCGTGTCTGGGATTTGAGGACATTTGGGGCTTAAAGGGAAATTTCGGTTTATTTCAACCCGTCTCCTATCGTCCTAAATTTGGTTCAAGTGACTAGTGACATAAAAATAATAGTTAGCATGTTAGCCATTAGCCTAGATATAGCCGTAGCGTCAGACCTGTTAAAACGTAAGTGAACGGGCAACCTTCAAGTGCAAAGTTAGTCCACTAAACAAGCTTTTTTTCCACAAAGACCGCCTCATATCGTTAGGATAAATGTCAGAGAACATATAGAAAACGACATGTAAATGTGTTGTCTTACCTTACCGGTGTGCTGCCATGTTTGTTTACCATTTAGCTCTGCTTTCCAAAGCGCGGCCAAAATATCGCAAGAACAAGCAGTGATCTCATACCGTGCCTGAACAAGCAGCAACAGCTGGAAGGCAGAACCGGACGGTCGCCTGAACGGAGGAGGAGAGAGAGAGAGGCACAACAGGTAGAGGACGAGAGAGGAGGAATGGCTGCTGCAAGGCTGCGTAGCTCTGGAGATTGGTGGTGTACCTGTGAATGCTGTGCCCCAGTGCCCACAGAAGAGGAATGCCTCTGTTGCAAGGAATGGGACCGGTTGCAGCCTTATTTTCAAGGTCTGGATGTGACCGAGGACGAGACACCTCCACCTGGAGTAGTATCCAGCTGGGCTTTATCTAGAGCTCGACAGATATATTTCGGCTGCGCTTTGGAAAGCAGAGCTAAATGGTAAACAAACATGGCAGCACACCAACACGTTTACATGACGTTTTCTATATGTTCTCTGACATTTATCCTAACGATATGAGGAGCTTGTTTAGTGGACTAACTTTGCACTTGAAGGTTGCCCGTTCACTTACGTTTTAACAGGTCTGACCCTACTATGCGCCCTGGCTGTATCTAGGCTAACGGCTAACATGCTAACTATTATTTTTATGTCACTAGTCACTTGAACCAAATTTAGGACGATAGGAGACGGGTTGAAATAAACCGAAATTTCCCTTTAACCTGGACCCCAGATCTTCCCCTGGTGCTGGGGCTGACCTAAATGCTTCAAAGCTTCAATCATTGCCATGGTAATCAACGTCCAAATCAGTAACCTAATTGTTATGGCTGTATGTGCTGCTGTCCCTTCTCCCTCCACTGTAGATCTGGCCAGGTGTGCTGCGTTACTTAACGAGGTGCATACACCTGGGGTGGAGGAGGTGCTTCAGAGCTGCTGCGACAGCAGCAGAGGAGAGAATCACATGAATCTGAGCGTGTTAAAGGTGTCTTACGTGGTTATTTTGGGTCAGTGGTGTAGTTTAGGGCCGCCCAAGAGTAGGGCCTAACAAAACACGTTTTTTCTATACCATTACTCCCAAAAAGCCCCCAAAATAGCCCATAAATTAAGAAAAGGTAATCCAACAAACTGTCGATTTACCGGTCTATCTACGCCGGGGGCAGACCCAGAACACACTGGAGGGATTACATATCTCATCTGGCCTGGGAACACCTTGGGGTCCTCCAGGAGGAGCTGGAAAGTGTTGTTGGGGAGAGGGACGTCTGGGATACTTTGCTTAGCCTGCTGCCCCCGCGACCCAGCTTCGGATAAGTGGTTAAAAATGGATGGATGGATCTGAAATTGGTTGGCGGGTCACCCTGCAACCTATTGCAGGCCAGGTTTGGCCCACGGGCCGTGAGTTCAGTATCACTGTTGTGTTCTTTAATGTCTGCTAACATGATTAAGCTGTGCTGTGGTTAATCACCTCTGACCTGAAGAATCGGATCACTTGAGCGATGTCAAAGTTCTGGTCTGCACACAGCATGTCTCCTGCGATCTGCTCACACAAACAGACAACAGAAAACATCATATGGCCGACACTGAGTCAGATCTACCAGAACACACCCTGTGACATGCCGTGTGAATGGACGCGCTCCAACACCAACAACAGACGGACTCATCGTACCACCATGATGTCATCCTGCAGCTTGCGGCTGCGTATGGCCAGCTCCAGGTCAGCCACGGCCCCCAGACGGTCCTCCAACGTAGTGCTGCCGTCATTTATGATGTTCTCCACGGGGAAGTCATTGGCTGTGGCCCAGCGCTCGTAGTGCTTATACCTGGTCAGGGTAACAGAGTGAGAGAGCGGAGGAGGAGCAGAGCGAGAGGCGTTTAACACGACTGCTGAGTCAACGCCAGCTGGTTCATGCAGCAGTTAGAACTCACTTGTCTGCATTCGTGACCAGATACACCTCTGTGAACAGCTGCCGCCTGGAGAGAAGTCACAGACGCAGAAGAAGAAGTTAACCAGTAACTGTTTTAAAGTTCACAGATAACCAGAGATTAACCCTGTTCATGTTGGCACCACTGTTACGCACATGTTGACCGTTTCCCACCAGAAGTCGAGGATCTTCTTCCCTCCGATGCCAGGAAGTAAAGCCTTCGGCACGCCTGTCAGGTGGCTGTATAAACCTGTGTCATCATTCTGGAAGAGGTGGGAGTAAAACAGATGGATTCAGATACAGCTTACAAATCACCATGGTAACAAACTACATACAAATCTTTATTATTGATGTTCACATGAGGTCTATATGTAGAATATACACATGCTTAGTAAATCAATGCAAACTGAGGATATTACATAACCTCTAAGCTCAACTGGGGATCATTGGTTTTCCTGGACACAAGACATCACCTTCCAACATGACAACATCACGCCAGACACACGGATGGTGGACATGCACAGTTAAGTGGAGCTACAGTTACAGCTCGACTAGGCCATATAACTGGACTACTGTCCTTGTCCCAGTATACAAGCACAGGAGGGGAATCAATTTATTGACCAAAGTGTGTCTGACTCCTCTACGATAGGTGGAGATATGCCTTTCAGCTTGTTAGTATTGGACCTTTTTCCTGTTAATCTATTACATCACAGACCAAACAACTGCCATTCCATGTATTTTAAAACATTCAACTCTTTCAGCCGACACATCATGAACTGTGTCTCCACGTCTGTCCAAAAGTCACAGCTCTGGATGTAGATTTCTCCATGTTGTTACCAGCTTCTTCTTCTGTTACACATTTAATGCTATTTGACTCCTGGGTCGAAGCCCGGGGTGGAAACTGTGGAGCATGCTCAGAGCGCCTCGGCCAGTTTGGGTCTGATTGACTGTATACATGCAGGAGGAATTCAACTCCCAGTCACATTATCTGGGTGTGTTAGTCCCACTATGAGAAATTCTATCTAGTATGATTTCAGTCAGACTAACATGTTTAAATGGATTTTAAAAGCCTGGTTTTAGTCAGACTGACACAATAAATCAATTTTCTCATCTTAAGCTCAGATTTGATTATGTTTTTTTCCCCCGACTGAAGCGTTCTCACTCATGATGTATCCTGGGACCATCAGAAATGTAAAAATTCAACAATAATTTCTGTTTTTACAGTTTCTAGCCGTGATAAATGATGTAATTTGGGCAATTTTTGGTCAAATAAACACGTAATACAACCATTTAATTTGTATGCCTCTCCCCTGATTCAAAATAAAAAACATAAGTCCCTCCCCAGTGCCTAAAAATTACTTGACATGCCTCAACCTTTTTGCACCCTCCAATTCCCCCTCATAAGTAATGAACAGTCCCTAAGCGCTGAGAGAGGTCTTGGAGAGCTTACACAATTTCTGTTTTCTTAAAAAAATCATTGGTGAAACAAATACAAGATACAACCATTCAAATATGTATGCCTCTGCCCTAAGGCCAAAAAAAAAAAAAGCATATGTTTTGCACCACCCACTTCCCCCTCATTGATAACGAACAGTCCCTAAAAACGCGTGAGGCTGTTATGTCAACCATTAGATGAGGTCAGTAGTTCTGCATACATATAAACCAATAAAAATCAGGGATTAAAAAAAACTCAACTTCCAGGAGGTGGTGCTACAGTGTTGTTGCACCACAATGCTCGGTAGGGGTCGGTGAAGACTGTGAGGCAATGATAAATATGCAATTTAATAAACAAATAACTGTAGGATTGTGAAGTCAGATGAGCCGTATACACCAGAACATCCTCATGACTCAGTTAATGTCATAAAATGTGGTCTAACGTGTTTTAATTTCAGCCGACAGGTATCACAAAGGCGAATTAGCAGATTCTTTAACGTAGTTCGGTGTGTGAGCGCTGTGTACCAAACGCGAACTTTGCACTGTTTGAACTCATCTCTTCTGTGCTGCAGCACTAAAGCGACTCACCTTGATTTGTGTCTCTAAGACGGTGCCGTGTCCCGCTACCAGCAGTATACAGATCATTGGTGAAACTTCACTGTGTCCTTGTGTTGACTGTAATCAGTAAGAACAAGGCAGGGGCTGAGAAATATACGGAATCTGCAGGAGCTTAATTTTCCCAGCGGCAATGAAGTATTCTACTTCCGCATCGGACCTTCAAAATAAAACACTCAGGACTACTTCAGTTCATCTTAATGCTCCAGACATGCAGACAATTAGTGTGTAATAAAAACACGTGTACATTTTTAACCAATTTACCAACTTTAATAAACACAACTGAAAGTGGCGTATGACATACAGTATATTATTTGATTTTTTTTATTATAAAGACATACATAGCCTACCTACAATGCAATGCTTAACAACCCCTGTTTGTTTGTTTATTTATTTATTTATTTAGTTAGTTACATTGTTGCAATGTAATTATTGTCCCCAGTGAGGTTTCATGAAACATACAAAAATACAAAGCAAACGAGCCGAGTGATGAACTGGATGACAAACATGTTGCCGACCGGTCAGAGTGAGATGGAAAACAGGTGAAAGCATGAATGAATACATCAACGTAAGTGCGTTTGATACGGAGGAGCACGGTACTGCAGAGGTTAAGAGAAAGAAAGACATGAGCAATTGGTCGTGTTTCAGAGCTTACTGTACTGGAGGTTAATGAACAATCATGTCTGAGGAGGAAGGCATTCAACGAGGGCTTTGTTAAACCGACCGACGACTTCTGTAACTAAAGATGTTAATTTTACATCATGTTATCATGATGGGGTTGTTTTCACCAGGCGAAGGATTTAAATTCTGTAAAAAGCTTCAAAGATAATATTCAAAAGAGTCATTAGGCAAAGAAGATGAATGACAATATTCAATTATGTCCCCTCTGTCATGCATGCTTGATCACAAATAAAGTATCTCAAAGCATTTCAAGTACTCTTTTGGCCCATACATGGTTGTCTTCAAATACCCAGAGGCTTCAGGCTCCTCACTGGGGGTCTGTGCTGGAAGATCCCACAATGCCGTGCTGTCGCAGCAGGTTCCTCAGGATCTGATTCTTGGACTTCCAGTCTTCCACCTGAGCAGCAACAACAGGACAGATATCATAGAGGTAATGTAGTGATAATGTCACATCGGCTGCTTCATGACTGTTATCAGGAATGCAATAACCATGACGAGCTAAGTCATGTTTATCTGTGGAAACAGGATGTTCAGGCCCCAACAAAAGGCGCATCACACTGTCTTGGTTTTTAATTGACTGCCACTGATTTTTTTAAAAAAAAAACAACAAAAAAAAAAAAAGCAAAACAAAAAAAAACTTGCTGCACCTTTTTTGATTGTTGCCAGGCAACCACCCATCACCTCCCTACCCTAACCTTTCTGTATAATAAATCCACCATTTATTTTGGCTGGCTAAAACCACCTACTTGTTCTAACAGTAATCAGTGTGTAGTTGCTGACATGTTGAGGCAGAGGGTGCTGTCTGTAGCTCTGGTTGAGGGTGAGAGGCTGTCAGCAGATAAACAGAGATCTGTGTGGGTACATGAGACCCTGAAAAAGAGGCTGGATCATGGGGAGTACCACCAGTTGGTCCAGGAGCTTCTCCTCCATCATGGACGTTTACAGGTATATTTAGGATGACTCAGGGGCAGTTTGACAACCTGCTGTTTATCATCAGGCCGTATAGCTCTGGGTATCCAGCAACCGCTACCACCAGTTTCTCCTCCATTGTTTACTAATTGTAAACTTGCTGTTGTGACGACCACAGAAGGCCCGCCTCTCAAATCATCTGACTGGACAATGGGGAAAAAGTGGAGATAATGTGGGGCACTTTTCCACTCTGAGTTCAAGATTTTTCAACTCAAGGAGTTCAGAGCACTCTGGCAAAAACACCGGGTGCCTAGAGTGCAGAAACGTGAGGCCTGCCGCAACGCAAAAAACATGAGCACAAAGCTTCATTCTAGTGTTGTCACGATACCAAAATCTTTGTTTCGGTATCAATACCAATATGAATTTCGATACTTTTCGATACTCTTCGGTACTTTTCCTAAGGAAAAGTCCTTTTGGATACAAACCTTTAAAACAATAAATAGTAGGGGTGTAATGGTACAAAAAAAATCATGGTTCGGTAAGTACCTCGGTACGGACGTCACGGTTTGGTAACTCAAATGTTCCACCAAGTTTGTGTTGTCTCGTGTTGTCTCCCTTTGCGAGGCAGACTTTCTCTTGTCTTTTTTCATGTGCGCCAGCTGCTGATGTTGATACAGGTGCTGTCATACACACCACTTGTGCAATCTGTGCTCCAATAGGAACAAGGAAGGCATTTGTGTGCATAATTGAGTAAAATAAATTAACTAAATTAATGAACTGAATCAATTTCAAAGTACCGGTATTTTCCAAATGCAGTATAGTACCGTTTGGAATACTCTAGTACCGCGGTACTATTTTAGTACCGGTACACCGTGCAACACTACTTCATTCTCGTTAAAAACTATTACAAAAAGGCGCCTCCAGCTGCTAAAATCCTTTCTGTGTGATCAGGGCCATAGACTGCTACATTGGGCTGATAAATGGTCTTTCATAACAGCATAGCTGAATGCTTTATGAGTAATATTCTGGCTTTAAATAAACAAATCTGAGTTTAGAGTTAAACAAATGTCCATTACTGCAGTGGTGTCTTGCTGGTAAACCAGTGCAATAACACTGTGAAGTCGGGCTGGGTGATGAAACAATAATCATCTAGTTTCCCTTGATAGAGGTATAATAAATGTTCGATAAATCTTCCATATGAATGAACCACCCATACACCGGTACAGGTAGACAATGATGCTCCTTAAACACCAGCTGCCACCCAGCATTTAACAGAAGAAGACTTAAAAGATCTAAAATCAGTTATATTTGAATTAATCTCCATTAAATCCTCATGTTTGTATTCTGAGTGACGTCCTGACAACAGACCCCTCAGGGACCGCTACAGTAAAATGTCTGCCACTGATATCTGGGCTGAATAATGTCGGCATGTTTCCTGGCCGAAGCTCCACTTTTAAATTTCACATTTTTTCCAATTTTTAAACCATTTAATGCATCACTGATTTCATGTTTCTTGATTTAAATTATAAACTTGCAAGTCATCCCAGTTCAGCAGTTTTGCATGTGGACTGTGGAGGTCGGACACAAACTGGGTTATAACCAATTTCACACAAGTGCCTTAAGTAAAATGGAGTCCTACATTCACACAGCCAACCTATCAGTCATGGGGTAATGCTGACCGTTATTAACCCACTAATCCTCATCTCCACTGTCAGTGTACATGTGATCCACAGCTGTAATGGCAGCAGAACGGATCAGCAGGCGGATCAGTTTACAGGAAGTGTTAAATGCTGTTTCACACTGACAGGGACAATATTCTGGAGAAGAGACAAACCTCCTGTCTGAGTAGCTGGTTGTCGATCCTGAGACGATCGAGAGTGCTGATGTCTTCCCCCAGCTTCAGGTTGCTCTGTCGGAGCTCCTTGATGTACTCACAGGCTTTGGACAAGATTCCTCCTTTACTCTGAAACAAGAGAATGTAAACATTCAGAGACGGCTTGTTTTGTTTTCTCAATCTTTTTAATTTCAATTCAATTTTATTTATAAAGCCCAATGCCCATGTTTACAAATGCAGCGACGACACAGATGTTTCATATACAAGACGTATACAACGAGGACAAAGTGTCTCTGTCTCCTTCCCTCCCTCGGCCTCTCTGTTGATGCTCTGTGCAGAAATAAGGTTAATAGCCTGAATAAATAAAAAGATTTAAATTGTTTTCCAGCACTAGATTCATTTGAAAGGCCAAAAACGACTTTATAACTCCCCCCACAAAGATTTTTAAATGTTTCAGACATCATGGAGTTTGACCTACTTCACTCACCTGTCCCGTCTTGGTGTAGTCGATGTTACAGTCTGGGATGGCCTTTGACAGCTGCACGATCCAGTTGTTGATCTTGTCCCTGCGCCGGCGCTCCACTGTTGGAACAACATTTAGATTTGGCGTCGTACATGCTCAGATATTTTTAAGTAAAATACAGCCAGCTTCTCACAGTGGATGAGAGTGCTCACCTTCATTGTGCTGGGCTCGCCTCTTATCATCTCTGGAACCCCGAGGAGCCTCTTGCTTTCTGGAGAACACAATAGAACAAAGATGTTAAGTCGGCTCGACTTAGAGGATGTAAAACATTTCCTACATTAAGATGTGCACTAATGCAACAGTGCTGTAATTCTGTTAAGACATAATGTATTTACGCTATGTATGGCTGAGTGCGAGGTGCGATTGTCCTTTGATTGGAGCCCGTCAAAACTTCCTGGGGTGACATCATCACGTAAAGCTGCCCTGTAAAATAAAATCTTACTCTCAGCTGCAGAGAAGAAATATAGCATCTTAAAAGGAACATCTTACAGAATTAATGCACATTAAAGCCTTTAAATTACGAGCAATTAAAAAATACACTCCTCTTTGTCCTCCAAAAAATTAAAAATGAGTTTGTGGTTAATGGTGTAAAAAGTTCAAACTACATTTAATTGTAGTAATTATGATGTGAAAATGTCACTGTGCTGTGTCAGGCACTAATTACCTGTGGGTGTGGTCTGGCCCAGCAGTGTGTCAGAGGCCTGCACTGTGGTCACCATGGTGCCAGTGGTGGCGTCTGCGATGGTGGCAGGGTAGTAGGTGTACTGCGTCTCTGCGCTGCCGTCTCCCTCCAACCCCTCAGGCTGGGAGAACACAGCCTGACGTCAAAGACATTGACTCGTTAACATTATCTCCACTGTTAGCACAAAGATTTTTTTTAATTTTATTTTATTTTTTTAAATCTGTCAGGATTTTTTAAACCCACAACCTGGTTCAAGAGTTATTAATGTGGATATCCTGTAAACAACCATCATAAATATGACAACATTAGGTAAAAGCACTGTGCAGCAGCACTGTGCAGACACAGGCCAGGCCAGGCTGCAAGGTGGGGAGGATGTGAACAGTAGTGTTGAACCATGCTGACCGGACCAGATTACATTCTTCTTAAAAAGATCAGCAACAGAAATTCAGCACTGTATGTCAGACGAACCTGAGCTATAAAATATGATGATCTTTACTTAAGTGTCAGAGCAGCAGAAGTACAAGCGCAGAAGCACAGTATTAATTGTTTGTCTGGAACTGCATTGCTAGCCAACTGAGTTTGAGTCTATGTTTACTTCCTGTTAGCTGACAAGGAAAATATAAAAGAAGGAAAGGTTATGGCGTCAGTGCCAGTGTTCGAGGAGCCAGACTTGAGTGTAAGTTGCACTGAAGTTGCCATAAGAAAAGTAAATGTTTAGACCTACATCATCTTTTAGAAACAGAGAACATCAGAGGCGACGATAAGTTAATCAATGACTTGTAATGCCTCCTGGCCACTAATAGTGGTCAATCAAGGTCACCACTTACTTTAAGGAAAGTTCCACCCTCAAACCCTCTCAAAACTTCAATGTAGCTTCAGTCTGTGAATGTTTGATGACATCCACAGTGCCGAATATTAGTGATGACGGGGTGTCACTGAACCTGTTCAACCTGTCACAATGTCTACCTCTGTAGCAAGGAGGTTAGTTTATCCATGTTATTCTTTTACACACAAGAGAAGACATCTGTCCTGTGTTTAAGACAAAACATGTTTTGGGGTTGGTGTTACATTACAGAGCTTAGATTTGCCCAGAACTCCTTTGCCATAAAGGAACTAAATGTGTATCTGAACACTTTAATAGCAGCAGTAGTGACTTACAAGGTTAGCAGATTTGTCTTTTACAGAGATCAGAAATTCACACTCATTCAGTTCAGTGTCGTTCTCACCTGTGTGACAGTCTGAGTGGTTGCGGGGAAACCAGTGACGAGGCTGACGGCTGCAGATCCATCTGTCTGACCCTCCAACTGGCCATCTGACACCTGGATCACTCTGTAGGTCACCTGCAACACAACACATTACACTGAGTGGTCAATATTTCATTACCACTGAGGTGACAACTGTTCACAGCTGGAGAGGAAACAGAGTCTGAATCTAACGTCTTCTTTTAGGTCTCTATTAAGTAAAGTGGGTCATGAGTACAGAGGCCAGAGGGTGATGTGACTGACACACTGTCTGGCACTGCTATCAAGAAATGTGGAGTCACAGAAAAGATGCGCACCTGTTAAAATCAGTTTGTATGTATACAGACTGTATTTATGGGAAGTTGGGAACACCCACAAGACATCAAGGAGGAAAACAAAGCATTCACGACATACACTACTGCATGCCAAATAAACATCCAGAGTTAAAGGCTATTTCAAAACCTGGACCCTATTTTCCCATTTTTGAAATTAGTTCAGCACTGAGAGAGTAGCTGTAATGTAAACACTGAGGGCATGTTCACACCATCAATTTACGCACACTAAAAGTGCTTGTAAGTGTTTGAAAAGGTTACTGACACGATGCCTACTGCAACAGTCCTTTTCGCTCAAGAGTAAGATCCTTTTAGTTCAACCAGAATCAGCCCAAAAATCACTATCGTCAAACCCACCAGATTCCACTGAAATTAACAATAATTTTATCATCATAAAACACACATTCAAAATGAACAGAAGCACAATAAAACTCACAGACACCATCCTGGTTTGTCTTGCCACTGCTTTTACAATCGCCAATTCTGGTTTGGTTTAAAAAGCCCTTAATTCACCCAGTTAGATGTGAAAATAATGCTGGCCTCCCAGAATTGTTCTCTTTTTTCATCAGCTGTCCCGGGAAAAAAAAATCTCTCCCGGGACACAATTTGTCCCGTTTTTTGGGGAAAATGCAGCAGCAGCAGGCCAAGGAGTCCATCCAGAATCAGTGCAACAGGCTCAAGAACATCTGTGTCAGAGAGACAGCAAAGTAAGAAGAGCTGTGGGAAGTCCTAACAGTTCACTTAGTATATTTGCACATCCAATCATGTTTTAATTTGTATTTTTTCCATTTATATTTAACCCTACGGGCCCGAACGACGCATAGTGCGTCCAAATTCACACCTGTTCTTCTCTATGGTTTTTCTCCGCGACTGTGCGTCATAGTGAGAAGCCACACATATCACGTGAAACAGCGGAATCGTAGCTTTCCGAATGTTTTCACAGCGAAAAAAAAGTTACACTAAAATGATGTATAACAGCGCTTTCATACAGCTTTGCACACACATTACTGTTGGATGGATTACTCGCAAATGCAGGGTCGCACAGAAATGCCACACATATCACATGAAAGCGCAGGAGCAGAGCTTTCCGATGATATCACACACATCATTGTGCTGTCATCCCATCATGCTATAAATACAGATAAATTGTCTACCAAATAAAATCCTGACGAATTTCTTTACAACCCATTATACAGATCTTGTTATCAGTCACTTCATATAGTGAGGAATATCGTATCTTACCACGTCTTAGGCTTGTGTGTGTTTCTCCCTGTCTATCCACATTTGTAGTCCGGCTTTCAAGATGCAAATATCTCCATATTGTCCAGTTGACACTCCATCAAACTTTGTATGACAAGACCAGCCCATTTCACCTTTGCCCACCCAGACAACTGCAGCCTAATTATGCATGCTGACAGGGCCGTAGTCACATATACATTGAGGGGGACACGTGCCCCCCCCCCTTTTTTTTTTTTTTACTGCAATCAAAGTGGCAAATATTATCTTGGAGGACATCATTGCACTTGGTTGACTATTTTTCTATTATCTTAGATGTAAATATTGCATGTTTCTTTCAGATAAAACACATTTTTGACTTGTGAATGAGTCAATGGAATTTCTTGCAATAATGAAAAAATACTGGCAATCATGTCCGCCTGGCACAAACCACATGTTTTGGACAGCTGTGAAGTGACAGAATGTCCCAGCATCATGGTTCTTATATTGCCAGATTCCAGAGAGTCTCTCCTCTTCATATATGGCAGAATATGTCAACTTCCAACTTGCTATGGTGAGATACATGTACACATGTAAGAATTTAGTAACACGGATTTGTTTTTTTCATTGATATAAAAATTAATATAAAATACAGGCACATAGAAGGACATGTAATGATGGCAAATCTGGTCTCCTATGTCCGAATTTCATGTTCACTGGTCAGTCTGAACTGGTAATAATGGCCGAGCCCTCAGCCTCAAACATTTGGTCGAGTGTCCCTTTTTTTCTCAAATCCAAGGTGGCAACCCTAGTGATAACATCGAAACACACCATCAAGACGTAGGCTAATGGCGTGAAGTAATGTTAACGTTTTTATGCTGTCTCGAAATGTGTATGGAATTCACTAAAACATGCTAGTCTATTACATCTACATCGACATTACACCTAACTATGAACAGAAACCAACTGTATCTATGCAATTACAGCAGAAAACTTGTTATATGAATATAGTTTTTCTAATATCTTTTTTAGCACAAACCCTCGTCATGGCAACTACAAATTTATTGTGTCAAATGCTATTTTCTGCTCTCTATTCCCGAGACTGTAGCAAAAGTGAGACCTGATCAACGAGGACCTTGTGATGACGGTTTGGCTCAAACAATGAGCTCCTTTTGGCCCTTCGTTTTTGTTTGTTTTTTCCAGCTTGGTGGCAACAGTCGTCAGTCACGTGACACCAAAGGTTTTGACAAGATGCTGTGGATTCAGAAGTGGATGTCTACTTACATAAGGGGATAGTTCAGGGTTTTTTTTTTAAGCGGGGTTGTACTTAACCATAGGCAGTATATTACACACAGTAGATGTCAGTGGGGACGCCCCCAGTTTGGAGAAGCAGGATAGAGGCTGAGATTGAAGCAAAGCAGGTCAGCAACAAGATGTATTTTAGCCACCTAAAAAAATCAGTATCATTTTAAGTGTACAGTATATTGAAAGTATTTTCACTGATTCACTTTAATGTCAGACAGTGATTTCCAACTGAAAATGAAGCTGTTATATCTCTCTCTCTGCAAAGCCAGACTCCATTCAGAAAAACAGTGATTTAACATCACTGAACACAGGAGCTGCTGGTCTACTGCTGCCTCCATCAGTTACTGTGTTTGTGTTATTGTGTGACTTTGGCATTTAAAGGGGTTAGTTTGGATTCGATTCGAAACAGGCATTAAGATAACGCAGTGAAAATACTCTCAATATAACATACACTTAAACTGATACAGATTTTTTTGTGGGACTTTTTACAGGTGGCTAAAAGACATTTTGTTGCTGACCCCTCCACAGCAGTATTTTGTTTAGCTTCCATGTCTGATGTCTGTCTGATGGCTGTGTGTGTGTGTATAGTACAACGTCCACAGAGATTTCCCTTGAATTACAGTGTCCCCCTGTATACTTACATGAGTGTGTTTGTGGTTATGTGTGATCCATCGCACTGCTCAGGTGCATCTTAGTGGAAATAAAAGTCAGTGGCCCTTTTTAAACAGGAATTGTGCAAATTTGCAGGAAAGTCCAATCAGTCTTTTTTCAGCATTGGCAGTATAAAAACAAAATCGGGGAGTGCAGCAAAATGCCGCCTAACTACTTTTGTTTATAGAGAATGTGCCTTTTTCGGGGCAATGGGGGGCGTGAGCAAGTAACAAAACGTGTAGCTCAGCGTGTGACATAAACAGTGACGTGGGAGGGAAGCCACGGATAATCAGGCGGCGGTTCTCTCGTAAATCGGGGCCGTTCTTCACCGTCCCCGTCATCTGACGGTTAATGGCCTCTTCGTTTACGAGGACAAGGAGGGCGCGCAATTCCTTGTCTCCCCAGTTGCTCATCTTTACAGTGTCTGTCAGGTTTGTGTTTCCCTCTTGTTACTAGCTGCTCGCTAATTCCTGCTATCAGCTGTTTCCTGTTTATCCACCACCAGTGGCTCGCACGTGTGCTGTCATCAACAGCTCCTCCCACAAGTCTTCAACAGCCCCTCCTGTTGTGGAAGGCCGCCTTGTTCTGTTTAAACTAAAAGGGTTCCACCAATATGACTACCCTACGAGGCGGAAAATTGGGCACCTCAGATCAACTCGCCTTTCCGCCTCTGTGTGTCTAAACGCTCGCAGTTGGCCGGCAAATCGGCCCAACATTTGTGGAAAATCTGGCAGTGTAAAAGGAGCTAAAGAACGTCTCTCCACAAATGACCAAATGTTTTTGTCCTACCTGCCCGCCTGCTCCTTCCGTCTTGAAGAGATATTTGATGGGCTGGTCGGTGAAGGTGGCAGCAGACTGGATGGTGGCGATAGCTGCCGGGTCCTCTGCTGTGGCTACAGACCCTGACAGAACACAAAGCCACATAAGATGTTAGTCAACTTTATAGATTTCAAAAATAGCTCATGGGAAGAACAAATTTAAGACGACTTAAAACTATATTATTAGTGCTTCAGGTGTCCTCGGATGACCATGTGTGATCTTATAACGTAAAAGAGTGTAAGGAAATGATATATTGGAACTACATACAAAGTTTTAATGGTTTAAGTGTCTTAGGACATACACCAGTGATACTCAGCTTATGGCCTGCGGGCCAGATAGAGTGCCAGGTGGTGATTTTACACATTTAACACGAACAGCGAGCTCACAGCTGAAAGTCTGGAGTTTTTGACCAATCCATCTCAATGACCCGTCTGTCCAATGTGGACTTTCTATCTTTTTATTAGGGGTTACTGTAGTTTCCCAGAGTGTCAACAAATACCGCCGCCTGGGTCGTGTCATACCGCTGCTAAAGGTGCCTCTGTGCAGCTGTGTCCGACGCTGATGGCCACTAATGCCTGGTTCACACTACACCACATTTTTGTCTGTTCCAACAGTCACTGTGTCACATTGGGTTGGCTGAGCCCTGAATGTGCTCAAATTTTAGAAACACCCCTGCTTAAACCTGACAGCTGCTGTGACTGGCCCCTGGCTGCCTGTCATTTTGCAAAAGTGGCCCCCAGGTAAGGCCAGTTGAGTACCCCCTGACATACAGTCACAGTGGCTTTAAATGGGCTATGATACTTCAGGGACATAAGATAACACTGAAAACCTGAACCACCACCAATTTAGATTTGTCAACTTTCAAACGCAGTGTGTGACACTGAGGAGTTTGAACCATTAAAGCACATATAAACCGCATTTTGTAACGTTACATTTTTCCCAGCACAGTTAAGATGGTGACATTAGCAGAGTAATAGTATTTTATTTTACCTTCCTCGTTGACGGTGACACTTCCATCAGGTTCAGGGCTTTTCTGTTGGCTGCACACAAACACACACACACACACACACACACACAAACACAACAGAGGAGTCATGTTGTGGTTCAATTAATCACATTATTAAATTAACTACCAGCCCATCAGTGAACTGGAGGGCTAACAATGTATTTGGTGCTGTTACTGGTTGACAATGGCGCATGTTACCGTCCCACTCACCTTTTCATTTCTGCCGACAGTCTTGGACGAAGAGACCGCCTTCGCTCGCGCCCTCAGCCAGACTGAGAAACAAGTTCATAAGTTTGACACGAACCCGGAAGAAACTTTACTCTGAACCAAACAACACTGACTGCAGATGTGTCTTTACACCACAACAACCCTGGAGATTAAACCCGGGACGGTTTTAGGATGGGGCTGTCGGTAGCTAGCTGAGTGGCTGCTGTGCGCGAGCTGAGTCAGAGAGAACGTTACCATGGGTGATACCGGAAGCTGGCTGTCTCTGCCTTCAAAATTAAAGCTGAAAAGAAGTGAGCGATAAAAAAAAATTTGTAAATAAGATTTAAAGACATGATATTCAGGAGATACAGGGTTGAAGGAAGGGTCTGAAATTCACCAGCTGTTCAGAGGGATTGCTGCTTATTTTCTCAACTTAGGCTTCTACATATATATATTTTTTTATGTTTAAAAAATGTATTAATTTGTGGGTGTAAAAACATATCTGTACTGGAAATTATGTACATTCATATTAATATATTTATTAATTTACTGAACTACATAAAAGATAGCAGGACAAGTTGATTAGGATATTTATGTAATATTAATATTAATTTAGTGTATATAATACATTTACACAGGTTTATATTTGTAAGAAATATATTTTGTAATTAATATTATATATTCACATGGGTTATTTTTGTGGGACAAAGTTAAGTTGTAATAAAAACTGCATATATAGAAAAGTCTATGGTAAGGTAATAAAGCATAAAATAAGAAATTACCAAATTAAAAATGAGTGAGCATTACTGTGTTCCTCAAAAAATTTAAAATAAGGTATAAAGATATATCACTGCTTACTTTCTCAACTTACATATATTTTATTTTTATTTTTAAAACAACGTATTAATTTGTGTTAAATAGTTATTCATTTATAGATATGTGGCTGTACACATACATATATATATATATATATTCATTGGGGAAATTATGTAAATTCATAGCTATATATGATATATTTTAGATATTAATTTACTCAAATATAAAAAGAAAGCAGGGCAAGTTAATTATGACATATATGTAATGTTAATATTTATTATTGAGGCAAAAATAATTGGTGATACATATATATCATACATTTAGATGGATTTATATTTTGTAAGAGATATTTTGAGATTAATATTATATATTTACATGGGTTATTTTGTGGGATAAAGTTAAATGGTGATTAAAACTGTATATTGAGAAACGTCTAAGGTAAGGTAATTTTTGTATTTCTTTATTTTAGTTTAACTTTATTTTATGTTAACGTATTTTATTTTTGGAGACACGCACCGGAAGTCCTGTGTTTCACTGTAGCTAGCATGACACGGATCTTACGTGTCTGCTACATTACACTCGGCCCCAGCGGTTTCTACAGATGTTTAACAAAGCACTTTCCTCTTCGCTAACTTTGTGAGCGCAGTGTTCGCTACAATAAATGCACACAGTCAAAATACGACATTCAAAAAGCTAAAATATTCACACGGTGCTGAGTAACGTTGGAAATACTGCTGTGTGAACAAAGATCTACTTACGCCGCAGAGGTCCCTCCCCCGATATTTGTCAACACACCAACGTCGGTGTCGGTTTTACGCATGCGCGAAAGATTCTTTTCAGCTGATTGCAGATCAGTTGATAACTGTTGAACAGAGATTTAAATACAGTGAGCAGTGCGAACAGCTGACCCGCGGTCAGTGAGTGATACTGACATGGTTTCGATGGAGATGCGGCGTTGAGGGACTGTTGTGTTTCTGAAACAACAAATTACAACAAATAGTTGACAGCCCGATTGTTTTAATTTAAGAGTCTAAGAATGTTTATTTTATTTTATTTTATCTTATTTAATTAACTTTATCTTGAACCTTTAACAAACAATATGAACAAAATCAAATGAAGCGTTGACAAAACAAAACTAAAACAGTACCTGACAGTTTTAGGTTCTTTGCATATTTATGTTGTTAATGCAAAATATGTATAAATTATGATTTATTATTATAGGTTAAGGTACCCAGCAGCTACATAAAGTAATAAAAACATTATGATGATTATGATGCATCAGTAATTATAATCCAACTCAACTCAACTGTATTTAGTATTTATTCTTACAAAAAGATGATTAAAAGTCCACAGAATAAAAGAAAGTAAATAAATAGAAAATAATACAAGTCATATTGGACAGAGTACTTTTACTTTTGGTACTTTAAGTATATGTTGCTGCCTAACCTTTTGCACTTAAATTTAGGTTTTCGTAGCATGACTGTTACCTGTAACAGAGTATTTCAACATGGTGGTATTGGTACTTTTACTTAAGAAAATGATCTCAGTACTTGTTCCACCACTGAAATCTGGCAAGAAGTAATTAGACTAATGAGGAAAAATGAATTAATATCTTTGTTAGAGTAACCAAAGCACCCAAACATAGTAAATAGTCACATCCAGGGGTTTGTACTCAGCTATAGATTCAGTAAGATCTTTCCACAGCTAGAATTGTGCATTTCATATTTTATATCTTCCAGCATTCATTATTTAACACAGTGTTGTTTTTTTTTTACTTTTCAGCACCTCCTACAAAAAATAATTAGCTAATCAACCAATTAATTCAATTCATTTTTATATTTAATTTAATTTAATTCATTTTTATATTTAATTTAATTTAATTTTGTACTTTTTTTGAAATCTTTTTTTTTTTTTTTTTTTTTTTTAATTGTTCAATTGATTTCACCATAAGGAAAATTCCACATCTGCAAAAAGAGGTGGGTGGACTCATGGACAACATGACACCACAGAAAGAGGCCTTAGAAATAAAAAGGCAATAAAAATGAACAATGTGTTTAATAAATTCCTGATGATCAGACGAGACAGTATTTTGAGTTCATATCACTTCCCCATTATTTATCTTATTTTTTTCTTTTCTTTAAATGTATCACTGTGGGTATACATATATATATATATATATATATATATATATATATATATACCCATGGACTGTAAAATCACTCACATGGTGTGTAGGTTTGTTTTTTCAATAAAGAATTAAAAAAAAAAAAAAACCTTGACAAATGAACGCAGTGTCCAAACCAGCCGAGTGGGATCACTGTTGAGGCGACGAACAACTGGGTGTGTGACTTTATTATTGTCACAACTGTATTAACATAATCGCTAAAACATTTACAGGGAGACCTATAATTAATATAAAACCTCAGAGGGAACACATGTTCTACAACAGCGACCACATAAACTTCAGACTTTGACAATCTGTCAGAGAAACTCCGCCTCACTGACATGAGGAAATAAGTGTTTACTGTTGTATTCAGTGTACCTGTGGTGTTTATGAGAGTCTGTAACAGAATGAAAGACAGCAGGTCAGAGCAGAGGGAGAGAAAACACTGGACAGCACCCGTGGTTTGATCCCATGGAGGGAGAGAACCTCGTAATCTGATAGATTTGTGGAGCGAAGTAACCACTGAGCTACACCAGTGCGTCTGTACCAGCAGGAAACAGACCTTATCAAGGCTGCTGCTGTCTGCTCTGTAGCTCCTAATGGACAAATGACTCTATAATGATGATACTTTAACAGTGTTTTAATCCTATTAAGGAAGGGATACATCTATAATCCAGCTGTTGTGGTGCAGTTTGGAAGAAAGAAAACACTGGACAGCGCCCGTGGTTCGATCCCGTGAGGGATGGAGAACGTCGAAACTTTCAGGTAAGTTTGGTGATCGAAGTAACCACTGAGCTACACCAGTGCGACTGTAACAGCAGGACACAGACCTTATAAAGACGACATGTCAGGAGTCATGTTTTGGTTCCACCCAGGACAACAGGAACAAGACAGGAACTGTTCCTCCAGCCTGTAATTAATGTGTTGCAGAAAAAAATAATGCATGGAAGATAATGGATAAATAAATACACAATTAAATGCTGGAATAAATAGAAATATATAAACAAATATTTAAATAAATGAATAAACAGAAATAACACTTAGATAAAAACAAAAACTATTAAGAAAATTGTGAACCCTCACAGAGGAGATATGGAGTATTGTCAAGAGGAAGATGAGAGACACCCAACTATACAGATGAGCTGAAGGCTGCTGTCAAACCAACCTGGGCTTCACTAACACCTCAGCAGAGCCACAGGCTGATGGCCTCCATGTCACGTTGCACTGATGCTCGTGCAATAGGAGCCTCGACCAACTACTGAGTGCATAAATGAACATACTTTTCAGAAGGTCGACATTTCTGTTTCTGATTGGTCTTATGTGATATTCTAATATTCCAAGATACTGGATTTTTTGTTTTCATGAACTGTGAGCTGTAATCATCAAAATTAAAACAATAAAAAGGGTTTGAAATGTTTCACTCTCTGTGTAATGAATCTAAAATATTAGAAAGTTTGACTTTTTGAATTACATTAGGGGAAAATAATGAACTTTTTGTGATGCACCTGTAAGTTTCCTGCTGGTACAGACGCACTGGTGTAGCTCAGTGGTTACTTCGCTCCACAAATCTATCAGATTACAAGGTTCTCTCCCTCCATGGGATCAAACCACGGGTGCTGTCCAGTGTTTTCTCTCCCTCTGCTCTGACCTGCTGTCTTTCATTCTGTTACAGACTCTCATAAACACCACAGGTACACCGAATACAACTGTCTCAGTTTGGCAAATAGAACAATAAAAACTTATTTCTACAAATCAGTGCAGCAGGTTTGTTCTGATAGAACATCAAAACCCAACGTTGATTTATTTAATGATGCTTTAATTCACTCATTCTTTTTTAATAGTTTCTGTTTTTATTGATGTATTTTTGTAAATTTATTCATTTATTAAAGATTTATGTTTATATTTTTCTATTTCTTTGTGTATTTATTTATCCATTGATGTGTCATTTTTCATCCTCCATATCCATTATCTTCCATGCATTATTTTTTTCTGCACAATGTAAAATACAGGCTGGTAGAATTATTCCCATCTCTTTCCTGTTATCCTGGACAGAATCAAAATGTGAGTTTTGACATGTCTTTATGCTCCAGCTGACGCACTGGCGTAGCTCAGTGGTTTCTTTAAACATCAATAGTCTCTGAAGGACTCGCTGCTCTCTCGTAGGGAAACAACTCTACAGTGATACTTCAGGGGTGTCTTAATGCTCTGAAAAAAGACATACATTTATAATCCAGCTGTTGTGGTGAAGACTGGAAGAAAGAAAACACTGGACAGCGCCCGTGGTTCGATCCCAGGGAGGGATGGAGATCAGCGAATCCTTCAGAGAGGATTGATGTTCGAAGTAACCACTGAGCTACACCAGTGCGTCTGTAACAGCAGGAAACTGGTTTCATAAACATGAGGCTGTGAGTGCTGCAGAGTTCAGTCTGTGATGCAGAAACACAGAGTTTGTGGGGATCACTGTCACCTTTGACCCCTGACTTCCTGTCCATTCACACTCCAGTTCTGTTATTAAATGTGTGGTGTCAAGACGAGCCAGGTCACAGACCTCTTTGACTTAAATACACCAGCTTGATTCTCCCCCTGGTCAGTGTCTCCCTCTGGTGGTCATCTGATAATATCCACTGGATGATATTCCTGCCCTGTCATCGTACTGCAGCTGATGTGGAGCTCTGAGGCCTGTTTGGTTCAACAAAACTTGCAAGAGGTCCTGAAATCTTGAGCTGAGACCGATGGACTGAGAGTCTGTAACAGAATGAAAGACAGCAGGTCAGAGCAGAGGGAGAGAAAACACTGGACAGCACCCGTGGTTTGATCCCATGGCGGGAGAGAACCTCGTAATCTGATAGATTTGTGGAGCGAAGTAACCACTGAGCTACACCAGTGCGTCTGTAACAGCAGGAAACTGATTTCATAAAGACGATGTGTCAAGATTCAGGTTTTTGCTTGCAGACAGCAGCAGCCTTGATAAGGTCTGTTTCCTGCTGTAACAGATGCACTGGTGTAAATTCACTCATTTTTAATAGTTTCTGTTTTTATTTTTATGTTATTCTATTTATTTCATCATTTATTTGTTATTATCAATTTGTCATTTTTCATCCTCCATATCCATGATCTTCCATGCATTATTTTTTTCTCTGCAAAATACTAATACAGGCTGGTAGAATCATTTCCATCTCTTTCCTGTTAACCTGGGCAGAATCAAGACATTTGACACGTCGTCTTTATAAAACCAGTTTCCTGCTGTTACAGTCGCACTGGTGTAGCTCAGTGGTTACTACGATCATCAATCCTCTCTGAAGGATTCGCCGTTCTCCATCCCTTACGGGATCAAACCACGGGCGCTGTCCAGTGTTTTCTTTCTTCCAGTCTTCACCACAACAGCTGGATTATAAATGTATGTCTTTTTTCAGAGCATTAAAACACTCCTGAAGTATCACTGTAGAGTTGTTTCCCTACGAGAGAGCAGCGAGTCCTTCAGAGACCATTGATGTTTAAAGAAACCACTGAGCTACACCAGTGCGTCAGCTGGAGCATAAAGACATGTCAAGACTCATGTTTTGATTCTGTCCAGGATAACAGGAAAGAGATGGGAATAATTCTACCAGCCTGTATTTTACATTTTGCAGAAAAAAATAATGCATGGAAGATAATGGATATGGAGGATGAAAAATGACACATCAATGGATAAATAAATACACAAAGAAATAGAAAAATATAAACATAAATCTTTAAATAAATTAATAAATTTACAAAAATACATCAATAAAAACAGAAACTATTAAAAAATTATAACTATTATAACTATTATCAAGGCTGCTGCTGTCTGCAAGCAAAAAGCTGAATCTTGACACGTCGTCTTTATGAAACCAGTTTCCTGCTGTTACAGTCGCACTGGTGTAGCTCAGTGGTTACTTCGATCATCAATCCTCTCTGAAGGATTCGCTGCTCTCCATCCCTCCCTGGGATCGAACCACGGGCGCTGTCCAGTGTTTTATTTCTTCCAAACTGCACCACAACAGCTGGATTTTAGATTTATGTTTTCTTTAAGAGGGTTAAATCACTGTTGCAGCCACATTGTAGAGTTGTTTCTCCAGAGCAGCGTCCCATTAGGAGCTACAGAGCAGACAGCAGCAGCCTTGATAAGGTCTGTTTCCTGCTGGTACAGACGCACTGGTGTAGCTCAGTGGTTACTTCGCTCCACAAATCTATCAGATTACGAGGTTCTCTCCCTCCATGGGATCAAACCACGGGTGCTGTCCAGTGTTTTCTCTCCCTCTGCTCTGACCTGCTGTCTTTCATTCTGTTACAGACTCTCATAAACACCACAGGTACACCGAATACAACTGTCTCAGTTTGGCAAATAGAACAATAAAAACTTATTTCTACAAATCAGTGCAGCAGGTTTGTTCTGATAGAACATCAAAACCCAACGTTGATTCATTTAATAATGCTTCAATTCACTCATTCTTTTTTAATAGTTTCTGTTTTTATTGATGTATTTTTGTAAATTTATTAATTTATTTAAAGATTTATGTTTATATTTTTCTATTTCTTTGTGTATTTATTTATCCATTGATGTGTCATTTTTCATCCTCCATATCCATTATCTTCCATGCATTATTTTTTTCTGCACAATGTAAAATACAGGCTGGTAGAATTATTCCCATCTCTTTCCTGTTATCCTGGACAGAATCAAAATGTGAGTTTTGACATGTCTTTATGCTCCAGCTGACACACTGGTGTAGCTCAGTGGTTTCTTTAAACATCAATGGTCTCTGAAGGACTCGCTGCTCTCTCGTAGGGAAACAACTCTACAGTGATACTTCAGGAGTGTCTTAATGCTCTGAAAAAAGACATACATTTATAATCCAGCTGTTGTGGTGAAGACTGGAAGAAAGAAAACACTGGACAGCGCCCGTGGTTCGATCCCGTGAGGGATGGAGAACGGCGAAACTTTCAGGTAAGTTTGATGATCGAAGTAACCACTGAGCTACACCAGTGCGACTGTAACAACAGGACACAGACCTTATAAAGACGACATGTCAGGAGTCATGTTTTGGTTCCACCCAGGACAACAGGAACAAGACAGGAACTGTTCCTCCAGCCTGTTTTGAACGTTCTGCAGAAAAAAAAAATACTGCTTGGTGGATAAAAGGTATGGAGGATGGAAAATAACAAATAATGCATAAATTCATTTCCAAATGAATGCTAAAATAATTAAAAAAAAAAAAAAAGCAAATATTTAAATGAATGAATAAAGTAAAGAAGACATGAATAAAAACAGAAACTAATAACTAAATGAGGGAATAGCACTGGAAGGAACAGACTCAGAACTGAGCTGGATCAAAACTGAACAGGAGTTATCCAGTCCCCTCAAACCTTTGGATGTCCTTACACATGGTGTAAAGACTGTTATACGGAATTTATACTTCTGCGTTGAATCAACACGTACCTACGCCGTAGCCCAACAACATGCACCTCTCAAGAAATGTAACTACATGTTGCAGTGAGGCAGACCTCCTGTCTGTTTCTGTAAGCTGAAACCATTTCCCTCAGTGGAAACAAAGCTTTGATTTACTTTAATTTCACAGATAAGAAACAATAAATTGTGAAGACAATAAAGCCTCCACTAAAATAGCATTTTAAGTCTTGTGTGTGATTTATCCTGGCTTCATATGAGCAGAGGAAATCTCAGGATCTGAGTCAGAATCTCAAATCTGCAAGAGTGCTTTAATCCTCTTAAAGTAAACATGACATTTGGCACAGTTTGGAATCAAAGAGAGAGAAATAAAACACTGGACAGCACCCGTGGTTCGATCCCAGGGAGGGATGGAGATCAGCGAATCCTTCAGAGAGGATTGATGTTCGAAGTAACCACTGAGCTACACCAGTGCGTCTGTACCAGCAGGAAACTGGTTTCATAAAGACGACGTGTCAAGATTCAGGTTTTTGCTTGCAGACAGCAGCAGCCTTGATAAGGTCTGTTTCCTGCTATAACAGATGCACTGGTGTAAATTCATTCATTTTTAATAGTTTCTGTTTTTATTTTTATGTTATTCTATTTATTTCATCATTTATTTGTTATTATCAATTTGTCATTTTTCATCCTCCATATCCATGATCTTCCATGCATTATTTTTTTCTCTGCAAAATATTAATACAGGCTGGTAGAATCATTTCCATCTCTTTCCTGTTAACCTGGGCAGAATCAAGACATTTGACACGTCGTCTTTATAAAACCAGTTTCCTGCTGTTACAGTCGCACTGGTGTAGCTCAGTGGTTACTTCGATCATCAATCCTCTCTGAAGGATTCGCCGTTCTCCATCCCTCACGGGATCGAACCACGGGCGCTGTCCAGTGTTTTCTTTCTTCTGGATTATACTGTAGATGTATCCCTCCCTTAATAGGATTAAAACACTGTTGAAGTATCATTATAGGGAACCAAATCATGACTCCTGACATGTCGTCTTTATAAGGTCTGTTTCCTGCTGTTGCAGTCGCACTGGTGTAGCTCAGTGGTTTCTTTAAACATCAATGGTCTCTGAAGGACTCGCTGCTCTCTCGTAGGGAAACAACTCTACAGTGATACTTCAGGAGTGTTTTAATGCTCTGAAAAAAGACATACATTTATAATCCAGCTGTTGTGGTGAAGACTGGAAGAAAGAAAACACTGGACAGCGCCCGTGGTTCGATCCCGTGAGGGATGGAGAACGGCGAATCCTTCAGAGAGGATTGATGATCGAAGTAACCACTGAGCTACACCAGTGCAACTGGTGTGCTGGGAAACTGGTTTTATAAACATGAGGCACGAGTCCTCCCTATCATTCAGTGAACACACATTAGAACAGGTTAACGAGTGTCCCCAGGTGATCTTCATCAACTCTCAGCAGACTGAGGAGGTTTCAGTGTACTGTGATCATTTTGGCACTCTCTAATGTTGTTGTACAATTTGAACAGATGTCGCAGTATTTTCAAAGTCACATGACTTTTAGTGAGAAAATGGTTTTGAATTATACTTAAGAAACAACAACAGGTAGATCAAATAAAACTTAGCGCTCCATCACTGCTGTAAATGATTCATTAAAAAAATTATGTTTTATCTAAATCACGTTATTTTAAGAATCTCATTATTCTGCAGTGGACACATTGGAAAGTGTAAATTATGAGGTTTCTGTCAGTATTGTTTTCATGCTTGTATGATAAATACTCCTGGAGACATTAATCCAAGTAAATGACATATTTATCTAAATGCTGCTGAGCTCTGCTGGGCAGGTTTCATCACAGAGGCCCCGCCTTCACCTCCAGCAAATCAGGTGCAAAGAATTGTGGGTACTGTACAACTGCTGAGGATCCACACATGCATCCTTGGAATTTCTCTGAATTTGAAGGATCTCTGACATTGGAACAGTCCTTAGGTGGGATTTGATGACGAATCTTTCTCCAAATTTAGCCATTTAAGGATCCTTCCTTGACTTTGAGAAACACCCAAAGAAGCAAGAGGTGCTGTCATCATGAGCTGAGACCGATGTACTGAGAGTCTGTAACAGAATGAAAGACAGCAGGTCAGAGCAGAGGGAGAGAAAACACTGGACAGCACCCGTGGTTTGATCCCATGGAGGGAGAGAACCTCGTAATCTGATAGATTTGTGGAGCGAAGTAACCACTGAGCTACACCAGTGCGTCTGTACCAGCAGGAAACAGACCTTATCAAGGCTGCTGCCGTCTGCTCTGTAGCTCCTAATGGGACGCTGCTGTGGAGAAACAACTCTACAATGTGGCTGCAACAGTGATTTAACCCTCTTAAAGAAGACATAAATCAGCTGGGAGAAAAAAAAAAAACACTGGACAGCGCCCGTGGTTCGATCCCACGGAGGGACAGAGAACACAGACTTGTTGTTGGAAGTAACCACTGAGCTATACCAGTGCAACTGGTTTGGTGGGAAACTGGCTTTAGAAAGATGACGCGTCAACACTGCTGCCTCGGGTTAATGGCAGTGAGAGGAGAACTGTTCTACACGCCTTTTCTGAATGTTTTGCAGAAGAATCCTGCGTGTTTGATCACAGATATGGAGGACAACAAAAACAAATGATGGATAAATCAGTAGGCCTACCTAAATAAATGCTTAAATAAGTACAAATAAACACATATTTATATATTCAAATAAGGACTTAAAATAGAAAATGGACACTGCATATCTAGATAGATAAACATATTAAATGTATTCCTTCGTCTTGTTTTATTTCTACTGCTATTCATTGTACAGTGGAGGAACATGCACTCTGTTCTGGGGCCTCCCTGCCTCTCCTCACGCCTACGCAGGAGCCTAAGGCGGAGAGAGCAAACATCCCTGCCCTTCCATGCGCCTACACGGAAAGCCTAAAGTGGGAGAGCAGCAGCAAAGATCTCTTGATTTAATATTGTGTGTGACTGGGGAGCTGTGAGCACACTGTGAGTGAAACCTCTGGAGATGACACATATACCATGTAGAAATAACACTTAAAGGATCTGCTGACATTGTTTGAGGGCAAAATTAAAAAACAATCACACATTTATAAACTTCTACAAACAGTGCAGCAAGTACATTTAACAGTGAATACATTTATGTCGGTCAAAGCTTCCACGTCTCATCCGTCATGTTGTCTGGCTGTCTGTAACAAGGACCCTCCACAGGGACAGGATCACCACAGGCCACAGTAAGGCCGGGGCAGGGTGCAGCAGTAAGCCTGTGGTGTCACGGCAGCGCTTGATCTGTTCTGAAGGGAAAATGACAAAGAGATTAGGCTGCAATCTTTACATATATTTACGCATAATTAGACATATATAATACAAAAAAATGTGTATCTCAGGAAACATCATCAGCATGTAGCTTGTTTGTAATCACATGACAATTATGATGCACGAAATTCAGATGTAGGGCAGGAGATGATAAATCTAGGGCTGCCCCCTAACAGTCGACCAAATGTTAGTCGATCAGAAAGGTCATTAGTTGGAAAGATTTCATTGGTCACTTAGTCACAGAAAAAAACAAAACAAATAAACAAAAAAAAACAAAACATGAAACTCTATCAGGAGCTGCACTAAAATGAATCCAAACCTATATGACTGGACCATGTGTGAATTTACTTTGAAAGGACAGACACAGGAAGTGTCCACGCTCAGCAGTCAGACAGGAGTCAGGTTAATTTCCAGGGCTGGTACCTGCGGTTATTCCACAGGCTAGTTAATAACATGTCGGGCAGGAAATCCAAAGTGTGGGATCATTTTGAGAAGGTGAAGGACGAACCCAAGGTGATCTGTAAACTCATCTTCATTGGTCGACTACAAACATGACGTATCATCTGAAACATGGAAGTAGCTACATGCCCATTAGCCCACAGCGTCATTAACAGGCGGCTCGCTCAGTGTGTGACGTGCACTTGGAGATAAAATATAGGCCTATATTAATGAAGGTTCATTAGTACGGTTTGTATTTCTCTGTAATGTAGCACAGTGTTAACAATGTTACTGATACTATTCTTTCTCACACCTTCAACTCAAACCACCAAAATATATCATTTAATCATTGAATGAATATCGTAAACATGCAGGCGACTAGTCGACTAATGGCCCTAAATGACGACTACTATTTGACTAGGAAAATTCTTAGTCGGGGGGGCAGCCCTAGACAACACAATCAATCATTAAAATTCCCGTTTTATAGCATATAACAAACAAATAACCAATTAAAACCAAACTTATAAGAAAAACAAACACTTGAATAAACAGCAGCGTGATAAGAACTATCCAATATGATGGAAACCAACCAACAAAATTTATTTGACGTTAATGTTTTAGTTTGGGCCACATTCCATCTGTTAACATGGAAGGGGCAGGCTTATGACCTGTACTGCAGCCAGTCACCCGGGGGTGTCAGAGATGTTCTGGCTTCACTTCGGGGGGAGCCGTCATGTCGTCTGTCTTTACAGCAGTCTGTGGCGTGAACGCTTAGCAGGACTTTTAATACCTGCATTTAAAAAATGGAACGTAATACTCACTTGGTCCTTTCCGTATATTGTAGTTGATGGTGATCTGCTTCTCTTCCCTCCTGTCCTTTCGGGTCAGCGTGCAGTTGTAGCTCGTGATGTTCTGCTTGTACTCCACAGTATGGTTCACGAGAGTATACCTGCACGTCTTGGATTTGCTGGTCAGCTGAGACCCATTTGATGTCTTAAATTCACACTCGAAGGATG